>NC_138185.1:215978247-216382810 GCF_964194105.1 Spermophilus citellus | reverse complement strand
TCCCTTTGAGAAAAGGCCTTTGTAAAGCAGAAAGACAACTCTGGTTATAATCTAAAGTGGTTGATTTTATTCTTCCCCTGCCACCCAGTCTATCTTAATTCATATAAATAAGGATTACCTATTCTTTGATGGTTAGGTGCAGGAGACTAGAACATCCTGTTTCCCTATGACTATTTCTGTTTATCATTAAAATAAAAGAGGGGAGGATACACAGGGAATGTGCTCACATAAAGCTATAGCTCAAAGAATTCCAGGATTATGGGAGCAATCAGAAGCAAGTAAGAAGCAAACAAAGATTCTTCCTTCCTGGAACACTTGTAGGAAGCACAGCTTAAGCCACCCCCTTTGCAGTAATTTGTTACAGCAGCCCTAGGAAATTGATATATGCAATTTGCCCTCTGACCTCCATTTTTTGATAGATCTAAGAAGAGTTGTTGAGTTTCAGTGATTTTCTTATTATGAAGACAGAAGTGATAACTTCTAAGCTTTTTATGTGTTAGAGCAGAAACCAGAAGTCTGTGTTAAGTTTTCCTGTCCATTTTTGTTGTTGTTGGTGGGGGGATTTTTTTTTGGGGGGGGGAGGGGTTGTTTTGTTTTGTTTGAGATCTGGCCATGTTGCCCAGGCTGGTCTTCAAATTCCTGGGCTCAAGCAGTCCTCCTGTCTCAGCTTCCCAAGTAGCTGGGACTAAAGGCAAGTGAAACTATTACTGAGAGATTCTAATATTGCCCAGTGTGGGAGGGAGGGTGGGCACCCATAATGCTTGTTGCTCCAGAAATACTTGGGTGGCAAATTGGTAGGAAAATAAGTTTTAAACAAAGCCAGCTTTTGAAGGAAGATAGAAGAAATTTTCTTGTTTCAAAGGTTCCATCTTCAAAATTCTGAAGTTAAGCAGAATTTTTTTAAAGTTTTTTTTAAAGATGAATACAATATCTTTATTTATTCATTTTTATGTAGTGCTGAGGATGGAACCCAGTTCACATGTGTGAGGCACGTGCTCCACTGCTAAACTATAACCCAGCCCAAAGCAGAATTTTTAAAGGAGAAGAGATGGGGACGTGAGATGAAAGTCGGGAAATGTACATAGATGGAGTTAGCCTGTGCTAGACCAGCAGGTGCAGGAGGCAGAGGCAATCTTAAGCTTCTGTCAGGGTGGGTGTTGCAGCCCTTTAGCTTCCTTTCTCAGCAGGAGTAAGCTGTCCCTAGTCGGTGGGGGGGGGGGCGGGGCTGGGGGTGTGTGGGGCGGGTAGGGGGTTAATCTGTTTTAACACCATGCCCGGCTTGTTTGAGTTCTAATAAATCATCATTTAAGATGATTACAAGGGTTCTGTTAATTAAATATATTAATAGATTTCTAGAACTTAAGAATTTAAATTTAAGAATCCTTAAATTCCATGAATAAATTTGATCTCAATGTACCAGTTTTTCTTAACACTGCTGGAATTTACTGTACTATTTTTTTTCTAGAATTTTGCAACTATGAAGGAAAGTGACACTGGTTAATGATCTTCTCATTCAGTTATAGCATCAAGGGTATAACTATCTGGAAAAAAAATGAACTGCATAGGTTTCTTTCTTTGCCTATCTTAATTCATATAAATAAGGATTACCTATTCTTTGATGGTTAGGTGCAGGAGACTAGACATACTGTTTCCCTATGACTATTTCTGTTTAGCTTTAAAAATCAACTGGCCCAGAAGTCCCCTCATCCCTGGACCAACAGAAAGGATGATATTGCACTATTATCTTTTGACAGTGGGTCAGGGATAATGAGGCCATTATTCTTCTGCTGCTCTTTTATCTATTTCTAGTTTCTTAAGTTAAACACTTAACTCTTTTTAATTGTTTTTGACAAGTGCATTTATGACTACTTGTTTACTTCTCAGTATAGT
Source organism: Spermophilus citellus (assembly GCF_964194105.1). Lineage (NCBI taxonomy): Eukaryota > Metazoa > Chordata > Mammalia > Rodentia > Sciuridae > Spermophilus > Spermophilus citellus. The sequence goes on along the minus strand of NC_138185.1, from coordinate 216,380,920 downwards.
CTTAACTATGTATTTCAAGTAAAAATCACTATCGTTTCATTGTTACTTGATTCTGAATATTTTTGAAACAGGCGTTATTATTTCCTCTTTAATTCAAACATAAAAATTTTCCTTACCATCTTTTTATTGTTGAATTCTAAGCTAATTGCTTGTAGTCCAAAAACAGAACTTCTGTGATATCAATTCTTTTAATTTTGAGATTTCTTTTATAGCACAGTAAGATAATCAATTATTGTTATGTTCCTGGGTTACTTCTCCATTTGTCAGAAAAGAAAATCCAGGACCTTGAGCACATTAGGCAAGTACTCTACCACTGAGCTACATCTCCAACCTCTATTAATTTTTAATAGAAACTTTATGCATCTTTTCTAAATTTTGGTATGCTTATTGGTTTCTCCCAATTTGTTGCTTTTATTCATTTCCTTCTAATTCTATTTTCTCTATATAAGTAATACTATGTATTTATATTTAAAAATTATGCTGTTAGGGGCAGACATGTTTCTAATTGGTACATATTCTTGTAGCATTTTCTATTAATATGTTGCATCCTTATTTACTCATTCAAGCAATTTTGCCCTAAAATTGTTCTTTTGTATTTTTTTTCTTGAAAATGGCATCCATTTATTTATTTTTTTTTCCCGTGAAGATATTTTTTTTCTGTTGGTTGTTCACAACATTACAAAGCTCTTGACAAATCATATTTCATACATTAGAATCAAGTGGGTTATGAACTCCCATTTTTACCCCAAATACAGATTGCAGAATCACATCGGTTACACATCACATTTTTACATACTGCCATATTAGTGACTGTTGTATTCTGCTACCTTTCCTATCCTCTACTATCCCCCCTCCCCTCCCCTCCCATCTTCTCTCTCTACCCCATCTACTGTAATTCATTTCCCTCCGTGTTTGTTATCCCATTCCCCTCATAACCTCTTATATGTAATTTTGTATAACAATGAGGGTCTCCCTCCATTTCCATGTGATTTCCCTTTTTTTCTGCATTTCCCTCCCACCTCATGTCTCTGTTTAATGTTAATCTTTTCTTCCTGCTCTTCCTCCCTGTTCTGTTCTTAGTTGCTCTCATTATATCAAAGAAGACATTTGGTATTTGTTTTTTAGGGATTGGCTAGCTTCACTAAGCATAGTCTGCTCTAGTGCCATCCATTTCCCTGCAAATTCCGTGATTTTGTCATTTTTTAGTGCTGCGTAATACTCCATGGTGTATAAATGCCACATTTTTTTATCCATTCATCTATTGAAGGGCATCTGGGTTGATTCCACAGTCTAGCAATTGTGAATCGTGCTGCTATGAACATCGATGTGGCAGTATCCCTGTAGTGTGCTCTTTTAAGGTCTTCAGGAAATAGTCCGAGAAGGGCAATAGCAGGGTCAAATGGTGGTTCCATTCCCAGCTTTCCAAGGAATCTCCATACTGCTTTCCAAATTGGCCGCACCCGTTTGCAGTCCCACCAGCAGTGTACAAGAGTACCCTTTTCCCCACATCCTCGCCAGCACTCATTGTTGTTTGACTTCATCATGGCTGCCAATCTTACTGGGGTGAGGTGGTATCTTAGGGTGGTTTTGATTTGCATTTCCTTGACTGCTAGAGATGGTGAGCATTTTTTCATGTACTTGTTGATTGATTGTATGTCCTCCTCTGTGAAGTGTTTGTTCATGTCCTTGGCCTATTTGTTGATTGGGTTATTTGTTTTCTTATTGTCTAATTTTTTGAGTTCTTTGTATACTCTGGATATTAGGGCTCTATCTGAAGTGTGAGGAGTAAAAATTTGTTCCCAGGATGTAGGCTCCCTATTTACCTCTCTTATTGTTTCTCTTGCTGAGAAAAAACTTTTCAGTTTAAGAAAGTCCCATTTGTTGATTCTTGTTATTAACTCTTGTGCTATGGGTGTCCTATTAAGGAATTTTGAGCCCGTCCCCACAATCTGTAGATCGGAGCCAACTTTTTCTTCTATCAGACGGAGAGTCTCTGATTTGATATCTAGCTCCTTGATCCACTTTGAGTTGACTTTTGTGCATGGCGAGAGGAGGGGATTCAGTTTCATTTTGTTGCATATGGATTTCCAGTTTTCCCAACACCATTTGTTGAAGATGCTATCCTTCCTCCATTGCATGTTTTTAGCTCCTTTATCAAATATAAGATAGTTGTAGCTTTGTGGATTAGTCTCTGTGTCCTCTATTCTATACCATTGGTCCACCCGCCTGTTCTGGTACCAGTACCATGCTGTTTTTATTACTATTGCTCTGTAATATAGTTTGAAATCTGGTATCGCTATACCGCCTGATTCACACTTCCTGCTTAGAATTGTTTTTGCTATTCTGGGTCTTTTATTTTTCCATATGAATTTCACGATTGCTTTATCTATTTCTACAAGAAATGCCATTGGGATTTTGATTGGCATTGCATTAAACCTATAGAGAACTTTTGGTAATATCGCCATTTTGATGATGTTAGTTCTGCCTATCCATGAACAAGGTATATTTTTCCATCTTCTAAGATCCTCTTCTACTTCTCTCTTTAGGGTTCTGTAGTTTTCATTGTATAGGTCTTTCACCTCTTTTGTTAGGTTGATTCCCAAGTATTTTATTTTTTTTGAGGATATTGTGAATGGAGTGTTTTTCCTCATTTCCGTTTCAGAAGTTTTGTCGCTGATATACAGAAATGCCTTTGATTTATGTGTGTTGATTTTATATCCTGCCACTTTGCTGAATTCATTTATTAGTTCTACTAGTTTTTTTTGTAGACCCTTTTGGGTCTTCTAGGTATAGAATCATGTCATCTGCATAAATAGTGATAATTTAAGTTCTTCTTTTCCTATTTTTATGCCTTTAATTTCTTTCGTCTGTCTAATTGCTCTGGCCAGTGTTTCGAGAACTATATTGAATAGAAGTGGTGATAGGGGGCATCCCTGTCTTGTTCCAGATTTTAGAGGGAATGCCTTCAATTTTTCTCCATTCAGAATGATGCTAGCCTGAGGCTTAGCATTCATAGCTTTTACAATGTCAAGGTAAGTTCCTGTTATCCCTAGTTTTTCTGATGTTTTGAACATAAAGGGATGCTGTACTTTGTCAAATGCTTTTTCTGCGTCTATCGAGATGATCATATGGTTCTTATCTTTAAGTCTATTGATGTGGTGAATAACATTTATTGATTTCCGTATATTGAACCATCCTTGCATCCCAGGGATGAATCCTACTTGATCATGGTGCACAATTTTTTTGTTGTGCCTTTGTATCCGATTCGCCAGAATTTTATTGAGGATTTTTGCATCTAGGTTCGTTAAAGATATTGGTCTGTAGTTTTCTTTCTTTGAGGTGTCTTTGTCTGGTTTCGGAATCAGGGTGATGTTGGCCTCATAGAATGAATTTGGCAGAGCTCCCTCTTTTTCTATTTCCTGAAATAACTTGAAAAGTATTGGTATTAATTCTTCTTTAAAGGTTTTGTAGAACTCCGCTGTATACCCATCCGGTCCTGGGCTTTTCTTGGTTGGAAGTCTTTTGATTGCTTCTTCTATTTCATCTATTGATATTGGTCTGTTTAAGTTGTGAGTTTCCTCCTGACTCAGTCTGGGCAAATCATATGACTTAAGGAATTTATCGATGTCTTCACTATCTTCTATTTTATTGGAATATAGGTTTTCAAAATAATTTGTAATTGTTTTCTGTATTTCTGAAGCGTCTGTTGTAATATTGCCTTTTTCATCCGGTATGTTAATAGTTTGAGTTCTCTCTCTTCTTCTCTTCGTTAGTATGGCTAGGGGTCTGTCGATCTTATTTATTTTTTCAAAGAACCAACTTTTTGTTTTGTTAATTTTTTCAATAGTTTCTTTTGTTTCAATTTCATTGATTTCTGCTCTGATTTTAATTAATTCTTGCCTTGTGCTACATTTGCTATTGTTTTGCTCTTCCTTTTCTAGGGCTTTGAGATGAAGTGTGAGCTCATTTATTTGTTGGTTTTTCCTTTTTTTGAGGAATGAACTCCAGGCGATGAATTTCCCTCTTAAAACTGCTTTCATTGTGTCCCATAGATTCCGATATTTGTGTCTGTATTTTCATTTATCTCTAAGAATTTTTTTATTTCCTCCTTTATGTCTTCTGTAACCCATTGATCATTCAGTAACGTATTGTTCATTGTCCATGTGATGTAGAATTTTTCCTTCCTTCTTTTATCATTGATTTCCAGTTTCATTCCATTATGATCTGATAAAGTGCATGGTATTATCTCAACCCCTTTATATTTACTGAGGGTTGCCCTATGGCATAATATATGATCTATTTTTGAGAAGGTTCCATGTGCTGCTGAGAAAAAAGTATATCCACTTGATGATGGTTGATATATTCTATATATGTCAGTTAAGTCTAGGTTATTGATTGTGATATTGAGGTCAATAGTTTCTTTATTCAACTTTTGTTTGGAGGATATGTCCAATGGTGAGAGGGGTGTGTTGAAGTCACCCATGATTATTGTGTTGTGGTCCATTTGATTCTTGAACTTGAGGAGAGTTTGTTTTATGAACGTCGCAGCACCATTATTGGGTGCATAAATATTGATAATTGTTATGTCTTGTTGGTGAATGGTTCCTTTTAACAGTATATAATGTCCTTCCTTATCCCTTTTGATTAACTTAGTCTTGAAGTCGATTTTATTCGATATGAGAATGGCCACCCATGCTTGCTTACAAGGACCGTGTGCGTGGTATATTTTTTCCCAACCTTTTACCTTGAGCCTGTGTATGTCTTTTCCAATCAGATGTGTCTCCTGGAGGCAGCATATTGTTGGATTTGTTTTTTTAATCCATGTTACCAGCCTATGTCGCTTTATTGGAGAGTTTAAGCCATTAACGTTTAGAGTTACTATTGATATATGGTTTGTACTTCCTGCCATGTTTGATTATTTATCTCTTTTTTTTTCTAATTTAGTTTGTTTCTCCATGATTAGCTTTCCCCCCGTCCTCTGTCTTTACCGAGGCACTTCCCGCTGATGGTTTTGGTTATTGTTTTTCATTTCTTCCTCGTGTAGTGTTTTGCTCAAAATGCTTTGCAATGCTGGTTTTCTGGCTGCAAATTCTTTTAACTTTTATTTATCATGAAAGATTTTTATTTCGTTGTCGTATCTGAAGCTTAATTTTGCTGGATACAGAATTCTTGGTTGGCATCCATTGTCTTTCAGTGTTTGAAATACGTTGTTCCAGGATCTTCTCGCTTTCAGTGTCTGTGATGAAAAATCCGTTGTTAACCTTATTGGTTTACCCCTAAATGTAATCTGCCTCTTTTCTCTTGTAGCTTTTAATATTTTATCTTTGTTCAGGATATTGGATATCTTCATAACAATGTGTCTTGGTGTTGGTCTACTGTGATTTTGTGTGCTCGGTGTCCTGTATGCATCTATAATTTGTATATCTGTTTCCTTTTTTATTTCTGGAAAGTTTTCTGTAATTATTTCATTCAGCAAGTTACTCATTCCCTTGGCATGAATCTCTGTGCCTTCCTCTATCCCGATGACTCGCAAGTTTGGTTTTTTTAAGTTATCCCAAATCTCTTGGATGTTTTTCTCGTGATTTTTTACCAGCCTATCTGAGTTGGCTAGACTCTTTTCAAGATGATATATTTTGTCTTCATTATCTGACGTTCTGGCTTCTACTTGCTCCACTCTGTTAGTGATACTCTCGATTGAGTTTTTAATTTGGTTTATCGTTTCCTTCATTTCTAGAATTATTGTTTGATTTTTTTTTATAATCTCTATCTCCTGATAAAGATGCTTAACTTCTTCTTTTATCTGTTTATGTAATTGATTTTCAATGTGATCTTTAAGGTTCCTTTCCATCTGTCTAAGGTGTTCCTTGAGTTCTTTATATGGCCATTTTTCTGATGACTCCAGGTCCTCCTGAATATTTAGGCTGTCTTTCATTGTTTGTACTCCTTTTCTTCCTTGCTTTTTTATGCTCATGATACTTCTTGTTCTGTTTGACTGCTGAGTTACTGTTTACTCTTATAAATTTATTTGATGCTTGGGAGGAGAGGTATTAGAAGGGAAGGGAAGAAGTCACTAAAGAGAGTGAGTGTAGGCAGGTAGAATTTAAGAAAGGGGGAATAAGAAAATTGAAAAGAAATGAAAAGACAAAAGAAAAAAAGTGAAAAGAAATAAAGAAAAAACGAAAAAATAAAAATTTAAAACAAACAAAAAAATTATAATGATAATAAAAAAATGGAAATTGAAGTTTAAAAAATAATAGTAATAATAATAGAATAAAAAGAATTAAAAAAAATTGAAACCATAAATAAGAAAGTTAAAGAACAACAACAACATCAACTACAAAAAGTGAGAATAAAATAAAAAAAACTAATAATAATCATTAAAATAATAATAATAATAATAAATGCAGTCATAGAGCTTGATTAACTTCTCTTCCAGTAAGTGGAGCTATGCCCACTGGGCCAGGCTTCTCCTCTTGATAGGTGGGAACCAATCACTGTGCCTCAGCTCTTCTTCCCAGACTGTGCGGGTCTCCAGTCCTGAGTGCCTAGGTCCTTCTCTTGTGGTTCCTCAATCCAGGCCCCACTCACCTGTGACGCTTACCACAATACTGGCTACACGCCGGGTCTGCTGCTCCTGGGAGCCCTGTTTTCATGGATGCCTGGGCACACCCTTTCTGTTTGCCTCCCTCGGACCCTAAGTTTGTAGGGCTTGGGGCTGAGGACCCCCAGCGAATTTGTTTGCCCTCAGGTAGCAACTCCCCTGGTATCTGGTGCAAGGGACCTCTGTTGTCAGCCCTGGTGGGAGCGATAGCCGGGGGTTCTGCGCCGCTAGTCCCACATCACTCCTGATTCCCTGGGTCTGGCTATGGTGCTCAGTTGGCTTTTACCTCTGTGAGATCAGGTGGGCAGACTAGTTATTTCAGCGGGATCGTTAGTGCTGAGTCACGAGAAGCAGGCGAACCGGGGCTTGAATGCAGCAGATTCGTGCTCAGTGTGTGTTTTCTGAGGGGCCCAAAGTGTACTCCCTAGCTCCACGTCAGCTCAGCATTGCCTAGTGATCCTGAGCAAACATGCTTTAGATAATTTACAGCTCCCTATGCCCGCGCAGTTGAAGAGGTCAGAGATTTGATCTCTCCGCGCCTGCCGCCATGTTAGACCTCCTCAATGATATTCATGTTACCCTTACAGTTTCCTGGCATAAGCAAGATCTTGGGGTTATACAAACTGCTGCTTCTGTTTCTCCAGTCCAGTTTTCTAGAACTGAAACCCTGCTGCCGTCGCCTCCACCTCTGGGCTGCGCTCTTGGGCACCGCACTTGTCCGCGACCTTAGCAGCGCTGCCACGGCCTCCGCTGCTCCTCGGCCCGGTGCCTAGCTCCCGGGGCCCAAGCGGCTCTCCAGCCCCCTCCTCCGGAGCACGGGTCCCCTCGCAGGGGGATGCCGAACGACCCCAGAGCAGGCTCTGCCCCAAGGTGCAGCAGGGAACAGGCGACCGAGGCACTTGAGGCCGTGGTCCAGCCTTCGGAGGACAGGGCTCGGCACGCAGCCCAGTTCCAGTCTCTAGATGCGGCAGCTGGACCGTGTAGACAGGGCCATCAAGACAGCATGCAGAAAGCAAATGGCGGCTCCCGTGGAGTGGATTTTCGGCCCCGAAACCACAGCCCAGCCAACAATTCCAATCCACTAACTCTCCCTGTATAGACAATATTAAAAAAAAAAAAAAGGTGGGGTGTACTGAGCTTTCTTTGCCTCAGGTACTTACAATCCACTGCTGATTACCCATTCAGCTTCTCTGCTGGGAGCGAAGTGAAAGAGGAAGCAGATGGGCGCAAAGCGCCCACGGCTCTGAGCAGGAAAGCGTCCGGGAGCCAAGCGTCTCTTTTTCAATCTCTTTGTTTTTTCTGCTGCTTGGCAGGGTGGTCCACTACAGATTAATGGTGAAAGGAGCTCTAACAAGCTGCACGAAGTCTCGATTAAAGCCGCTGCTCTGAGCACCAGGCTCAGCACTTCAGCAACCCCCGTACGCCTGTTCTTTTGTATTTTGTGTGGTATTACCTATATAAGCTTTTGAAAATTACTATTTTGACTGGTGTTTGCTTTACTTGTGTTTTTTATCCTTTTATTTTCATCCATTCTATGTGATTTTATGTTTGTCTCCTCTAGCAGCAAATAGCTGTTTTGCTTTCTATTTGAACTGACATCTATTTCATTAATAAATGAGTTGAGTCTTTTATGCTTATTATGATATACTGAAGCTTGCATTTACAATCTTATCTTGCAAAGTTTTCACTGCCCTATCCATTGTCACCTCTTCTACCATCTTACTTTTAATGCCAATGTATTATGGGATTGTTTCTCAGCATGGCACTACTGGCAGGTGGTGGAACCTGTAAGTAGTGGGGCCTACTAGGAGGTCACTGGGGACATGCCCTTGAAGGGTGTTATGGTTTGTATGTGAGGTGTCCCCCAAAAGCTCACATGTGAGACAATTCAAGAAGGTTCAGAGGATAAATGATTGGGTCACAAGAGCCTAAACCCAATCAGTGAAGTAATCACCTAATGGGATTAATTGAGTGGTAACTGAAGGCAGGTGGAGTATGGCTGGAGGAGGTGGGCATTGGGGGCATGGCTTTGGGGTGTATGTTTATATCTGATGAGTGGAATGTCTCTCTTCTTTCTGATTATCATGTGAGCTGCTTCTCTCTGCCACACTCTTGCACTATGAAGTTCAGTCTCACCTGAAGCCCTGAGAAAATGGAGCCGGCCTTCTATGGACTAAGACCTCTGAAACCATGAGCCCTCAAATAAACATCTCATCCCTAAAATTCTGGTCAGATCTTTTAGATACAGCGGTGAAAAAGTTGACCAAAATAAAGGGGATAATGAGACCTGAGACATTCCTCTTTCTCTCATTTCCTTCCTAATCATAAGGATGGTGATTTTGCTCTACCAAATTCTCAGACCATGCTATGCCCACCCCACCAGAAGCCCAAAAGCAATGTGTTTACCCAATCGTGGACTGAAACTGCCAAAATTGTGAAATAAAATAAACTTTTTCTCTTTATAAGTGATTACCTCAGGTATTTGATAAAGTGACAGAAAGTTGAGCAACATAGTATCTGACTACTTCTTCATTTTCTACATCCCATTTAAAAAAAAATAGTGAGTTGTTTCTCAAAGTTTTGTTCTCAGAATTCTCACCTTTTCTCTAAGATCTGTCTATTCTTTGGATGCCTTATCTACCCTTTTTCAACTACAACTTACATAGTGAAGACTCTCAAACATTCAAATTTTTTTTGTCCCAACCATTCTGCCAAGATTTAAGCTCATATTAACTGTTTGATATATATTTATTAGCACCCTAAACTTAGTATACATAAACCTTGTGTTATTTTCCTACTTTTCCTTCTTTTATTTGTCACAATGAGGCTATCATTCTCAGAGTCACTGTTACCCAGACTTAAAATAATATTGTCTTATTCTTTCCCATGCCTCATCTATATAATCAAGCTTCAAGTCCTCTCATTTATTGGTCAGAATTATCCCCAAATTCATTTCTTTCTTTACATATTTTTTGCCATAACTTCATTTCTTCTTGACCTCATGTCTGAATCAATGGAATCCTTCCTTAGAGTTACCCCTGATGGTCCTCTCATTCTGCTTTATTCTTCATGCTGCTTCCAGCATGATTTAGATAATCATCCTCAAGCAATACGTACCATAAAGCCCAGGATTCTGTGCTGCACTCAACTTTATCCTTCTGCCTTCCTCCTAAGTCTATTCATTCGATTCCCTTCCCTACATTTCTACTTTAAAAGTCTACCTTTCTTCTGCTCAATTGCTTCTTCAGCCATGAGTCCTTCTCTAATCAATTTACTCAGGAGAAATTTCTTCCTCTTCTGAACTACACGAATGCTTTGCCTGAACCACTCATATGGCACTTTTGTGCTAACTTATTATAATATTCATGTACATATACCACTTCCGCTGGGAACACAGGTCATTTACATATCCACAGCAAGTTTAAAACAAAGGAATGCCCGCAAGAATAATGAAAAGAATAAAACCTTTGAGATAAACTATCATTCTAATCCAGGATCTCCCACTGATTGCATTTGAACATTAAATTTCTCTATATTTTAAGCTTGTCAAATACTTTGCTTGATATTCCCTCTGTTTCCTCTCAAATAAACTGGCCCAAAATAACTTCTGATTAAACAGGCATAAAGTATTCTCCCAAAAAATATTCTTTCCTACATATAAACCAAAAGGTAAAAGAATCAACCAGTTAACCATAGAAATAAAAGAACACAGACATAAAAGGCAATTAGAGAGCTGAATGCAGAGGTACATCCAGCTACTTAGGAGGCTGAAGCAGGATTGCAAATTCAAGACCAGCCTGGGCAATTTAGACACACCTGTCTTACAATTAAAAATAAATAAGTAAAAGGACTGTGGATGTAACTCAGTGATAGAATAGATTGCTATTTCCTACACACCCACAGAGAGGGGGGAGGGAGAGAACATAAATAGGAGATCTGTAATGCAAAGAAAGACAGTAACATCAGGATGGCCCTCACAATAAACCTTTCACTACTTGTGAATTTTGTTTCCATGACAACAAAAATGCCCATCTAAAAGACCAAATCTCTTATAAAATGGATTAATAATAACTACCTCAAAAGTTCAGATGTGAGGAATAAATGAATCCACATATAAAGTACATAGCAGGGTGCCTGGCACATATTAAGGGTTTACTATGTAGGCCTCATTCCCTTTCAAAAAATAGTATGAAAGGATTAGAAAAAAATGAATAGAAAAAAGGAATAGACTGTGTAGACCTGACCTGCCAATAATTCATGCTATCTTGAATAGTTTGCAGCAATAATTTCACCTATTTCTTTTTGATACCCTTGTGGTCCTACATCATTCTCCAATGCTACTTCACCAAGAAATTTAATGTGAACCAAAATGAGTTATTATTATATTCACCCCGATACACCTTTCCATTTCATATTCATTTCAACCCCTCGTGTCTGTGAGTACACGCACCAATCCTTTAACCTCTTGTCTATCCAACCCTTATTCAAAATTTTTGTTCTTATGTGAAGAGCTGCCTGGTTACTGCAATGGTTATGGATTTTTCTCTCTTCTAAAACTCCTTGGTGTTTATAGACTACATGACTCAGGAAAATCCTAAACTATCTTACTACTACCCAATGCTTCATTATGGTGTTTTCCTTGACAATCAAACTACAAGTAGTTAGCCTGGTAAATCTCTTATAAGCCACAGTACCTACCCCACACTGCCCCAGTAACATGAAGTGGAAGTCAGGTAAACAAAAATCTCTAGTTCACTTTGCTACTCATGGTTTGTCTTGAACCAATCCCTTGGGCCTATTTATGTGATTGTGCTCTAACATTTACTTTACATATTCTCCTATTCACACCTACATTGTGCCCACTCAATTCTATGTAAAATATTGTAATCCAGCTTCCAACCTTGCCTCTTCTACATTATGTTGCCACTTCTCTATCCTAGATGTCCTACTTTGAATTTCCATGACACATTGTCTTCCTGGATACACTCTGTATTATGCCCAGGACAACATCTTCATTGACTGGATTTTTCCTACCCTGTACATAACACCAAATAATGAGACTCCTGTAGCACACACACACAAACTCCTAGGCTTCTATATGCCCATATCATGTAAAGGCAGCTAAGCTCTCAATAGTTACTGAGAATACATCAGTGGAAAAGGTGGGGGTAAGGACCTCTGAAAATTCTCTTCCATAAAAATTAATAGATAACTGGTTGATTTTTTAAGTCAGAATTTACAAAAACTCTAAAAATTAATAAAAGCTTTCTACAATCCATACAGGTTGTACTCAAGAAAAATGACTGAATGTCAATAAGAACAGAGAGTTTTGTGGCACTTTAATTTGCCATAGTCGGATCCCATACTCTCCAGTCATGCCAGTCTTGAAAGCTAACAGACAATGAAAACCAGAAGCTGACAGCCACTGGAAAAGGAAAAATCTAGGTTGATGTTTTTTTTCAAAGCTCTCTTCCCATATGACCATCATTATTCAATTTCTGTCTGGTGGATCCCTGGAAGATCCCCTTTACAAGATTGTATTTTTACCTAATTTGGAGCTTGCCTGAGTGCAAATTCATAAAGACTTCCCAACGCATCTATTTAACTTCATAGCTACCTGAGAGGATGTAAAACAGTTGGGGCAAACAAATAGACTAACCAAAAAGTTAAAAGAAAAAGATGGAAATAAGATGTCATAAGGTTTTTGAAAAGTTCTAACACATTCTAAGTAATCTAGAAATCCCACAACATAGGTCTTTACTTACTTAAGTATGATTACATGATTAAAAAAAAAATCTGAGAATGCCTAACCTGTCATCTCTGGCTGACCTTGAGGTATTTTATAAGCACAAAATGAAGGTTAAGACAGTGTTGTCAATTGCCTGGCTAAGTGTCAAAGGCATACCCCCAAAACACATAAAAACACATACTCAGCCGACTGGGATGATTGTGGGTTTTAGGCAGCTGAAGAAATATAGATATAGATGCAATACTTAGTTGGCTACTATGCTACTCAAGCACAGTCCTCATTACCACAAACACAAACAATACAAACTTCACAAAAGTAATTCATAAAAGTTGCCAAATAAACAGTAGCAACAAATCTTGAAGAGGGGAATGAATCTGATTTCCACAGCTACACATTGTATTCTTTTAAATGTCTAGTTGTCAACAAAAACCTATGAGACAGACAAAGAAACAAGAAACTGTGGATTATACACAAGAAAATTAAGCAATCAGTAGGAACTGACCCTTGAGAAATGCCTGAATTTGGATTAACTAGAAACAAATGTTGGTTATTTAAAATATGTTCAAAGAAATAAAAGAAGCCAAAGAACTAAATAAAATTATAACAACAATGTTTCACTAAATAAAAAATACTACCAAAGAAAAAATTTTTAAAGAACAAAAGATAAATTCTGGAGTTGAGAATGATAATAACTGAAATTAAAAATTCTCTAGATGATTTCAACAGACCAAAACAAAGAGAATAAAAACATCAGTGAGGACAGGTCACTTGGAAGTGTTCAATCTAAGGAAGAGAAAGCAAAAAAAAAAAAAAAAAAAAAAAAAAAAAAAAAAAAGAAAGAAAGAGAAAAAGAAAAAAATAAAAAAATTGAATAAAAACAATCAGAGCCTCAGATACATGTGGACCACTATAAAACATACCAAATATGCATAATGAAAATACTAGAAGAAGAGGAGAAGGAAAGACACTGAAAGAATATTTGAAGAAATATTGCCAGAAAACTTCCCAAGCTAGATGCAAAATATTAATCTTCATATTCAGGAATCTCAACAAACTCCAAGTAGAATAAATTTTAAAAGGGTCATGCCTGGATGTATCATAATCAAAAGACAATCTTGAAAGCAACAATAAAGAAACAACTAATCAAGTGTGTGCAATACTCAATAAGATCAACCAGATTTCTCATCAGAAATCATGGAGACTAAAACAGTGGGATAAAATAGTATTTGAAATACTAAAAGAAACCATAAATTCTATATGCATAAAAATTATCTTTAAAAATGAAGCAAAATTAAGGCATTCCCTGATAAACAAAGCCCTAGAGAATTCCTCACTAGTAGATCATACTATAAGAAATATTACATTAGTCAACTTTCCATAACTGTGATGAAAACACTTGACAAGAACAACTTAGATTTTTTTTGGCTCATACTTTCAGAGGTTTCATTCCATGGTCAATCGCTCCAAAGCAGAAAACTCATGCTGAAAGGGCATGGTGGAAGAAAGCTATTCAGCATGTGACATCAGGGAAGGAGAGAGAGAAAGAAAAACTGAAGATAAGATAAATCCTTACAGGGAATGCCCTCCCTTACTTAATTCTTCCAACAAGGCCATACCTCTCAGAAGTACATTCAGCTATCAAGTACATTCATCATTCCACTGATAAGGTCAGACACTTTATGATCCAATCGCTGTCTGAAAATCCTTCCTCTGAACTTTGTGGAATTGAGGAACATACGTTCAACACATGAGCTTTTGGAGGTCATTCCAAATCCAAACCATAACATTCTGCTTCAGGCCCTCAAGATCTCATGCCCATACTACAATGCAAAATTCTCCAAGAGTCCTCATAATCTTAAGAGCTTCAGCAAAAATGTAAGTCTAAAGTCTCCTCTGAGACTCAAAGCAAACTCTTATAAATGTCATTGGGGCATAAAAAGAAGGATGGGACCAATGCAAGACTGAAACCTAGAAAAATAAACTTGCAATTCACATGGCCTCTTTCTTGGGCTGGCTTTGCTCCCTGCCTACAGATTTCCTAAGCAGACATTTCAAATTTGTGGCATCTCTTAATTCCTAGGTTCTACATTTCATCATCAGTTTCACCCCCACAGCTTCATGAATCACCTTCTCGGGGCATCCTACAGGATTTTACCCTATTACAAACTGGCCTCTCAGATCCTCCTTTGAAAACTCAGAAAAAACCTCCATGACCCCCTAACTCCATCAACCAGAATTCTTACAGGATAAGCACCAAGTGGATGACACCAAGCCCTGATGCCAGCAGGAGCAGTAGCCAATCCTTCCCAGACTATGGCTGCAGTGGCCTCTGAATGTCTGGTGATGGGCCACAATGAAACAAATCCTGGGGAAACAACTTCCTAGGCACCCCTGTGTGATCCGGGCACTCCCATGGTCTCTTCTTAAAGCAAAGTCTTTCAAATGAGTTTTCTTTTACATCCTAGAGCCTGCAATGGGTGGGGGTCTTATTGATTCCTGTGCAAAGTGCTTGGTCTGTCTTTACTTGTGCTAATCTCTTCAGAAATCACATCTTCCTTGTCCCCAATTTTACATGCATTAATCTGGTCAGACTGAAAAATTTTCAAATCCACCTGCTCATTTTTTGTTTCTGATTCTCACAATAAATGCAGCTAAAAGCAATCAGCAAAACTCATGCCACTGCCTGCTGTGCTGTCTTAAAACTTCTTCTGCCAAATCAATTAGTCCATCACATTTAAATTCGGCCTTATAGAATCTTAGGTCATGGACAAAATGAAGAAAAGTTCTTTGATGGAATGTAGCATGAATGGTTTCTAGTCCAATTCCCAACAGAATGCTTATTACTATCCAAAATCTGTAAGCACAGTCTATACTGTCCATGTTCCTACTGGCATTCTGTCTTCTGAGCTCCCACCAGAATTTCCCATTAAGCCTTTCTTATAGTATTATTAGGCTTATTTAGCCTGCATCTCCAAACTTTTACAAATTCTTTCTGTAAACCAGTTCTAAAGGCTTCTGAGCCACATGGTCAGGTATAGTAACAGCAATGATCCCACTTCTAGTAACAATTTCTGTGTTAGTCAGCTTTTCATCATTGTAACCAAAGTAAGAACAATTGACAAGAACAACTTAGAGGAGGAAAGAGTTATTTTGGTTCAGTTACAGAGGTTTTATTCCATGGTTGGCCAGCTCCATATCAGAAACATTATGCTGGAAGAAAGATATTCAGCTTATGACTGCCTGGAACGAAAGAGTAGGAACAGGGGAAGCTGGAGAGAAGAAAAATCATTCCATGGAATTTCTCCAGTTTCATCCTTCTTCCAAAGAGGTCCAACCTTCCAGTAGTCCATTTAGCTAATTCATCATGTATTAACCAACTGATGAGGTCATAGCCCTCATGATCCAATCATCACCTAGAAGGCCCACCTCCGAATTTTGCTGCATTGATAAACATACTTTAAATACATGCATTCCAGTCAAAATCAAAACAAATATTAAGGGTAGTCTTTAGAGTTAAATGAAAGAGCCCTAGAAAAAGAAACAAAAAGCACAGAAAAGACATGAAAAGTGATCTTTATTTGTAATTGTTTTTCCCCTTTATGTTTTTTTTAAAGCAACTACATAAGCTGGACATGTTGGCATACATTTGTAGTCCCTAGCTACTTGTGAAGCTGAGATGGGAGGATCACTTGAGTTCACAAGTTGAGACTGATCAGACAACATAGGGAAACTCTGTCTCAAATAACAAACAAAAACTGCATAAATGAAAAATTAAAAATCTGTGTTTTATGAAAATAAAATGAATTAATACATGTAAATCTCTTAGAAAAGTACCTAGCATAAAATAAGCACATACAATATTAATAGTGTTATGTATTATTATTTGCTATTACAATGTGCATGATGTGACAGGAGGGATAACCAGTAGGTTAGCTATATGAGGCCAATCAAACCTGACAATCAATAAGACAATAGTTTTAAGTCAAATCGCCTTTATTCCACCTCAAAACATAGTAGGGATATTGAAAGAAACTGGCAGTTTGAGAGAAATTAGTCATGGCTCCTAGGTATTCTGATTAGAGAATACTCAGATTGAATGTATTGAGATGTCCTAAAGACATCAAGCAAAATTGGGCTGGAATTTGAATGGGAATTAGAACCTGGAAATTATCATCATAAGAATAACAGTAGAGGGGCTGGGGTTGTGGCTCAGTGGTAGAGCGCTTGCCTAGCATGTGTGAGGTCCTGGGTTTGATCCTCAGGATCACATATACATAAAATAAAGATATCGTGTCCAACTACAACTAAAAAATAAATATTAAAAAAAGAATAATGGTAGAAATAAAGAAACAACAGTAATCCCTAAAAAATATAGTATTCATAGAGAAAAGCAGAGGATTACAGATTAAGACTTTAAAGAAAACTGAATAACTGAAGAAAAGTCAAGAAAAATGTAAGTATTTTCTAAATGAGAAATACCAATAACACAATCAGAAGAAAAAGAATTCTTGGACTTCTAACAATGATGTGACTTTTAAATTTTTTTAATATTTAACTGTTACTATAAAAAATATTCTAAGGAAGATGCTAAATAAAAGATACTATCCAGCCCACACAGAGGAATTTAAACATACATTCTTCACTTAAAAGTCCTCCTGAGATGTAATTTAACCTAGAAAATGCAAGAATACTTAATATTCTATTGTCTTTGTATTTAAATTACTCTTGGTAGCTAAAAATTTTGGAAATAAGTCTATGCCATTTGGCTTAGGAAGGAAATCCTATTTCCTATTTAATTATGGAGAACTGTAACCTTTACTATCATTAAAATATTAATCCAGGGACTGAGGATGTGGCTCAGTGGTAAAGTGCTGGCCCTGAGTTCAATCCCAGCGCTGTCAAAAATAAATTTTTTAAATAATATATATATATATTAAAGCGAGTCGTCAAAGGCAATGAACACTTTCTGAAAAGAGCCTTTTTTAGTGATGGAGTCTTAGATTACTTCAAAAAATATTTAAGGAATTCTACTATGTGCAAGAGGTTCTGTCCCCATTTTATGAATAACATCATCATTTCTCTATATAAGTACATATTTAACCACAAGCTGATATGCTACTCATTATCCAGCTTTCTTGAAAGAATGTTTATATTTCAAGAAAATCAACATTTTATCTCATAATTTTCAATAAAACTGATGCCATTATATCAAATTCACCAAGGGGTTAAAGGAACACTCCAACATTCTGTCATGTTTTAAAAGATAATTATAATTTGGGCATGGTGGCACATACCTGTAATCCCAGGTACTTGGGAGTTTGAGATAGGAAGATCAAGAGTTTGAAGCCATCTTGAGCAACTTAGCAAGACCCTGTCTCAAAACAAAATAAAAAGGGATGAGGATTTAATTCAGTAGAGGAGTGTTCATCTAGCCTGTGCAATCCCCAGTAACATTTTTCAAAAAGATAATTATAAAACACAGATTACAATTATTTCTCTGCAAGTCCTTTAAATCCATTTATACTGTGAAATATAGCACTTACAGCATCCATGGCCTACTTGTGCTAGGACAGTGGGATAGTTGCTGACAGACTAAGGAAGACACCCAGTAGTGTGGCTGAAACATAAGGTTTTTTGGGAAAAACTTACAGGAAGGTTCAGTGAAGATGGGCTGGATAGGATAGTTTGCCAAAGAGTCTCGAGCAACAGTTGTTGCTTCATCAAGTAGCATCTCCTGTCCCTCACAATGCTACCCCAGAAGAGGAGGCCTCCTCTCACTCACAGCATTCTGTCCAGGAGTGACATTTATAATTTTTACAGTATCTTCACTTCCACACCAGTCACCACAGGAACTAAGTTAGTTTACAGAAGCAGTGACATCACCAGCCTTAGCTAGAATGACTCACTTTGTTCCTTGTATGACCACCAGTCCAAGGGGCAGTTTTCCTGTGCATATGTTAGAAAGTAATTTTCTAATGATAACACTAGCTTTTCCTATCATCCAGAATATGTGAGAGAAAGCCCACATCCTTCAAGATACCACTATCTAGATATTCTAGCCAAAGGCCTTCTCTCCATGTTCATTGACTTGATCAGGGTCCTAGGAACTTAAAGAAGCAGTTCAGGGGCATGGTGTCTTACTCCTCTCCTTTTCTTTAAGGATGCTACACCCATACAGGAAAGCACAGTTGTCCCTCTTATGTGTGGTCTCAATTATTTGCATCAACCGTGGTTGAAAAGTGTTAATATTTATCTTAACTCTTTCAAGAAAGAAAGATAAGTCACATTCTCATAAGTCTTATTACAGTATATTACTATAATTGTTCTATTTTATTTAATATTTAATGTTCATATCTTACTATACCTAATTTATTAATTAAATTTATCATAGGTGTGTATATACAGGGGGAAAATGTAGTATATACAGGATTGGGTACTATCCATGGCTTCAGGAGTCTGCTAGGGGTCTTGGAAAATGTCCCCATGAATAAAGTGTGACCCTGTAATGTAAAACATAAATGAGCAACATAAGGAATGATTACATAGACAAATACCATGAAATAACCAACTGAGTCAAAAACAAACATGTCACCATAACAGAAGCCTACAACTGGCCCTTCCCAGTTAGAACTCTTTCCCTCACCCTCAAAGTTACAATGACTGCACTTTCAAGGCAATTGCTTTCATGATTCTCTTTATACAGTGGTGATTTGAAAATAATGTAAAACTAACCAAGTGTGATGGTGCCCACCTATAATCCCAGCTACCTCATGAGGCAGAGGTAGAAGAATTGCAAGTTCAAAGTCAGCCTAGGCAACTTAATGAGACCGTTTCTCAAAATAGAAAACAGAAAAAAGGGCTTGGGTGTAGTTCAGTGGTAGAGCATTCCTGAGTTCAATACCCAGTATTGGAATAAAATGTATCAAAATTGTATTAGTCAATAAGACTATATCTGAAAATTTAGCCAACACTAATTTTAAAGAATTATTATAACTAATTTTATAATTGCACAAATGTTCCAAATTATCTGTATGTCATAGATCAATAGTCTAATTTATTACAAACCCATTGTGGCCTATCACCAATGATAAAATGGTGGTTATGATACAGTTCTTAATTTCTTTAAGAATATTTTAGATTGTACAAAGTACTCAAATTTCCCAAGAAATCTGAGGGTTCACCCATCCACAGTAAATATTTTAAAATAATATCCAATCCTGTTTCATAGAAGATGCTTATTAGGGAACCACTGAAATAGGTGATGGAAATGAGGTAGAAAATGAAGCTCTCGGAAACCCACTGTGGCTATTAGTGAAAAAAAAATTCTCTTCTTCAACTTGTTTGAATATGTGATCCTTCTAATTAAGTCCTCCATAAAAAAGAATGGGTTACAGACTCAGTGTTGAAATATGGGGGGAATTTTTAGTTTGATGCATACTATATATATATATATATATATATATATATATATATATATATATATAAAATTTACTGTGTAATAAATGTTGAAGTATTCAATTCCTTTTTAGTCACACTGAAACCTTTCTGCTATGCACTCCTAAATATTAAACTTTAGTTTTGTTTACTCTGCACCTTATTTAAATAAGAACACATAACATATATTATTTCAGTACTTCAACATTATTTCTATAATTTATCCATGTTGTTGGATATAGCTGTCATTTGTTAATTTTCATTACCGTATGGTACTGTATTGTACACATATATCAAAAACTTATTTTTCAACTCTTGGTGATAAATTATTTCCATTTGAAACTATCAAATATAATGCTACTATATACATTAAGATTTTTATCCCTCAGTATATATGAGGATATATTTTAGTTGGATACATAACTAGGAGTAAAATTGCTGGTCACAGGATTGCTTCATCTTCAGCCTTACTGCATCATATTAAACTAAATTAAATATTTTCCAAATAATTGTACCAATTTACTCTTCTAGCAGTTTTTGTTGTTCCATAACCTTACCCATATTCAACATTGCAGTATTTTTAATTTAAGCCATCCACGTAATTATGTAGCAGTTTCTCTTTTAATTTGTAATTCACAGATTACTAATAAATTGAGCATATTTCACATGACTATTGGAAATTTGGATATACTTTCTGTGATGTTCCAATTCAAGACTTTGACCTTTTTATGTTTTTATTAGTGCTTTATAGTTATACATAATATTGGGGTTCATTTTGACATAATCATACATAAATAGAACATAATTTGTTCCACTTCAATCCCCAGTACTTCCACTTTTCCTCCCCTCCACCTGGCCCAACACATTGTTATGAAGATATCCAATATACAAAACAAAGAGAAAATATTAAAAGCTACAAGAGAAAGGAGGCAGATTACATTCAGGGGTAAACCAATAAGGTTAACAACGGATTTTTCATCACAGACGCTGAAAGCAAGAAGATCCTGGAACAACGTATTTTAAACACTGAAAGACCATGGATGCCAACCAAGAATTCTGTATCCAGCAAAATTAAGCTTCAGGTATGACAACGAAATAAAAATCTTTCATGATAAACAAAAGCTAAAAGAATTTGCAGCCAGAAAACCAGCATTGCAAAGCGTCTTGAGCAAAACACTACACGAGGAAGAAATGAAAAACAATAACCAAAACCATCAGTGGGAAGTGCCTCGGTAAACACAGAGGACGAGAGGAAAGCTAACCATGGAGAAACAAACTAAATTAGAAAAAAAAAGAGATAAATAATCAAACATGGCTGGAAGTACAAACCATATATCAATAGTAATGCTAAACGTTAATGGCTTAAACTCTCCAATAAAGCGACATAGGCTGGTAACATGGATTAAAAAAACAAATCCAACAATATGCTGCCTCCAGGAGACACATCTGATTGGAAAAGACATACACAGGCTAGAGGTGAAAGGTTGGGAAAAAATATACCACGGACACGGTCCTCGTAAGCAAGCAGGGGTGGCCATCTTCATATTGAATAAAATCGACTTCAAGACTAAGTTAATCAAAAGGGATAAGGAAGGACATTATTTACTGTTAAAAGGAACCATTCACCAACAAGACATAACAATTATCAATATTTATGCACCCAATAATGGTGCTGCGACGTTCATAAAACAAATTCTCCTCAAGTTCAAGAATCAAATAGACCACAACACAATAATTATGGGTGACTTCAACACTCCTCTCTCACCATTGGACAGATCCTCCAAACAAAAGTTGAATAAAGAAACTATAGAACTCAATATCACAATCAATAACCTAGACTTAACTGACATATATAGAATATATCAACCATCATCAAGTGGATATACTTTTTTCTCAGCAGCACATGGATACTTCTCAAAAATAGACCATATATTATGCCATAGGGCAACCCTCAGTAAATATAAAGGGGTGGAGATAATACCATGCATTTTATCTGATCATAATGGAATGAAACTGGAAATCAATGATAAAAGAAGAAAGGAAAAATCCTACATCACATGGAAAATGAACAATATGTTACTGAATAATCAATGGGTTACAGAAGACATAAAGGAGGAAATCAAAAAATTCTTAGAGATAAATGAAAATACAAACACAACATATCGGAATCTATGGGACACAATGAAAGCAGTTTTAAGAGGGAAATTCATCGCCTGGAGGTCATTCCTCAAAAAAGGAAAAAACCAACAAATAAATGAGCTCACACTTCATCTCAAAGCCCTAGAAAAGGAAGAGCAAAACGACAGCAAATGTAGCAGAAGGCAAGAAATAATTAAAATCAGAGCGGAAATCAACGAAATTGAAACAAAAGAAACTATTGAAAAAATTAACAAAACTAAAAGTTGGTTCTTCGAAAAAATAAATAAGATCGACAGACCCTTAGCCATGCTAACAAAGAGAAGAAGAGAGCGAACTCAAATTACTAACATGTGGGATAAAAAAGGCAATATCACAACAGATGCTACAGAAAAACAGAAGACAATTAGAAATTATTTTGAAAACCTATAAAATAGAAGATAGTGAAGACATCGATAAATTTCTTAAGTCATATGATTTGCCCAGACTGAGTCAGGAGGATACACACAATTTGAACAGACCAATATCAATGGATGAAATAGAAGAAGCCATCAAAAGACTACCAACAAAGAAAAGCCCAGGACCGGATGGGTATACAGCGGAATTTTACAAAACCTTTGAAGAATTAATACCAATACTTTTCAAGTTATTTCAGGAAATAGAAAAAGAGGGAGCTCTTCCAAATTCATTTATATGAGGCCAACATCACCCTGATTCCGAAACCAGACAAAGACACCTCAAAGGAAGAAAACTACAGACCAATATCTCTGATGAACCTAGATGCAAAAATCCTCAACAAAATTCTGGCGAATCGGATAAAAAGGCACATCAAAAAAATTGTGCACCATGATCAAGTGGAATTCATCCCTGGGATGCAAGGATGGTTCAATATACGGAAATCAATAAATGTTATTCACCACATCAATAGACTCAAAGATAAGAACCATATGATCATCTTGATAGATGCAGAAAAAGCATTCGACAAAGTACAGCATCCCTTTATGTTCAAAACATTAGAAAAACTAGGGATAACAGGAACTTACCTCAACATTGTAAAAGCTATCTATGTTAAGCCTCAGGCTAGCATCATTCTGAATGGAGAAAAATTGAAGGCATTCCCTCTAAAATCTGGAACAAGACAGGGATGCCCTCTCTCACCACTTCTATTCAATATAGTTCTCGAAACACTGGCCAGAGCAATTAGACAGACGAAAGAAATTAAAGGCATAAAAATAGGAAAAGAAGAACTTAAATTATCACTATTTGCGGATGACATGATTCTATACCTAGAAGACCCAAAAGGGTCTACAAAAAAACTACTAGAACTAATAAATGAATTCAGCAAAGTGGCAGGATATAAAATCAACACGCATAAATCAAAGGCATTTCTGTATATCAGTGACAAATCATCTGAAACGGAAATGAGGAAAAACACTTCATTCACAATATCCTCAAAAAAAAAAAAATAAAATACTTGGGAATCAACCTAACCAAAGAGGTGAAAGATTTATACAATGAAAACTACAGAACCCTAAAGAGAGAAGTAGAAGAAGATCTTAGAAGATGGAAAAATATACCCTGTTCATGGATAGGCAGAACTAACATCATCAAAATGACAATATTACCAAAAGTTCTCTATAGGTTTAATGCAATGCCAATCAAAATCCCAATGGCATTTCTTGTAGAAATAGATAAAGCAATCATGAAATTCATATGGAAAAATAAAAGACCCAGAATAGCAAAAGCAATTCTAAGCAGGAAGTGTGAATCAGGCGGTATAGCGATACCAGATTTCAAACTATATTACAGAGCAATAGTAACAAAAACAGCATGGTACTGGTACCAAAACAGGCGGGTAGACCAATGGTACAGAATAGAGGACACAGAGACTAATCCACAAAGTTACAACTATCTTATATTTGATAAAGGGGCTAAAAGCATGCAATGGAGAAAGGATAGCATCTTCAACAAATGGTGTTGGGAAAACTGGAAATCCATATGCAACAAAATGAAACTGAATCCCCTCCTCTCTCCATGCACAAAAGTTAACTCAAAATGGATCAAGGAGCTTGATATCAAATCAGAGACTCTGCATCTAATAGAAGAAAAAGTTGGCTCCGATCTACATATTGTGGGGTCGGGCTCCAAATTCCTTAATAGGACACCCATAGCACAAGAGTTAATAACAAGAATCAACAAATGGGACCTACTTAAACTAAAAAGTTTTTTCTCAGCAAGAGAAACAATAAGAGAGGTAAATAGGGAGCCTACATCCTGGGAACAAATTTTTACTCTTCACACTTCAGATAGAGCCCTAATATCCAGAATATACAAAGAACTCAAAAAATTAGACAATAAGAAAACAAATAACCCAATCAACAAATGGGCCAAGGACCTGAACAGACACTTCTCATAGGAGGACATACAATCAATTAACAAGTACATGAAAAAATGCTCACCATCTCTAGCAGTCAGAGAAATGCAAATGAAAACCACCCTAAGATACCATCTCACTCCAGTAAGATTGGCAGCCATTAGGAGGTCAAACAACAACAAGTGCTGGCGAGGATGTGGGGAAAAGGGTACACTTGTACATTGCTGGTGGGACTGCAAATTGGTTCAGTCAATTTGGAAAGCAGTATGGAGATTCCTTGGAAAGCTGGGAATGGAACCACCATTTGACCCAGCTATTCCCCTTCTCGGACTATACCCAAAAGACCTAAAAAGAGCATGCTACAGGGACACAGCTACATCAATGTTCATAGCAGCACAATTCACAATAGCTAGACTGTGGAACCAACCTAGATGCCCTTCAATAGATGAATGGATAAAAAAATGTGGCATTTATACACCATGGAGTATTACGCAGCACTAAAAAATGACAAAATCATGGAATTTGCAGGGAAATGGATGGCACTAGAGCAGATTATGCTTAGTGAAGCTAGCCAATCCCTAAAAAACAAATACCAAATGTCTTCTTTAATATAATGAGAACATCTAAGAACAGAGCAGGGAGGAAGAGCGGGAAGAAAAGATTAACTTTAAACAGAGACATGAGATGGGAGGGAAAGGGAGAGAAAAGGGAAATTGCGTGGAAATGAAGGGAGACCCTCATTGCTATACAAAATTACATATAAGAGGTTGTGAGGGGAATGGGAAAATAAACAATGAGAGTAATAAATTACAGTAGATGGGGTAGAGAGAGAAGTTGGGAGGGGAGGGGAGGGGGGATAGTAGAGGATAGGAAAGGTAGCAGAATACAAGAGTTACTAATAGGGTATCATGTAAAATTGTGGATGTGTAACCGACGTGAGTCTGCAATCTGCATTTGGGGTAAAAATTTGGAGTTCATAACCCACTTGAATCTAATGTATGAAATATGATATGCCAAGAGCTGTGTAATGTTGTGACCAACCAATAAAAAAAATATTCAATTCTGAATGATGGTTTTGCTAGATATATTAATCTTGGATAACACTGGTTTCTTTGAAAGTTTGGTATATATTTTTCCAAGCCCTCCTGGCTTTTAAGTACTGGGAAAGAAATAAGTTTAAATCCTAATTGACTTACCTACCTCTAAATGTTTTTCTGTTTTGCTATTGCAGCTTTTCAAATTCTATCATCATTTTTTATTGGGTATTTTAATTATAATGTGTCTTGGAGAGGATCTTTTTTGATCTTGCCTATTTGGGGATCTAAATGTCTCTCTCTTATTTTTAATTTTCATCTGGTTTCTAAAGTTTGGGATATTTTCCGATAATATTCCTTTAAGTCATCCCAGATTTCAACTGAATTCTTTTAGGTTTTTTAATATCTTTATTTTATTTTTATGTAGGATCAAACCCAGTGCCTCATGCATGGTAGGCAAGCACTCTACCTCTGAGCCACAACCCCAGCTCTCAACTAAATTCTTAATTTATTGAGTATTTCATTTCCAGGATTTCTGTTGATACTTTTTAAGAATCTCTATCTCCTTATTGAAAAATCTTTCACTTCCTGAATTTTCTAAACCCATGCCTTATATCTTCTTTTAGCTCATTGAACATTTTAATGATGAACTTTCTAAATTCTTTCTCCAACATTTCCTCCTCTCTGGTGTCAATGGGATCAGTTACTAAAGTGTTGTGGGTTGTTTGGAGTGATGTGTTCCCTTATTTTTTTCATACTATTTGTACTCTATCCATCTGCTGGGATGATTACTCTTCTACTTTTATGCAATAGACTGTTTATTATCTTAAGTTCCCCAGGCTGGGTGAATATTCAAGTATTGATATTCCAATAAAATGTATCCTCTGATGTTCCCAATAACAGCATCACTTTGAGAGAAGATACTAAAACCTATTAACTGCAGTCACTTCATACTAGAGTCAAATACTAATAAACCTTTCTGGGTTTCTGTTTGCAACTAAAAGGCTAAGGGGTCACTTCAGGTAAACTGGTTTAACTGGGCTGCACAAAATAACCACACAAGAGACACAAGTAACTTTTTCTTTGGGCTCCTCTGACCTTAAGGGTCCACAGGAAGAGAAAGAGAGCATGCGCTGACTTCTTTTATTGGAGAAGTTATTCAAATGAGGCAAGGGGTCAGGTTTCAGGGGACTGAGTCTATCCTCATGATGTCCATTGTCAGCAGGTTGACTGACATCTAGGTAGGCCACACCCAATGGCATAGTAATAAAAGGGGACACACACAAGGCACTTCCATGGAACATTCTATCCTAAACAGGGCAAGGGTTATATTACAAAGGAACAGGTGAGCATAGCTCCACCCATGGGGCTGTAGGAAGCCACGCCCAGGCACGCAGACCCTAGAAGAGAGGAGCAGTCTAGCAGCATGGGTGCCTGTCGCCACATCGCCCAGAAGGGGTGTTAACTCAGTCACGTGTGAGGTTGGTTTCACCCAAAACCTTGTTAGGGGAACTCATTGAAAATATTCTCTACAGTTCTTCGAAACTGGCTATAAAATGTGATAATGTTCTGGAATAGGTTGAGAAATTAATTATTAAAGATAGCAAAATTACTATTACTTTATATAGGAGTTGAATGGGGAGGTAAGAAATTTGGGCAAAGTTAAACAGAAAGAAAAAAGACAGAAAATAATAATTCAAATCAATGTAAAAAGAAAAAAGATGGGTCAAAGAATTTTAGGCAGGAATAGATAATGCAAGAGGAAAAGAGGGACTAGGAAGAACAATTGTAAAACTAACCTAGGAAAACAAAGATAGAATGATTCCAGTTAATGCTTTAAAACAGAAGAAATACAATCAAATAGTTTGAAGGTGCAGCATCAAATAATAGGGGAATATTTATCAATTCAAAATGAAAAGGAAGGTCAAACTGACATTACAACTATTTATAATAATCCATGTTGAGGTAAAAGAACTTATCGAGTCTTCTTGATCTGGATTTCATTGGGATTTGAGGTCTTTAGAAGATGTCCACCACTCTTCAACTCTGCCTCTATGATTCCCTGGGTGTGGAGGTAATGGTCCCACCAGTTCACTTCTAATATAATTCTAGAAGGCCTCCTCCAATATTTGATGCATCTAGGTAACTAGTAATTTTCTTTTGGGTGAGAGGAGACAGTCCCTAATTGTCTGTGACTTAGCAGCCAGGTTATGCCCTGTTAGGGGACATAGTCTTGTATGCCCTCATGAATAAAACTCTGTGTATTCAGCACTATCAAATCCAGTGTGGGTTACCCCATATATTTCAGAGTGTGTGGGACTTGAGCCATATTTTATAGATGGCCTTTCTTTTTCTTATCAATATGTAGGGGCACTTTATATTATCTAGTTACAAGCCCTCTATCACTTCTACATGTTGCAAATAATTTGTACCACTCTGTGACCTACCTTTGCATTCTCTTAAGTATGCCTCTTGATGCAAAGAAGACCTTAATTTTGTTGTAAAATTTGTCAAACTTTTCCAGTACTGCTAGTGCTTTTTATTTCTGTTTTTAAATATTTTTCTGAAGTCATGACAATATTTTTCTATTTTATCTTATAAGTTTTACTGTTTTTCCATGTATATTCATGTCCAGATGGAATTGATTTGGGGCTATGATATGAGACAGATGTCAAGTTTCTTCTTTTTTTCTTACTTTTTCTCATATGGATATCCACTTGTCCCACAAAATTTATTGAAAAAACATACTTTACATACAAAGATATGAAAAATTGTGCTCTGTATGTGTAGTAAGAATTGTAATGTATTCAATTAAATTTAAAAGACCATTCTTAGCTCACTGCCATGCAGTGGCAACTTTATCTAATCAAGTACCCATTTACTTTATATCTGGGCTTTACTTTGTTGTGTCAATCTATCATCTATTCCTGTGCTGATACCACAATCATACTTGCTGCAGCTTTGGAGGACAGTCTTAGTAAATGGACTCCTCCCATATTGCTGCTTTTTTTCAAGAGTGTTTCAGCTACTCTTTATCTTTGAATTTTCATATTTAAAAATTTTTATACTATAATAAATGGCTGCTTTTATATGTTATTTTTAAACTGTTTGTATAAAACTGGAACTGATATTTTTTCTAATGAAATTGTATCCCAAAAACTTGCTTACTTAATAATTCTAATAATATATGTACACATTTTTAAAATGTTTCTATATGCACAATCATTTTATCTATAAAGTAACAACTTATTTTTTCATTTCAAATTTGTTTTTATTTTGTACATATTCTTTGCAGATTTCTAATTTGTTACCATAAGATAGAAAACATGATGCTATTACTGTCTCATGGTCAGAGATAGTTTACTTTTTTTTTAATTTTAGTATTTATTTTTTAGTTTTTGGCAGACACAACATCTTTGTATGTGGTGCTGAGGATCGAACCCGGGCCGCACGCATGCCAGGCGAGCGCGCTACCACTTGAGCCACATCCCCAGCCCGATAGTTTACTTTTGATTTTATTTCTATCACTTCAGGTGTGAGCAATTTGTTTTGGTCTCCTCAATATGTTTCAGCTTTGTTGTTATAGCACCACACTAATTTTTCTTTGGGGAACTATCCTAATTTTCATTTTATGTAGCCTTAATGAGACTGTTAATCAGTGTGCCCACATTTCCTGGCCAAGAAATAATAATATATCTCAAAATGTTCTCCAGACTCTCCTAAGAATGTGAAATATAAACCCAGTGACAAAAAGTTAAACTGACCCATTCTAAACCATATTTTTATTAGTCATTATTTCTTACAAAACATGAATATTAGCTGGTGAATCTCACTGGAGAAAGTAAATCTGGACACAATGGAACACAAAATAATTGATCAGTCTTCTTTGAACCAAAGATATAAAGAAATATTATCTCTAACTATTCCCCACTACACAGATATGGGCCAAAATGGAAGAATATCAGGTTCTACATAAGAAAGACCCTTATGACTTTTTTATCTTTCAAAGCAAGTGGCTCATCCAGACTAGAAAAGAAAAGGAAGAAAAAGAGCTTCCCTTTGGAAAGTGCCTATGTTAGTCAGCTTTTCCTTACTATAACAAATACTTTATAAAGACAAAAGGTGGGACTGAGGTTGTGGCTCAGTTGGTAAAGTGTTTGCCTAGCATGTGTGAAGGACTCGATTTGATCCTCAGCACCACATATAAATAAATTAAATAAAGGCCCATCAACAACTAAAAAAATTTTTTTTAAAGACAAAAGGTTTATTTTTGCCTGCCCCTTGGAAATTTCAGTCCATGATTGTCTCCTTCACTTTAGGCCTGGGGCAAGGCAGCACATCAGGTTAGGAGCATGTGGTAAAGAAAAAAACATTTGGCTCATGTTCAAGAAAGAAAAGGAGAGCTCCCACTCCTGCTGTATCAATGTACACAAGTTGCTTGTCACCCCCCAGGTTATTTTGCTGCAGCCGGACTGCGGCAGATGGTGGCCTGTACCGGGAGCCCCGGGACACTCGGGGTAAGTGACGAAAAAAAGCTGCCCATCCCTAGATAGGACGGGAGCAAATCTGCTCGTCCCTAGGCAGATAGGGCGAGAGGAAAAATGGCCATTTTGAGAAAATGGAGAGGATTGATACAGTATGTCTGTGTCTTGTTTTGTCTCAGTGTATTGTATTGTCTTTGTGAGGAAAATATGGAAGGGGTGAGAAGTAAATTACTAAGGGAAGAAGGCACCCCAGTGGAGCCAAGAGCAGTTAGGGCATGTGTTGATGGAAGCCCAGGAACTCTAGTCAGAAAGAAGAAAGTTCAGAGGAGGAAGGATTATCAGGAAAAAAGTTGCAACAAAAGGCTATTACTGAATACTTTTCGTTACTGGAGGGTGCGTGAATCCGCAAGGTGGCTGCCACGTGCGCGAGCCGGGTCATGGTGCAGCAAGGACTTTCCAAGCAGCACAGCCGGCTCTTCCACTGCCGAGAGCCCAAATCCAGACCTGACCCAGAGGCACGGTCTCACAGGCTCTTGCTCCCTGTGCCCGGTGGCAGTTTTGAGTCCAGGACACTTCCCGTCTGGGGCCGCCCGAGGATGCTGCAGCCCATCGGAGGACATGGCGCCCCTAAAGTTTGGCCATTTCCAAGGCCAGTAGCTACAATGGTTCTCCCACACCTGGAAGCTAATGTGTAATGAGCACTATTAAGGCTTATTTCAAATGTAAAAAACCTTGAGATAATGTACTAAATTGTTCAGAAGGTTGTTTTCTTAGTGCCTGCTGGAATACTACAGGATTTTATTTAGCATCATTGCCAGAGTTCCTGCCTTCATCCCAGTGCCGGTGAGGACGAGGGTGGAAGAATTTCCAGTGTTGCTGAGAACCGGACGAAACTTCGGATCAAGCTAGTTGCCTGCAGAACTTACCTGGACTGTGATTTACCTGGACTGTGAGTTAATCTATTGAGACACTGCTTTACCTGGACTGAGACAACAAACTGTAATCTACAACAAATTGTAACTCGGTATCTTTGCTAATGGTGTCATTGCTGGTATAATTTTTCCAAGGGCTTCTTACATGGAGCCATCAATTGGCTTGGTATTGTGACATTTTGTATCCCACCCTTCAGCTTGTAGCAGATTATTTATGGTGTTTGTGTAAAAACCACTATGGTCGTTATTTAAATTAAACAAAAGGGGGAAATGTTAGGGTCTGTCAAGATGGTGCCTGGCATTTTGCCAGAGGGAGCGGTTTGTGAAGTAACACCATTGAGCCATTAAGTGTGGAGATTCCTTATTGGTTGACTGCTGTATCTAGCTTATGTTAATTAAGATAAGCTGTGTGGAATGTATACATACCCCTCCTGTCCTACAATAAATGGCTCCCACTCCTGCTGAATCAATGTAAAAAAAGAAAAAGAAAAAAGAAAAGGAGAGGAAGAAGGGGTGCTAGGGTCCATTTTCCCCTTGAAGACACCCTCAATTGTAGAGAGCAGGTGAGCCCCCATCATCAGCTGATCCTGCAGTGTTGGCAAAAAGCCAGGCCTGGGAAACATTACTTGCCAAAAGTGAGGAAGTTATCAGCCTTGACTCTCAACTGTAGTGCTAACAGTTATCACCCACTGTCCAGACATCCCAGGACAATGGATGTCCTGGGCATAACAGGATAATAGCAGAATGTTCCTAGCACTGCAACAGTAGGATAGTTGCAAAAAATGTCTCTAGCTCTGTAACTTTTTAGTGCACAAAGAAGCCTGTGACAAATATAAGACTTGTACAATTTACATTGCCCCTATAGTTTACTTCCTGATTGTGAGAACCTATATAATAAACTTGTAGAGCTAGTTCTGGGTCCCTGTACACATCAGAGTGCAGTGTCCCACCTGACCCCAGATTTTTGTGAAAATATCTGTGTCTTCTTTGTCTCTGTTTTTTTTTTCTTCATCTCCAGCCACCCCTACTCAAGAATCCTTTGTTGATAACTGCATGGGTGTGGCAGTCAATGACCTAAAGACATCCCACTAGGCCCATCTTTTAAAGGTACTGCCACCTCCATTAGCAACACAGACTAAATACCAAGACTTTCAACCTTTGGAAGACATTTAACTAAACCAAAGCAATAGTCTTTATCTAAAAGTGTTCATCCATCAAACAGGCAAAAAAAAATTTTAATCAATGCCATCCATTATTAATAAAGATACAGAGTAATGCACACTCTTGCATCACCGATTATAATGAGGATCTCTATATAATTTCTTTTGGAAATGAATCAAGAAATAACTATTAAAATTTAAAATGCAGGGGCTAAGGTTGTGGCTCAGTAGTAGAGCACTTGCCTCACACATGTGGGCCACTAGGCTTGATCCTCAACACCACATAAACATAAATAAATAAAATAAAGGTATTGTGTCCAACTACAACTAAAAAATAAATATTTTTAAAAAAATTTAAATGCATACATTTTTACCAGGAATTCTGTTTGGGAGAAATTTTTGCTTAGAAATAAATGTTTCAGTACCTGAAATACATGCAAATGTTTCTTTCAATTTTGTCTGAAGTAACAAAGAAAGGAAGGAAGGAAGGAAGGATCAATATATATTTTGATCAAAAGAATTGTTGAAGCTGGGCACAGTGGTGCACACCTACAATCCCAGCTACTTGGGAGGCTGAAGAAGGAGGATAACCAGTTCCAGGCCAACCTGGGCAACTTAGCAAGATCCTGTCTCAAATTAAAAAACAAAAAAATTATAAAGGGTTGCAGGTGTAGCTCACTAGTAGAATGCCCCTGGGTTCAATCCCTAGTACATAAAAATGTTTGGAAAAGGAATGGCTAAATATATTATAATATATTCATGTTATAGAATATTAACTTGTTTACTTATATATGACAGTAGAATGCATTACAATTCTTATTATACATATAGAGCACAATTTTTCATCTTTTTGGTTGTATACAAAATATATTCACACCAATTTGTGTCTTCATACTTGTATTTTGGATAATAATGATCATCACATTCCACCATCATTTATAACCCGATGGCTCCTCCCTTCCCCTCCAATACCTCTGCCCTATCTAGAGTTCATCTATTCCTCCCATGCTCCCTCTCCCTATCTCATTATGAATCAGCCTCCTATATCAAAGAAAACATTCAGCATTTGTTGTTTTTTTTTTTGGGGGGGGGGATTGACTAACTTCACTTAGCATTATCTTCTTTAACTCCATCCATTTACCTGCAAATGCCAAGATTTTATTCTCTTTTATTGCTGAGTGATATTCCATTGTGTCACATTTTTTTATCCATTCATCTATTGGAGGGCATCTAGGTTGGTTCCACATTTAGCTATTGTGAATTCTGCTGCTATAAACATTGACGTGGTTGTGTCCCTGTAGTATGCTGTTTTTAAGTCCTTTGGGTAATAGACCAAGGAGAGGAATAGCTGGATCAAATGGTAGTTCCATTCCCAATTTTCCAAGAAATCTTCATATTGCTTTCCATATTGGTTGCACCAATTTGCAGCCCCACCAGCAGTGTATGAGAGTACCTTTTTCCCTACATTCTTGCCAACACTTATTGTTGTTTGTATGCATAATAGCTGCCATTCTGACTGGAGTGAGATGAAATCTTAGAGGGGTTTTGATTTGCATTTCTCTAATTGCTAGTGATGATGAACATTTTTTTTTCATATATTTGTTGAGTGATTATATGTCATCTTCTGAGAAGTGTCTGTTGAGGTTCTTGGTTATTTGTTCAGGTTATTTGTTTTTTTGGGTGGTAAGATTTTTGAGTTCTTTATATACCCTAGAGATTAGTGCTCTATCTGATGTGTGAGGGGTAAAGATTTTCTCCCAAGATGTAGGCTCTCTATTCACCTCACAGATTGTTTCTTTTGGTGAGAAGAAACTTTTTAGATTGAGTCCATCCCATTTATTGAATCTTGATTTTAATTCTTGTGCCATAGGAGTCTTATTAAGGAAGTTGGGGCCTAATCCCACATGATGGAGATTAGGGCCTACTTTTTCCTCTATTAGACACAGGATTTCTGGTTTTATTCCTAAGTCCTTGATCCATTTTAAGTTGAGTTTGTACATGGTGAGAGATAGGGGTTTAATTTCATTTTGTTGTATATGGATTTCCAGTTTTCCAAGCACCATTTATTGAGGAGGCTATCTTTTCTCCAATGCATGTTTTTGGCACCT
Organism: Spermophilus citellus; assembly: GCF_964194105.1. NCBI lineage: Eukaryota > Metazoa > Chordata > Mammalia > Rodentia > Sciuridae > Spermophilus > Spermophilus citellus. The sequence goes on along the minus strand of NC_138185.1, from coordinate 216,346,908 downwards.
TTGTCTAATATAAGATAATTGTAATTTTGTGGGTTAGTCTCTATGTCCTCTATTCTGTATCACTGGTCTACCACTCTGTTTTGGTGCCAATACCATGTTGTTTTGGTTACTATTGCTCTGTAGTATAGTTTAAGGTCTGAAATAGTGATGCCACCTGCTTCACTCTTCCTGATAAGGGTTCCTTTAGCTATTCTGGGTCTCTTATTTTTCCAGATGAATTTCATGATTGCTTTTTCTATTTCTATGAGGAATGTCACTGGGATTTTGATTGGAATTGTATTAAATCTATATATTGCTTATGGAAGTATGGTCATTTTGATAATATTAATTTTGCCTATCCTAGAGCAAGATAGATCTTTCCATCTTCTAAGGTCTTCTTTGACCTCTTTCTTTCGAGTTCTGTAATTTTCAGTATAGAGATATTTCACCTCTTTCATTGATTCCCAAGGTTTTGTTGTTGTGGTTGTTGCTTTTGAGTCTATTGCAAATGGGGTAGTTTTCTTTGTTTCCATTTCTGTGGATTTATCACTGATACACAGAAATGCCTTTGATTTATGGGTGTTGATTTTGTATCCTGCTACTTTGCTGAATTCACTTACTAGTTCTAGAAGTTTTCTGATGAAACTTTTAGGGTCTTCTAGGTATAGAATCATATCATCAGCAAATAGTGCCAATTTGAGTTCTTCTTTTACTATGTGTATTCCTTTAATCTCTTTTGTCTGATTGCTCTAGCCAGTGTTTCAAGAACTGTAGTTAAATAGAAGTAGTAAAAGAGGGCATCCCTGTCTTGTTCCGGTCTTTACAGGGAATGTCTTCAATTTTTCTCCATTTAGAATTATGTTTGCCTGGGGCTGGGGATGTGGCTCAAGCGGTAGCATGCTGGCCTGGCATGTGTGCAGCCCGGGTTTGATCCTCAGCATCACATTCAAAACAAAGATGTTGTGTCTGCCGATAACTAAAAAACAAATATTTTTTTTAAAGAGAGAGTAGAGAGAGAGAGAGAGAATTTTTAATATTTATTTTTTAGTTATCGGCGGACACAACATCTTTGTTTGTATGTGGTGCTGACGATCGAACCCGGGCCGCACGCATGCCAGACGAACGCGCTACCGCCTGAGCCACATTCCCAGCCCCTAAAAAACAAATATTAAATCTCAATCTATCTCTCTCTCTCTCTCTCTCTTTAAAAAAAAATTGGGCAGAGTTAGTGGGGCTCCAACACACTTTAAAAAAAAAGAATTATGTTGGCCTGGGGCTTAGCATAGATAGCTTTTATGATGTTGAGATATGTTCCTGTTATCCCTAACTTTTCTAATGTTTTGAACATAAAGGAGTGCTGTATTTTGTCAAATGCTTTTTTTGCATTTATTGAGATGATCATATGATTCTTATCTTTAAGTCTCTTGATGTGATGAATTACATTTATTGATTTCCATATGTTGAACTAACCTTTTCCTGGTATGAATCCCACTTGATCGTGGTGCACTCTCTTTTTAATGTTTTTGTATTCGATTTACCAGAATTTTATTGAGAATTTTTGCATCCATGTTCATTAGAGCTATTAGTCTGAAGTTTTCTTTTTCTAGTGTGTCTTTGCCTGGTTTTGGAATCAGAGTGATACTAGCCTCATCGAATGAGTTTGGAAGTGCTGCCTTTTTTTCTATTTCCTGAAATAAATTGAAGAGTATTGGTATTAGTTCTTCTTTAAAGGTCTTATAGAACTCGGCTGTGTATCCATCCAGTCCTGGGATTTTCTTGGTTGGTAGACTGTTGATGGTGTCTGCTATTTCATCACTTGAAATTGATCTTTTTAAATTGTGTATATCACCCTGATTCAATTTGAGCAAATTATATACATGACTCTAGAAATTGTCGATGCCTTCAATATTTTCTATTTTACTGGAGTATAAGTTTTCAAAAAAATTTCTAATTATCTTCTGTATTTCTGTAGTGTCTGTTGTGATATTTCCTTTTTCATCACATATGCTAGTGATTTGAGTTTTATCTCTCCTTCTCTTTGTTAGCATGGCTAAGGCTCTGTCAATTTTATTTATTTTTCTGTTCTGTCAATTTTTTCAATTGTTTCTTTTGTTTCAATTTCATTTCATTGATTAAAGCTCTGATTTTAATTATTTCCTGTCTTCTGATGCTTTTGGTGTTGATTTGTTCTTCTTTTTATAGGGCTTTGAGATGTAATGTTAAGTCATTTATTTGTTGACTTTTTCTTCTTTGAAGGAATGAACTCCATGCAATAAAATTTCCTCTGAAAAGTGCTTTCACAGTGTCCCAGAGATTCAATATGTTATATCTATGTTCTCATTCACCTCTAAAAATTTTTTAATCTCCTCCTTGATGTCTTCTGCAACCCACTGTTCATTCAGTAGCATATTATTTAGTCTCCAGGTGTTGGAGTGGATTTTATTTCTTATTTTATAATTGATTTCTAATTTCATTGCATTATGATCTGATGGAATGCAGGGTAATATCTCTACTTTTTTATATTTGCTAAGAGTTGCTTTGGGGCATAGTATATGGTCTATTTTAGAGAAGGATCCATGTGCTGCTGAGAAGAAAGTGTATTCATTTGTTGATGGATGAAATATTCTACATATGTCAGTTAAGTCTAAGTTAGGGATTGTATTATTGAGTTCTATAGTTATTTTGTACAGCTTTTGTTTGAAAGATCTATCTAGTGAAGAAAGAGGTGTGCTAAAGTCACCCAAAATTATTGTGTTGTGGCCTATTTGACTCTTGAACTTGAGAAGAGTTTGTTTGGTAAAGGTAGATGTTCCATATATATTTATAATTGTTAAGTCTTGTTAGTGTATGGTTCCCTTGAGCAGTATGTAGTGTCCTTCTTTATCTTTTTTGATTGACTTTAGTTTGAAGTCTACTTTATTTGATATGAGGATGGAAACCCCAGCTTGTTTCCACTGTCCACGTGAGTAGTATGATTTTCCCAACCCTTTATCTTCAGTCTGTGGATGTCTTTTTCTATGATATGAGTCTCTTGGAGGCAGCATATTGTTGGGTCTTTTTTAAAAAAATCCATTCTGCTAGTCTATGTCTTTTGATTGGTGAGTTTAGGCCATTAACATTCAGGGTTATTATTGAGACATGATTTGTATTCCCAGACATTTTGTTTATTTTTGGTATTGAACATGACTTAGTTTCTCCTCTGATTAGATTTTCCTTTAGTGTAATCCATCCCTCTGCTGATTTTTTTCATTGTTTTTCATTTCCTCTTCTTGGAATAGTTTGCTGAGGATGTTCTGTAGTGCACGCTTTCTAGCTGTAAATTCTTTTAACTTTTGTTTATCGTGGAAGGTCTTTATTTCATCATCAAATCTAAAGCTCAGTTTTGCTGGCTATAAGATTCTTGGTTGGCATCTATTTTCTTTCAGAGATTGGTATATGTTGTTCCATGATCTCCTGGTTTCAAGGGTCTGGGTTGAAAATCTACTGAGATACAAATTGGTCTCCCCCTATATGTGATCCAATTCCTCTCTCTTGTAGCTTTTAAGATTCTATCCTGGGCTGGGGTTGTGGCTCTGTGGTAAAGCACTTGCCTAGCATGTGTGAGGCACTGGGTTCAATCCTCAGCACCACATAAAGATAAATAAATAAATAAATAAAGGCATTGTGTCCATCTACAGCATACACACACACACACACACACACACACACACACACACACATATATATATATTAAAAAGATTCTATCCTTATTCTGTATGTTAGAGATTTTTATTATAATGTGGCTTTGTGTAGATCTGTTGTAATTTTGTACATTTGGTGTCCTGTAAGCCTCTTGTATTTGGTTTTCCAATTTGTTCTTCATGCTTGGGAAATTTTCTAATATTATCTCATTGAAGAAATTGTGCATTCCTTTGGTTTGAACTCTGTGCCTTTCTCTATCCTAAGACTCTAAGACTCTTAGATTTGGTCTATTGATGTTATCCCATAATTCTTGGATGTTCAGTTCACTGTGTGATCCACTTTATTTTCCAGATTGTATACTTTGTCTTAATTATCTTATATTCTTTCTTCCAAGTGATCTAGTCTGTTGGTTATGCTTTCTATTGAGTTTTTTATTTGTTTTATTGTATCCTTCATTTCAAGGATTTCTGACTTTTTTTTTTCAGAGTTTCTCTCTCTCTCTTGAAGTAATCTTTTGCTACCTGTATTTGCTCTCTTATCTGATTGTTGTAGTGACCAATTTTTGCCTGTATTTGCTCATTTAGGTCATTCTTTAATTCACAGATCATTTTAGTTATGAACTTTCTGAATTCTTTCTCTGACATTTCATCAACTTTGCTGTCCATGGGTCCTGTTATTATAGTGTCCTGGTTTATTTGGGGCACTTTCCTCCCTTATTTTTCATGTTGTCTATGTGTCTTCCCATCTTGCAGTGTGGATCTGAGATATTACAGTCTCTTCCCTATATTCTTGTAGTACCCATGCAGATTATCTGTACCTCACCTTAATGTTGGACTTCCAGACCCTACTGGTGTCCCTCAATGAATGCTACTGCATTCTGGATCTGGGTCCTGCACAAGTTGGTGTAGGTGAATCTGGGCCACTGGTCTTGAACTCCCTCAGTAGTCTGCTGTGCCAGAGCTAGGCTCTGGAGGGTGTCTGCCCCTCTGGAGAGGGGTGGACCGGGCCTACTGAGAGCCTAGATCCCACGTGGGCTGGTGTGGAAGGTCTGGGCTGGATCTCGGCTCCCGCAGTAGTCTGCAGGTCCTAGAATATCAACTTTTTAAAAGAATGAGTCAACACAACTGAACTATACACTAAGAAATGGTTTAAGGGACTGAGGTATAACTCAGTGGTTCAGTTCAACATGTTCAATGGGTTTGATCCCCAGCACCACCTTTCCCCAAAAAAAGACAAATGAAAAGGAAAATAACCTTAAGATGGTAAAATTATATTAAGTACTTTTTAACCACAATTTTGAAAAGGAGAAAAAAAGGATGAGTCATATTTTCATGTTATAATCAGGAGAAATGATTAGTTAGATATGGAAGCATAGATAAAATAGTATCACATCACTAACAATACCCTGGTCCAGGAACTCAAACAAACTGTACTTGGTGAATCCCTCTCTGGAAAAAAATATATCACATTACCTTAGCTTGATGACAGCAAATATTCTAATCATATAATTTAAGTCCCTCACTTTTTTCATGGTCATTTACAACTTGCCTGTGAAGAGTGTTATGGCCAAAATAAGCCAATACTCAGTCCCCTTGAGAACTGTATTTCTCATTAGAAATTAATAAATTGGCCTTTGCTTTTTAAAATAAATACAAAAAATGGACCCTATCTAAAGGCAGAGCTTCCTCTTCACCAACCAGCCCACATAACACATTCACATACTTCCAGAGACCTCCTTGCTTTCTCCTCTTCAACATTCTAAAACTCACATACGTTTTTTAAAAAGAAGATTCATCTCATGTGTTGAAGAAGAACTCAGAATTGGGAAAGGGATAAAGTGAATTGCCGCAGTCTGGCTGGGCACAATTCAGGAGCCACTTGTCAAAAGAAACTAACTTTATTTTTAGAACTACAAATGCCAAACAAAACAGCTCCTCAGGAAAAAACCCTCAGAGCCCAACTGCCACCACCAGCTTCCCCAAGCCTCTCACCCCCACACAAACCTCACCACCTCCCACAATCCTCCTGCTCTTGAGGCTGATTGGCTGGGTCGCGTGGGCGGAGCCAAAGAAGTCCCCTAATGAGCAGCTCCGTGGAGGAGCCAATCAGCTAGATGTTGCTGGGGCCGCTGTGAGCCAATCATCAGCTGGCAGTCTGAAGGGCAGGGAAACAGCCCAATGAACATCACCGCAGATGAGCCAATCAGCTAGATGTTGCTGGGGCCACTGTGAGCCAATCATCAGCTGGCAGCTGGAAGTTTGCTGGCAGCTGGAAGTTTGCTGGGGCCCCTTTGGCTGTGGCTCTCAACATCTCCCCCTCTCTGTTTAAACAACAAGCATGTGGCTTAGGGACCGTGCCTGCCTTAGGTTGTCCAATACTACATATGGTCCTTACCCGTCTTCGGATGAGTTGACCTCAGGGCATCAGCCTCCTGTCTTAGGTTGGTACCATTGTAATTGGATCTTACCCGTCATTGACTACCGGTCCAGTATACAGCCACACCTGTGGAGAGGTCTTTGTCATGACAAGCAGAAGGGAGGAAGATACACCAAGCCAATTGACGGCTCTTGTTGGAAAAAATTGTACAACCGATGACATCATCAGTAAAAATACTCCAACACTACCACAAGTCGCTGCACCAACAGATAGTTCACAATGCATACAAGTGAGTTCACAATGCATACAAGTGACACATAGTTTAGGCAAGTTCTGCAAGCAGTTCAGTGATGGCTATTGCAGAAACTGTAGATTAGTTTTATCTTTGTCTTCACCGGCACTGGGATGAAGATAGGAATTCTAGCAATAATGGCTAAAGAAAAAATTATGTAACATTCCAGAAGGCACTAAAAGAAAACAATTTTCTTAACAATTTACATTATCTTGAAGAGAAAAGAAAACAATTTTCTTAACAATTTACATTATCTTGAAGAGAATTATTAAATATAATGAAAAGGAAAGGTGAAAGTAAACAAACAGATCTGTTAACCTTCTTTTTTGTTTACATATTAAAACAATTCTTAACAGTTATTTACCCAATTTAAATTAAACCATTTAAATCACGTGAATAAAAAAAAATTTGGATCCATTTTTTCATGAGCGCTCATCATATATGATATATGGACATACGTACATTCAAACATATAACACAAAACACAAGTGTGCACACATAATATAATACATACAACACATAACATAATAGTAAAGGCCTTATAACTTTTTACAGGTGAAATCTCCATTGCAATGTTTAAAAACTCTATAGTAAAAAAAAAAAAATATAGAACTGATCAGCAAAACATTAACCTACGTCTGTATGAGCTCAAAAAACAAAATAGAACTTCATGATATGGGAAAGGGCAATAATAAAATAGATATTGAAAAAAGCATCCTGGTTCTGTCGCAGATGTAAGGATAGCCAAATTGGAGTTTTGGATATCAGCTGTTATGGATTTGAGCCAAATCATCTTCTTTTTGGTCTGTAGAAATCGCTTTAGTTAATCTCTCTGGAATCCAAATCGGCTGCTGTTCTTCCTGTGGAAACACACAAACAGACCCCCGACTCCAGACAATCACTGGGTCAGGACTTTAGTTAATCTCTCTGGAATCCAAATCGGCTGCTGTTCTTCCTGTGGAAACACACAAACAGACCCCCGACTCCAGACAATTACTGGGTCAGGACCTTTCCATTGTCCTGTTAGAATATCTTTCCAAAGTACCTTGGGCTTATGTACATTTTTTGGACACATATGCCTTTCTGCAGCACTAAGTCCTGATGAATCCAAATTTAAAAAGTTTAGAGTAAAAAGGGTTATTTTAAGTTTATCTTTGGGGAATATATACCCCTTCCCAATTCCGTCTTTTTGCTTTAATAAGTACATTTTAATAGTTTGATGAGTGAGTGCTGGAGCCACTCACTAGCTGATTGGCTCCTCTGCAGTGATGTTCATTGGGCTGTTTCCCCGCCCTTCAGACTGCCAGCTGATGATTGGTTCACAGCGGCCCCAGCAACATCTAGCTGATTGGCTCATCTGCGGTGATGTTCATTGGGCTGTTTCCCTGCCCTTCAGACTGCCAGCTGATGATTGGCTCACAGCGGCCCCAGCAACATCTAGCTGATTGGCTCCTCCACGGAGCTGCTCATTAGGGGACTTCTTTGGCTCCGCCCACGCGACCCAGCCAATCAGCCTCAAGAGCAGGAGGATTGTGGGAGGTGGTGAGGTTTGTGTGGGGGTGAGAGGCTTGGGGAAGCCGGTGGTGGCAGTTGGGCTCTGAGGGTTTTTTCCTGAGGAGCTGTTTTGTTTGGCGTGTGTGGTTCTAAAAATAAAGTTAGTTTCTTTTGACAAGTGGCTCCTGAATTGTGCCCAGCCAGACTGCGGCAGTGAATCCATAAGAAAGAAAATGCATAAAACTGATCAGTCAGAGCCTCAGTTTCTTCATCTGCATGTCTTATTCATTTTTATATCCTCAGGTAATATGTACACACATATCCTCAGGTAATATTCATTAAACACTGAATAAATGAATGAAAAAAACATGTAAAAATGATATGCAAACACTTAAGTTTATACAGATGCACACACACTTTGCAAACCTTTAAGAAAATATGTATAATATAAATGTATATTTACATATATGCAGATGAAGGAGTTAATTATATATTAGAATATTTGCTGTTGCCAAGCTAAGGTAATGTGAAATATCTACTTCTACAACACACTACCTGAAACAGATAGATAAACAAATAGATAGATTCTTCCTGAGGTAGAAACATTTCTACAGACAAGGCATAGAGCTACACCTATAATGAAGATTCTTTTAAGTAAATGCAATTCTACATTAATTATTTAGGCTCCTAGACTCACATTAAAGATAAACCAGGATCTCGTAAAATGAATAATAGTAAGCATTTAGAGGATTATCTATAGGCTTCTTTTCACTTTTTTATCTAAACTACAGTGTATCAGTTTACTATTGCTGTTGTGACAAATGACTACAAAGCTAGTGGCTTAAAACAACACAATTTATTCTCTTAGAGTTCTGGAAATCAGAAGAATAAAGTTAGCCTTACCAGACTAACATCAAGGTTTCAGTAGGGCCAATTCCTTCTAGAGGGTCTAGGAAACAATCTGCTTCCTTAGTTTCCCCAGGTCTAGAGGCTCTCTCATTCTTGGCTCCAGCCTTGCATCACATCATGTTTCTCCTGCTTCTGTCATTGATCACCTTCTGCCTTCTTACCATCTTGCCTTCATTTTATAAGAGCCATTGTGATTACACTGGGTCCACTCGATAATCTAGGACTTCTCATCTCAAGATCCTTCATTTAATCTTATCAACAAAGTTCCTTTTGCCATATAAGGTAGCACATTAACAAGTCCTGAGGATTAGGACATGGACATCTTTGTGGGTTAAGGGCATCAGTCTGTTAACCACATACTCTTACATATTCAGAGTAGGAAAATTGTGTTCTTTTTTCCTCAGAACTTCTCTGAAGTTCATTTTACATGTGAGCTGGGGATGCAGCTCAGTAGTGGAGTACTTGCCTATCACTATTATGAATGATGCCCTGGGTTTGATCCCCGGCACCAGAGTGGGTAAAAAAACAATACACAGAACAGAATGGGATATGTGTTACACTTGGCCAATAATAAACCTTCCTGTCAAAGCCCACCTATTACATATCTTGTATTATTCAAAGCCACAAGATAATTAGATATAATACAGATATAGACACTGAGGTCTGAATTCATATATCAATATTAACATGGACAGGTCAAGGTAATTTTTAACATACTGGTTGGCCTTTTCAATTCCCAGCCTCACTTGTCCATTTCTCCTCCCTTGCTTACTAGGTCACACCTGGCTCTCCAAAAGTAAAAGGGGGAAGCAGGGCCAGGATGAGAAGAGTGAAAGTGAAAGGTAGGTCTCACTTGACTCATACATTCCTGGAAATCTATGTTCTCTGGGTCTGGCTTATCTACCTCTAGTACTCTCTGAGCATGGCAAGTGTTAAAAGTTGACACTTCCTCTAGAAGACTCTTGGTCCTTCCCTTGAAGTTCACTCACCAGGAGTATCCTTGTCACATACCACTATACTTCTTCTGGAATGTTCTCTTAGGATTCCTCCCTTAGGCATCTAAGAGTATACCTCCACTTTTTCTACTGACATATCCTCACTTACCCAGACCACGTTTTTAGACAGACCCTTACAACAATCCCACCTCCCTATGTTTCCCTCAAGAAGCTCTCATCTGCTCAACTAAAAACAGTCCTTCAAGCACCACTGATGGGAGTCCTACTACTTGAAAGCCTCTGGCATGCAGCTTCCGTCACTGCTGTCATCCTATAGATGATTTCAGTGCATGAACTTCAAGCTCAAGGATACATTCATGAGGCTTTCTGAGACTGTATTCCTTCCTCTCAACAGCATTGATGTGAGAGAAAAGCACCACAGTCCTTCTTTGGGGCAGGGCTGGGATTCACAACCCCAACATCTGTCTCTAAACAGTTCCTTCACATCAACAACACCTCTTGGCCTCCCTCATTTCTTTTATAGACAGGATACATATAGGTAGTTTGTCAGCTAAAGATTTCAAAATCAGTTTCCTTCTGCAAATCCTGCTTCAAGCTCTGCAACTCACTTTAGAATTGGAATTAGTTAGCACTTTTGTCTTGGGGTCTGGGCCAAAACCAAGGCAAAATAATCTAATTTTAACATTTCATTACATACTTCTATTTTCACAAAATTAATATGTTTCCTCCACTAGGAATATAATTCCAACAGCTATTTTGTTTCCCACTGACTACCTAAGGGACTTAATATTTATTAAATTACTGACAAATACCAACAAATCAACACAATTCCCAAACTCTCAAAAAGCCAGAAACTATATTAATTTTATACATTTGTATGCTATTTTCAGATTCCTCCGGAATATATCTCACAATATGGCTATATTTCAATTTTTGCAAAAGCATGAGTATGAGAGTCACTAGAAAAAATCTATAACTGAGTACAATCTAAACTAAAACACTAAAAAAGCATCTTTTATTAAATCCAACAAATATTGAGTACCTTCTATATACCAAGCACTGTGCCAGGCACTTGTATACAGTGATAATAGTCCAAATCTGTCCTTTATGGAGCTTATAGTTTAATAGGGGATAGACAAACAAAAATATTACATAATTTGTGTTTTCCATAAATACAGTTTGAAGAAAATGCAAAGTGTGTACTGAACAAGAAGAAAGAAAGCGAGGAAACCTACATAGATAAAGTGGTAAAGGGTATTTCTCAGAGCAAATGGCATTCAAGATGGGACCTGATGATGAGCAATAACCACTGTGTGTGTTGGGGAGGCGTGTTGGAGAAGAATCATCTAGACAGAAGAGTAAGAAAAGGGCCTGAGATGAGTATTCTGTTTTATAAGAAAATACATTTAACTACTTTGACTTTGGTGCTAGATATGTTGGTTCTAATTTTTCCTGAAGCTAGGGATAGAAAATGTCATCCCCAGTCATTCAACCCCAACCCCAACCCCAACCAAATGAGGACAAATCTAATATGTACATCTAGTATGTACCAGGTTCCTTATTTATATTGTATCTTTAATCCTCAGATGAACTCTGTAAAGTTTCTGAATGTATTTTTTCAAATACTGGAAATTGAACCTAGGGCCTCATAGACACTAGGCAAGCATTCTAACACTAAGCTAGACCACCAATCCCTATCCTATGAGGTTAAATTGGGAACATAAAAGTGAAGTAACTTGACAGGCGTGTTGGCACACACCTGTAATCCCAGTGGATCAGGAGGCTGAGGCAGGAGGATTGTGAATTCAAAACCAGCCTAGCAACTGCGAGTTACTAAGCAACTCAGTGAGACCCTGTCTCTAAATAAAATACAAAAAAGGGCTGGGGATGTGGCTCAGTAGTTGAGTGACCCTGAGTTTGATCCCCATCATCAAAAAAAAAAAAAAAGAAGAAGTAAATTTGCCTAAATTCATAATACTAAGAAGTGGCAGAGCTGAGATTGAAATTCTGGTCTGCATGAATTCTTGTGTTGCAAGTATTATTTTGTTTTTTGCAGTACTGGGAATTGAACATGGGCTGCACATGTGTAAAACAAGCACTCTACACTGAGCTACATCCTTGGCCCAAATTTTATGAGTTTTAAAATCTGAAGTGATATCAATATTTGAGAAGTCTTGAATCACCAATGGGAAGTCTGATATCATTCAATTTCTAATATCTGCTTCTGCAAATTAGAGTTAAAAGCAGAAACAACATTAATAAATGATTTTCAATACAAGTATATTAAAGTAGGTAGGAATGACAATGAAGAAAATATTTCCATTTTGTTGAAGTCTGAAACACACCAAATAGAATTTATTACAAATGTCTTCAGAATACAAGATAATTTGGGGCTTAAAGTAAAGAAAATTTAACGAACTACAAAAATATATAATGAACTACAGAAATCCCCACGATTCAACAATGTCAGAAAACTTTACTGGCCTATTCAGATTAAACAAAAATATGCCTAATTAGAAATTATGACTTTTTTAGGTATCTATACCCTGGGTAAACTCTTTCTCACTCTTCACCAATTATAAGTTTATATGTTTAAGTTTGGTTCTTTGGGAACTAACAGGGATAACATTCTACATAGTTCAAGTAAAAGATACTTATAAAGATTATACCTGGAGTAATAAGGACAGCCTACATATCCACAAAAAGAAACTAAGTATGTTCTGGGCTGGAAGGAGTTTTAGATTTGAGGCAGAGATCAGCTGCAGCAGTGGCAGCTCATGTATCCCCCGCTCTTCCACTCCACTGCAGACATGCCTCTTCTGCACTCTTGCTCCTCCTATGCTGCTCTTCTCTGCCTTCTCATGGTGTCTGCTCTAAGGTTAGCTTCCATGTGTTCTCTTATAGCCTCCATAGTTTTTTGACTCATTCTGGACTTTGGGTCTCACCACACACTCTGTGTTATACAATGTTGCCCACATATCTAAGAACAAATTTATTTTTTTTAAAAAGGAGATAAAGAGAGAGATTGGAGGCCCGAAAGCCCCAGAGAGGTCCAACCCCACACACTGCACCTGTGCTGTGGTTCCCTATTAACTAAAGTGTGGCTCCACAGCCTAACATCAAGGTACCTATAGGCTTGACACTGCTGCAACCACCAAAATGGGACATCACCACTTCTATCTCCGGACAAAAATCAGGAACTGGTAAACATCACCAAGGACCCAATGGGACTGGCTGCACCAGAGGTATCTCTACTAGGGGTGCTAACAGTCATCATCCTGTTGCAAAGGTAACAGGAAGCCTTGCATGGGGTTGCCTCTCTCTTGTTTCTCCAGCTAACAGCCAACTTGTTTTGATTACCTTTTCACTAGTCATATATAATCTAAAACTTCTATATTCTCATATCCTACCTCATAAACATCACAGCCTATCCCCCCCAACACCCATTAGAAACTGTAAACCATTATGCCAATCTACTGAATATATGGTAGAAGATAATCAAACTCATCATTTGTATTTACACCAGCAAATCTGTAAATGTCAAAATAGAAGCTAATTGATTTATGGCTGTATATTGGTTACATTGGGGGCATTGATATCTCCCTTAAAGGTGAGGTATTGGTAACTTGCAGGGACACTATAAAACAATAGAGTTGAAGCTGCAATACCTCATATCTACACTGCAAGAGAGGAAGACACACAGACATCTGAAAAAACAAGGGAGGAAAATACCTCAAACAAACCATGATACTATAACAACAGAATCCATAAATGGAACAGTAGATGAAATGTCAGAAAAGGAGTTCAGAGTGTACATAATTAAAATAATCTGGGAATTAAATAATGACCTAAGTGAGCAAATACATGCAAAATCAATCACTCCAACAAAGAGATAAAAGAACACATATAGGTAGCAGGATATTACTTCAAGAAAGAGACACAGATTCTGGAAAAAAAAAGGAAACCAAATTGAAAGAAATAATAATTGAAAGAAACAATAAACCAAGTAAAAAACTCAATAGAAAGCATCACCAACAGACTAGATCACTTGGAAGACAGGACCTCAGACAATGAAGACAAAATATATGATCTTGAAAATAAAATTGACCATACAATGAAGCCAGTAAGAAACCATGAACAGAACATACAAGAATTATAGGATAACATCAAAAGACCAAATCTAAGATTTATTGAGCTTGAGGAAGGCTCAGAGATTCAAACCAAAGGAATGCATGATCTCTTCAATGAAATAATATCAGAAAATTTCCCAAGTATGAAGAATAAATTGGAAAATCAAATACAAGAGGCTTACAGGACACCAAATGTACAAAAGTACAACAGATCTACATCAAGACACATTATAATAAAAATACAGAATAAGGATCTCAAGAGAGAAATCAGATTATGTATAGGGGAAGATCAATTCAGATCTCAGCAGATTTTTCAAACCAGACCCTCAAAGCCCCGTGATCCTGAGCATATACCAAGCTCTGAAAGAAAATGGATGCCAACCAAGAATCTTATATACAGCAAAATTAAGCTTCAGATTTATGACAAAATAAAAATCTTCCATGATAAACAATAGCTAAAAGAATTCACAGTAAGAAAGCCTGCACTGCAGAACATTCTTGGCAAAATATTCCATGAAGAGAAAATGAAAAACAACAATGAAAATCTGCAAAGGGAGGAATTACACTAAAGGAAAGGCCAATCAAAGGAGAAAGTGAGTCAAGTTAAATACCAAAAATAAACAAAAATGGCTGGGAATACAAATCATATCTCAATAATAACCTTGAATGTTAATGGCCTAAACTCACCAATCAAAAGACATAGACTAGCAGAATGGATTTTAAAAAAAGACCCAACAATATGCTGCCTCCAAGAGACTCATCTCATAGAAAAAGACATCCACAGACTGAAGATGAAGGGTTGGGAAAAATCATACCACTCACATGGACAATGGAAACAAGTGAGGGTTTCCATCATACTGCTCAAGAGAACAATACACTAACAAGATTTAACAATTATAAATATATATGCCCCAAACAATGGAGCATTTACCTTCATCAAACAAATTCTTCTCAAGTTCAAGAGTCAAATAGACCACAACACAATAATTTTGGGTGGCTTTAACACACCTCTTTCACCACTGGATAGATCTTCCAAACAAATGCTAAACAAAAATATTATAGAACTCAATAATACAATCCATAACTTAGACTTAACTGACATATGTAGAATATTTCATCCATCAACAAGTGAATACACTTTCTTCTCAGCAGCACATGGATCCTTTTCTAAAATAGACCATATTCTAGCCACAAAGCAACTCTTAGCAAATACAAAAAATCTGAGATACGACTCTGCATTCTATCAGATAATAATGCAATGAAATTAGAAATCAATGATAAAATAAAAAATAAAAGCTACTCCAACATCTGGAGGCTAAATATCCTATTTAATGAACAATGGGTTGCAAAAGACATCAAGGAAGAGATTAGAAAATTCTTTGAGTTGAACGAGAACACTAATACAACATATCAAAATCTCTGGGACACAATGAAGGCAGTACTAAGAGTAAAGTTCATTGCATGGAGTTCATTCCTTCAAAGAAGAAAAAGTCAACAAATAAATGACCTAACATTACATCTCAAAGCTCTAGAGAAAGAAGAATAAACCAACACCAAAATTAGTAGAAGACAGGAAATAATTAAAATCAGAGCTGAAAGCAATAAAATTGCAACAATTGAACTGAATTGACAAAACAAAAAGTAAGTTATTTGAAAAAATAAATAAAATTGACAAACCCTTAGCCATGCTAACGAAGAGAAGGAGAGAGAAAACTCAAATTACTAACATCCATGATTAAAAAGGAAACGTCACAACAGACACTGCAGAAATACAAAACATAATTAGAAATTATTTTGAAATTTGTACTGCAATAAAATAGAAAATATCAAAGGCATTGACAAATTTCTATAGTCATATGATTTGCCCAACCTGAATCAGGATGTTATACACAATTTAAACAGATCAATTTCAAGCAATGAATCGAAGATGCCATCAAAAGTCTACCAACCAAGAAAAGCCCAGGAACAGATGGATTACATAGCTGAGTTCTATAAGACTTTCAAAGAAGAACTAATAACAATACTCCTCTATTTCATGAAATAGAAGAAGGAACACTTCTAAACTCATTCTATGAAGCCAATATCACTTTGATTACAAAACCAGACAGACACATCAAAGAAAGAAAACTTCAGATTAATATCTCTAATGAACATAGATGCTAAAATTCTGACAAATCTAATACAAAAACATATCAAAAAGATAGTGCACCATGATCAAGTGGGGTTCATCCCAGGAATGCAAGGTTGGTTCAACATATGGAAATCAATACATGTAAGTCATCGCATCAATAGACTTAAAGATAAGAATCATATGATCATCTCAATAGATTCAGAAAAGCATTCAACAAAATACAGCACTCCTTCATGTTCAAAACACTAGAAAAACTAGGGATAATAGGAATATATCTCAACATTGTAAAAGCTATCTATGCTAAGCCCCATGCCAACATCATTCTAAATGGAGAAAAATTTAAAGCATTCCCTCTAGAAAAACAAGACAGGGATGCTCTCTTTCACCACTCCTATTTAACATAGTTCTTGAAACTCTAGCCAGAGCAATTAGACAGATGAAAGAAATTAAAGTGTCATGGATAGGAAAAAAATAACTCAAATTGTCACTATTTGCTGATGATGATTCTATACCTAGAATACCTAAAGAATTCCACCAGAGAACTACTAGAACTAATAAATGAATTCAGCAAAGTAGCAGGATATAAAATCAACACACATAAATCAAAGGCATTTCTGTACATCAGTGACAAATCCTCTGAAAGAGAAACTAGAAAAACTACCCAACTTACAACAGTCACATAAAATATAAAATACCTGGGAACCAACTTAACAAAAGAGGTGAAAGACCTCTATGATGAAAATTACAGAACACTAAAGAAAGACATTAAAGAACACCTTAGAAAATAGAAAGCGCTCCCTTGTTCCTGAATAGGCAGAATTAATATTGTCAAAATGACCATACTACCAAAGGCACTATACAGATTTAATGCAATTCCAATAAAAATCCTAATGACATTCCTCATAGAAATAGAAAAGGAAGTCATGAAATTCACCTGGATAAATAAGAGACCCAGGATAGCTAAAGTAACCCTTAGCAAGAAGAGTGAAGCAGGTGGCATACCAGAACTTAAACTATAGTACAGAGCAATAGTAACAAAAACAGCATAGTATTAGCACCAAAATAGACTTGCAGACCAATGATGCAGAATAGAGAACACAGAGAAAAACCCACATAATTACAGTTATCTTAGACAAAGGCACCAAAAACATATTGGAGAAAAGATAGCCTCTTCAACAAATGGTGCTGGGAAAACTGGAAATCCATATAAAACAAAATGAAAGTAAACCCCTATCTCTCACCATGCAAAAAAATTCAACTCAAAGTGGATCAGGGACCTAGGAATTAAATCAGAGACACACATCGCTTCTCGGCCTTTTGGCTAAGATCAAGTGTAGTATCTGTTCTTATCAGTTTAAATCAGAGACACTGCACTTAAAAGAAGGAAAAGTAGGCCCAAATATCCATGATGTTGGATTAGGCCCAGACTTCCTTAATAAGACCCTTATAGCACAAGAAATAAAATCAAGAATCAATAAATAGGATGGATTCAAACTAAAAAGATTCTTCTCAGCAAAAGAAACAATCAGTGAGTGGGTAAAGAGACTACAGAATGGGAGCAAATCTTTACTCCTCACACATCAGATAGAGCACTAATCTCTAGAATATATAGAGAACTCAAAAATCTTACCACCAAAAAAAAAAATAATTCAATCAATAAATGGGCCAAGGAACTAAACAGACACTTCTCAGAAGATGATATACAATCAATCAAAAAATATATGAAAAATCTTCAAAATCTCTATCAATTAGAGAAATGCAAAGCAAAACCACTCTAAGATTTCATCTCACTCCAGTCAGAATGGCTCCTATTAAGAATACAAACTAGGACTGGGGTTGTGGCTCAGTGGTAGAGCACTTGCCTGACATGTGTGAGGCACTGGGTTCAATTCCCAGCACCACATATAAAAACAAATAAATGAAATAAAGATCCATCAACAAATAAAAATTTTTTTCTTAAGAATATAAACAACAATAATTGTTGGTGAAGATGTGGGGGAAAAGGCACAGTCATACATTGCTGGTGGGACTGCAAATTGGTGCAGCCAATCTGGAAAGCAGTATAGAGATTCCTTGGAAAACTGGGAATGGAACCACCATTTGACACAACTATCCCACTCTTTGGTTTATACCCAAAGGACTTAAAAACAGAATACTACAGGGATGCAGCTATGTCAATGTTCATAATAGCACAATTCACAATAGCAAAATTGTGGAACAAACTTAGATGCCCTTCAGTAGATGAATGGATAAAGAACATGTGGTATATATACACAATGGAATATTACTAAGCATTAAAAGAGAACAAAATCAAGACATTTGCAGGTAAAAGGACTGAGTTAGAGAATATTATGCTAAGGGAATTAAGCCAATTTCCAAAAACCAAATGCTGAATATTTTCTCTGATACAAGGATGCTGAGGATGCTGATACATAAGGGGAATGTGGGGGGAGGCATGGGAGGAGTGGAGGAACTTTAGATAGAGCAAAGGGGAGGGAAGGGGAGGGAGGGGGAGGGAGGGGCAGGGGATAGAAAAGACAGGGGATGAGATGAACATCATTACCCTAAGTACATGTATGAAGACACGAATGGGGGCTGGGGATGTGGCTTAAGTGGTGGCGCACTTGCCTGGCATGCATGAGGCACTAGGTTCGATCCCCAGCACCACATAAAAATAAAATAAAAATATTGTGTCCACCTAAAGCTAAAAAATAAAAAATAAAAAAGACATGAATGGTTGAATCTACTTGTGTACAATCAGAGACATGAAAAATCGTGCTCTATATGTGTAATATGAATTGAAATCTATTCTGCTGTTATATATAAAAATTAGAATAAAAAAATTTTAAAAAAGAGAGAGAGACATTGACAGGTCCTATTTGTCCCTGGCCATATTTAAAAATATCTTAGTCCAATCAACTATATCCAAGGAGAGAATTGGATATTTGTCCCCTCACCTGCATCTAATGCGTTTAATGGAAACTTCATGGCGCAGTTTCCATTAAAATGGCACAGGGCTAGGACATGCATGGTCAAATTTTTAGTGCAAGACTTTTCCTCCTGATAGCCCAACCCAAGTTTCTATGCCATTCTTACTCTTGCTACTGCTCTAAGCCTCAAGAGCAAAACCTCTCCGGAATTCTCTCTTCTTCTCAAATACATTACACAGAAAGAGAGACATAATTATGTTAACTACACTGATCATGATCAACATGCTGCTGTCTCTAAAAGAGCTGCATTATTCACTTCATATTCTCTATTCCCAAGGAAGAAGTTCCCCAGAGTTTATAATTTACAATTTTTTCTCTCTGAATTGAAAATTCTTACAATTGCTTAAAGACAGAATGAGAATGCCAATTCTAAACAAAAATTAAAAACAAGTCTCTGGGGAAGTTTGTTTCAATATCTCCTTGTGGGATAAGACTGGGAAGTGTTATCATGTCCCTGTAGGGAAGCTGTAGTAAGGCAGATAAAAGCATCTGGAAAATACCTGTTTTTAGCTCCTGAGAAGCGCCCAGCATTCAACAATCACAGAAGGGCCACAATGGGTTGACATCCATCATTCACTTTCAAACAGGCTGATTTTTAGTCACTTCTATTAAATGAATAAATGTGAAATCTGGAAACCTGATTATTACAAGTATTTTCTAATTTCTTAAGCTATTTAAAAATGGAAATGAATTCTGCTGTTGTGGTTGTTTACAAGTAAATATAGCCCATATGGCAGGGATCCTCCTACTGGTCCCATGATGCCTGTGTAACACTCTTCTGTGAGTGGGTAAAGATAAGGGAATTGTTCTTGTGGTCTTTCATGCTAGGGAGTACTCTTGACAGTCAATAAATAGTTTATCACCACATAATAATATATACTGGGACAGGATCGATAGTGTTATCCTTTTCTAAAATCACCTAAATTGTCATCTTACCCAATATACACTGAATTTCACTAGAGTTTTAAGTAGTTGTTATAGATTCAAAATTTATCCTAAAGTGTGGATCTGAGACATTCAGAGTTGTGCTCTATGATAGTTAATTCTATCCTTTATATCACAAAATATATGTAAGACTTCACTGGTTGAGTCTTCAGAACAGATCCCACATAATCACTATCTTAGCCTTAAACTCTTGCCTTATCTCCCTTATTTTTCCTCTTCTCCTTGTGGTTGTTCTTTTGAAGCTCTCACCCTTCAGTATACTACCATCACCTTTAAGAAACAATTATTTTCACCCCTCTCCTTTTCTGTATCTTGCAAACTGCACTGCCCAGGTGCAGCTGAACATCAATGGAATCTCTGTTTACTTCTTTTCTGAACCCACATGTATGCATCTGAGTATCACAAGAAAGAAGAGAAATTGAGAGGGAGTAAAAGTATTAGAAGAAGAAGAGGGGGAGAAGGAAAGAGGGAGAGAGAGCAAGAAAGACAGAGACAGAGACAGAGAGATACTCTGGGTTCAAACTATCTCCTCCATCAAAACTGCTACACCTGGGGTTTAGCAGAACCAAGTACAAATACAACTAACTGTAGTATAGTACTCTGGATTGTATTCTGGTATGGAAAAAAAATTATTGTCTAAAGTTCAGTTAACAGTAATGTACTGGGCTGAAGGTATATTGTAGTGGAAAAGTACATGGTTAGTATGTTCAAGGCCCTGGATCCAATCAACAAACTTAAAAGGGGTCAAAATAGCAATGTACCAGTTTTCATTTCCTAGTTTTGACAGGTTTTTTGTGATTATGTAAGACATTAACATTAGGGGAAACAGGATAAGGGCACATAAAAACTCTGCATTATCTTTGCAACTTTTCTATAAATCTAAAATAACTTTAAATTAAAAGGTTTGCTTAAAAACAGATGTATATTGTTAAATAAGCAAAAAGCCATTGGTGTAAATAGCAGAAAGATCAGTAGAGGGAAGGGAATGGGAAGAGGTAAAGGAGAAGGAAAGGAAAAGTAATTACTAGGGACAGAATTAGAACAAATTAGATTCCATGCTTTTAGGTCAAAATGAATCCTAATGTTAAGAGTAACTAAAAATTACCAATAAAAGAAGAAAAGTCATTGGTCTGAGGCTCTGTACTTTGAGTGCCAAAATTTAAATTACTAATTTAGAACATAAAAATATCCAACCCCAAATTAGGACTATATATTTTTTGGAAACAGATAACCAGGTTTCAGCCAATCACAAAGAGTCTAGCTTCAGCCAATCACAAGCAACTAAATGATCAGACTGTGCCCAAATAAGGTAAATGTCTTAGCACACAATAAGACAAACATCCAGCTGTAGGCAATCAGATGATTTCTCTGCTTTCTGTTAAATCTCACTGATCACGCGGCTAGGTAGTGTGAACCTCTTATAAACAATAATTCCTGGCTACATGGACTAATAATAAGGGTATTCAAGTATCAATAACAAAGGTGGCACTAGTCCAAGGATGAACAGACACTAAATAGAAGTCCTTGCAGAAGTATTCTTTGTCTAAGATTGCAGTGACCTTTATGCAAGGCTGTAGTTCCAGCAGAGTATTTGTAATAGTTCTTATTATCAGGCATAAGTGCATGAAATCCCCTCCTTCAAGAACTCCTGGCTTCATTTTATTGCCATTGTTAAGAGTTCAACACAAATGACTCTGTTTTAATTCTGATAACTTTCACACTATCTAGTGCAACACAGAGACATAATTATTAAGCTACAGAGAAATATTGAGTATCAAAAAGTGTTACAGGGGCTAGGGTTGTGGCTCAGTGCTTGCCAAGCTGATGTGAGACACTGGGTTTGATCCCCAGAACCACATTTAAAAAGATTAGATAAATAAATAAACAAAAATAAAGGTATTTAAAAAGTGTTGCAGGCACCTGTGATCCCAGCAGCTCAGGAGGCTGCTGAAGCAGGATGATCATAAGTTCAAGGCCACCATCAGCAATTTAGCAAGGCCCTAAGCAACTTAGCAAGGCCCTGTCTCAAAAAAAAAAAAAAAAAAAAAAAGGACAGGGGATATGGCACAGTGGTTAAATGCCCCTGAGTTCAATCCCTCATACAAAAAAAAAAAAAAAAAAACCCTAGGAAATAGGCTGTGCAGGCCACAACACTCTGTTGCAACTACTTAACTCCATCATATTTGGTTGTTTTTGTCATACTAGGAATGGAACCCAGGAGCACTCTACCACTGAACTACATCTCCAGTACTTTCTTTTTAATTTTATTTTGAGACAGGGTTTCACTAAATTGCCCAAGCTGTCCTTGAATTAACAATCCTCCTGCCTCAGCCTCCAAGTAGCTGGGATTAGAGGCATGTGCCACTGTATCTGGCGTAAATCTTTCATTATAGCATGAAGGCCACAATAAACAAATTGTAAGTGAAGGGATATGGCAGTGTTTCAATAAAACTTATGAAATCAGGCCACGTGCTGTATTTGGCCCTTAGGCCTACAAAATTAAAAATTTATATCCATGAAAATATATGTATATGAATTTTTGCAGCAGTCTTTTTTTAAATAGACTTATTTTTCACATGAATTGTTAAGACTTTTTAGGGCAGTTTTAGGTTTACAGCAAAATTGATAAAAAGGTATGGAGCTCTCCCATATACCCCCATGACACATGAATAGCTTCCACCTCTTTTTTTTTTTTTTTGCATTTTTTTAATATTTATTTTTTAGATGTAACTGAACACAATATCTTCATTTTGTTTATTTTTATGTAGTGCTGAGGATCGAACCCAGGGCCCCGCACATGCTAGGCGAGCACTCCACCACTGAGCCACAATCCCAACCCCCCACCTCTTCTTAATATCCTCCCCCAGAGTGATACATTTTTTGATGAACCTACATTGATACAGCATTGTCACACAAAGTCCATAATTTATATTACAGTTTGTTCTTAGTATTACACATTATGTGGGATAGGAAAGATTTATAATGACTTATATCCACCATTATCTTATCATACAGAGTATTTTCACTGCCCTAAATATCCTTTGTGCTCTACCCATTCATCTCCAGCCTTACCCCACCAATGCTTTGCAAACATTGATCTTTTTATTGTCTCCAAAATGTTGCCTTTTCCAGAAGCCCCACTGTTGGAATCACACAGTATGTAGTCTTTTCAGATTGACTTATTTTACCAAGTAGTATGCATTTAAGTCTCCTCCATCTATTTTCATGGCTTGATAAGTTCATTTCTTTTTAGCAAAGAATGATATTCCAGCCAGGCATGGTGGCACGTGCCTGTAATCCCAGCAGTTTGAGAGTCTGAGACAAGAGAATTGCAAGTTAAAAGCCAGCCTTAGCAAAAATGAGGCGCTAAGCAACTCAGTGAGACCCTGTCTCTAAAATAGGGCTGGGGATGTGGCTCAGTGGTTGAGTGCCCCTGAGTTCAATCCCCGGTACCCGCCTCCCTCACCAAAAAAAAAAAAAAAGCTTTCTGTTCTTCCTGATGGCAGAATCACAGCCTCTGGTCAAGACTCCCCTGTGTTGGGGCTGGGGATGTGGTTCAAGCGGTAGCGTGCTCGCCTGGCATGCGTGCGGCCCGGGTTCGATCCTCAGCACCACATACAAACAAAGATGTTGTGTCCGCCAAAAAATAAATATTAAAATTCTTTAAAAAAAAAAAAGACTCCCCTGTGTTTCTCCTTTGCTATCAACGCAATAAACCCTTAAAAAAAAAAAAAGAAGAAGAAGAAGAAGAATAGCATTCCACTGTTGGGAAGAAGCACAATTAATTTCTCCATTCACCTTACAAAGGACATTTTGGTTGCTTCCAAGTTTGAGACACTATAAATAAAGTGTTGTAAACATCCACGTGCAGGTTTTTGTGGGGACATTTTCAACTCCCTTGGGTAAATACAATGACTGCTAGGTTGTATGGTAAGAGTATGCTTCTTTTTGTGAGAAACCACAGAATTGTTTTTCCAAAGCCACAATGCCATTTCACATTTTCACCAGCAATGAAAGAGAATTACTTGTTGCACTACATCCTTGCCAGTATTTGATTCTGTCCATTCTGAAAGATGTTTAGGGATATCTATTACTTAGCATCTGTACATATTCTTTGTCTGTTAAGGCCTTTGACCCATTTTTCAATCAGGTTGTTTTGTGTTTTAACTGTTGAGTTTTAAGAGTTCTTTCTATATTTTGGACAAAAAATCTTTATTTGGAATGTCTTTTACAAATATTTTCTCCCAGTCTGTGGCTTGTTGTCCTTTCATTCTCCTGACAGTGTCCTTCACAGAGCAGAACAGTCCAGATTATCTATTCTTCCATTCAAGGATCATGCCTTCGGTGCTATATCTAGAAAGTTATTGCCAAACTCAAGGTCATATAGATTTTCTCATGTTATTGTATTTTCCACAGAAGCAGAACCAATAGGAAAAATACACATAGAGATTTGTTATAAGGTTTTGCCTCACATGATAATGAAAGCTGAGAAATCCTATGATCTGCCATCTACAAACTAGAGACCCAGGAAAACCAAAGACATAGTCCAAAGAGAGTTAATAGTGTAGATTCCAGAGTCTGAAGGCCTGAAAACCAGCAATTCCTATGGGAAGAGGAAGATGGACATAGAAGCTCAAGCAGTTAAGCAGAGAGTAAATTCAAACTTCTTCCACCTTTTCATTCTATTCAGGCCCTGAACAGATTGGAGAATGTCCACCCACATTGGAGGGCCATCTCTTTTACTCAACCCACCAATTCGAATGCTAATCTGTTCCTGAAATACCCTCACAGACATACCCAGAATGTTTAACCAAATATCTGAATGTCCCTTTTACCCAGTCAAGTTGCCACATAAAATTAACCAACACAGTTATCTTCTAGGAACTTCATTGTATTGTTTTACATTTAGATTATACATTTCAAGTTTAATTGAGTGAGTGGTAAAAGAAAAATTCTGAAGTGTCCTAAAATTAATTACAAGGGCCAGTGTAAAATCAACAAAAGATCATGTTGAGGCCCTGACTTAAATTGTATCACTTCTGACCACCAGGGCGCCATTTTCACACACACACACACACACACACACACACACACACACACACACACATATATCTTCCAGGGTTGGGAGCTGGGAGTGTAGGTCAGTAATAGAATGCACATACAAGGCCCTGGATAAGATTCCCTACACCCAAAACAAAAACAAACAAACAAACAAAAAAGCAATAAACTTTCAGAACTGCTTGCCCCAGCCAATTCGAAGCAACAATCATTTCTCCTATGAACTGCCTTTCCCAAAGTGTGTACCAAAAAAAATTCTATTTTTTCAGTGCTGGAGATTGAACCCAGGTCCTTGAGCGTGCTAGGCAAGCATTCTATCGCTGAGCTACATGCCCAGCCCTTTAAAAATATTCTTAACTCTATAACCAGCATAAATCTTCCCCAACTACTATCTAGCTTTGCTGCTAGTAGTTTATAGAAACTTGTCCTAGGAATTGGTCTTGTTTTTTTCCTAAAAGTGGTCCACTTTATTCTTTGAATATAGCCCTTATTGCTCTGCCATTGCAACTTGTTTTTAAAAAATGGACATGTTTCTGTCTCTTCCTCTCTCTAATCTTCCCTAATCTCAGGGGAAATAGGATTACCATTTTTCTCCATCCTAGACAGAGTTGTCTGTCCTTGAACACACACCTACCATGCAAATGAAGTAATTCAGACTTGAGAATGGTACCACAAGATCTCAGAAATGACCATCTCCCAAATTAATAAATAAACTACAACTCCCAATAGAGAATGTTTGGTTATTCTGACTTTTTTACCCTCCATAAAAACTTTAGAAATAGTTTATTGATATAAAAAAATAACTTGCTGAGTTTCTTTTTTATGGGGCGGGGGGGTACCAGGGATTGAACTCAGGGGCACTCAACCACTGAGCCACATCCCCAGTGCTATTTTGTATTTTATTAGAGACAGGGTCTCCCTGAGTTGCTTAGGGCCGCACTAAGTTGCTGGGGCTGGCTTTGAATTTGCAATCCTCCTGCCTCAGCCTCCTGAGCCCCTGGGATTACAGGCATGCACCACTGCACCTGGCCCACATGCTGAAATTTTGATTGGGATTATACTGAATCCACAAATCAAGTTGATAAGAACTGACATCTTGACAATATCATCTTTATATTCATGCAGTATGGAGTATTTCTCTATAAATTATTCTTTGATTTCTTTCAACAGGTCTTTAGATAGAATCCAGGGCCTTGTACATGCTAGACAAGCACTTTACCGCTGAGCCACAATTCCAGCCCCCACATAAATTTTTCAAAATTTTATTTTGTTAATTTACACCCAAATCATTTTGGGAATGATAATATAAATGACATTGTGTTACAAATTTCAAATACCACTTGTTCATTGCTGGAATACACGAAAACAAATGACACTTGTATGTTACCTTTGTATTCTACAACCATGCCATAATCATGTATTAGTGTCAAGAGTTTTTTGCCAACTTATTGGGATTTTGACAATTGTGTCAGTTTTATTTCTTCCTAATCAGTACACCTTTTATTTCCTTTTCTAAGAATTATAATAGGATATAGAAAAGGAATGACAAGAGGGAAAGTTTTTAGTTTCTTACCATTAAGTTTGATATTAGCTGAAAGGTCTTTGTAGATGATATTCCTTATCAAATTGAAGCAGATCCCCTTTATTCCTAGTTTACTAGGAGGTTTTTGTTTTGTTTTATTCAAATATTGGCCTATTAAGATTGTCTATTGGGGGGGGGGGCTGGGGATGTGGCTCAAGTGGTAGCGCGCTTGCCTGGCATGCATGCGGCCTGGGTTCAATCCTCAGCACCACATACAAAGACGTTGTGTCCGCAAAAAACTAAAAAAAATAAATATTTTAAAAAATTCTGTCTCTCTCTCTCTCTCTCTCTTAAAAGAAAGATTGTCTATTTTTTGTATGAATTCTAGCACATTGTGTCTTTCAAGGAATTAGTCTGTTTCATCTAGATTATCAAATTTGTGGGCATACAGATGTTCATCATCTTTTATTTTCCTATTAATGTCCATAAGATCTGAAGTGATGTTCCCGCTTCCATTTTAGTATTTATTCTTTTTTTTTTTTTCTTTTGCAGACAGGAGATTAAACCCAGGGTGCTTCACCAAGGAGATCCCCAACTCTTTTTATATTTTCTTTTGAGGATTACACTACATTGCCCTGGCTGACTGAACTTTTGCTCATTCTACCTCAGCCTCCCAGTTTGCTGGGATTACAGGCATGCACCACTGTTTTTCTTCCTTGGATAGTCTATGACTAGAGATTTATCTACTTGTTGAATTTTTTTCAAAGAAATAGCTTTTGGTTTTACTGATTTTCTCTATTGATTTCCTGTTTCAATTTCATTGACTTCTCTAATTTTATTATTAATATTTTGTTTTCATTTGGTTTAATTTGCTCCTTTTCTAGTTTTCTAAGTGGAAGCTTAGATGATTCATTTTAGACCTTTCTTCTTTTCTAATATGTGCTTTTTGTGCTATACATTTCCCTCTAAGCACTTATTTCACTGCGTCCTATAAATTTTTCTTTAGTTGTATATGAACTCAATACCTTTATTTTATGTGGTGCTGAAGATCGAATCTAGTGCCTCACACAAGCAAGGCAAGTATCTAGACCCCAGTCCTGCATCCCATAAATTTTGATAGTTTGCATTATTTTCATTTAGTTTAAAATAATCCTTAATTTCTCTTTAGATTTTTTTCTTTGACCCATGAATTGTTGTTTAATCTCTTGATTTCTGGGGATTTTCTGGCTATATTTGTTACAGACTTCTAGTTTAACTCCATTGTAGTATGAAAGCAGACACTATATGATTTCTGTTCTTTTAAATTTGTTAAGGTGTTTTATTGCCTACAATGTAGTCTGTCTTGGTGAATGTCTCATGTGAGTTTGAGAAGAATGTGTGTTCTACTGTTGTTGGATGAAGTCATTTAAAGAAGTCCAATATTTCCAATTGATTTATGATGTTGTTGAGTTCAACAATGTCCTTACTGATTTTCTGCCTGCTGGATCTACTTATGATAAAGGAGTAATGGAGTCTCCAACTATAATAAAGAATTGTCGGGGCTGGGGATGTGGCTCAAGCGGTAGCGCGCTCGCCTGGCATGCGTGCGGCCCGGGTTCGATCCTCAGCACCACATACCAACAAAGATGTTGTGTCTGCCAAGAACTAAAAAAAAAATAAATATTAAAAAATTCTCTCTCTCTCTCTCTCTCTCTTAAAAAAAAAAAAAAAGAATTGTCTATTTCTCCTTGTAATTTTTTTTTTTTTTTTTTTTTAGTTTTTGGTTGTGGAGATCAAACCCAGGACTTCATGCATGCTAAGCAAGTGCTCTACCACTGAGCAACATTCCCAGGCCTCTCCTTTCAGTTCTTCAGTGTTTGTCTTATGTATTTTGTGCTATATATATATCATGTAAGGATTTTTCTTAGATAGTCCCTTTATCATTATTTAATGCCCCTCTTTATTCTTGGTAATCTTCCATGCTCCACAGTCTATTCCATCTGAATTAGTGTTGCCACTCCCACTTTTTAAAATTAGTATTAGCATGGTATAACATTACTTAATAAATCTATATAATTTTAATCTTTATATTTGAAGTGGGTTTCTTTTTCTTAAACTAATAATCAATTTATTAAAACAGTTGATTTAGACATCTTCAATGTGACATTAATCTCAACTCCTGGCTCAATACATATGAAAATAATCCACTTAACAATCTCAGAAGGACTGTGCAAATCAAAGAGTCACTTGTGGATTCTCACCTGGAATTGAACCCATGTCTTAAAACCATCAAAAGCATTTCTCCTACAGTGATTCTTGGTTGGCATCTGAATTGGTCCTTTGACTTTTGAGATTTCTTTTCCTTGGCTCCTCTGACCAATTCAACACACATATTGCAGCTGGTTAGGGTAACTCTAATTCAGTAAATTGCAATCTGTGTTTCTACCAGTATGTTTCTGGTATCTTCAGCCGCCAGGATGCAGCTTACTGACCAACTTGTTCCTTGGCAATAGTGAAGAGCAGTGAGTCAGGGGCAGAAGAGCTAAGCTCCAGCACTGGCAACTATGCTTTCCTCAGAAAAAGCTGAAGTGGGTTTCTTGTAGAAACATGAAGTTGGGGTTTGTCTGACAATTGTGGAGGAGAGAAGGGTACTGGGGACTCAAACCCAGAGCCTTGAACTATCCCTGAGCTACAGTTCTTTTTATTTTTTGAGACAGGGTTTTGCTAAAAATGCCCAGACCTCAAACTTTTAATCCTCCTGGCTTATCCTCCCAGGTTTCTAGGATCACTGGTGTGCAAACCATGCCCAACTTAATGATCCACTTTGACAATCTTTCAATTAATGCATTTATACTGTTTTAAAAACTCATCATTGGGGCTGGGGTTGTAGTTCAGTGGTAGAGCGTTCTCCTAGCACGGGCAAGGTGCTGGGTTCAATCCTCAGCACCACATAAAAATAAATAAATAAAGGTACTGTGTCCAACTACAACTAAAAAAAAATTTTAAAACTCATCATTGACACAGTTGGTTTAATGTTAATGTAACATGTACATATAGAATAGATATATTTACTACTGTAAATATACATATATAATATATATACGGAAGTATGCATAATCAAGTACATTGTTATTAAAATTTGGAACAAACTATTATCACTAAAAGAAATCTAGAATAAAAAAAAATAGACTTTTATTTTATCCTTAATGTTTCTTTGATGATTTTCCTTTCTTTATATAGATCCAAGTTTCTATCCTATATTCTTTTCCTTATCTCCAAAGAATTTTTAACTTTTCTTGCAAATCAGGTCTACTGGCAACAAAATTTCCCACTTTTTGTTTGGTAAAGTCTTATTCCACTTTGGATTTTTTCTGATTGAACTCAGGGTGCTTTATCACTGAACTACATCTACCAGCTCTTTTTTATTATCTGTTACCCAGGTTGGCCTTAAACTTGTGATCCTCCTGCTTCAGCATCCCGAGTAGCATGTATTGGCATGTGCCAACTCCCTCATCTAGTTCTCCAGTTTTTTGAAATCTAATTTTACAGCATACAGAATTCAAGGTTTTTTAGTTTTTTCCTCTCAAAATTTTATTATTTTACTCCAGCCACTTATTGCTTGCAGGGTTTCTGATAAATTGGTTGTAATTCTTAATTTTATTACCCAGTGTAAGGTGGTGCTTTTTCCCCTCTGGCTTCTTTCATAATTTTTTTCTGATTTTCTACACTTTAAAATTATATACCTGTGTAAGTTTGTTGTTGTTTGTTTGTTGGCATTTGTCCTGTTTGGATTTCCTGAGCTTCCTGGATCTGATTTGGTGTTTAACAATACAGAGAAAAATTTCAAAATTTCTCCTTTCATTTTCTCATTTCTTCTGTTTCTAATACTCCAATGACACATTATCGCTTCTGTAGTTGTTCCATGGTCCTTGGATTTTTTTTTCTCACGTTTTTTCAGTCTTCATTCTCTTTGTAGTTTTGGAGGTTTATTTTGACATATTTTTAAGTTCTGACTTTTTTAAAATTGTAGATTGACACAATATTTTTAATTAGTTATCTATTTTTATGTGGTGCTAAGGATCGAGCCCAGTGCCTCACATGTGCTAGGCAAGTGCCTTACCACTGAGCTACATGCCCAGTCCTATTCTCCTTACTTGTGTCCAGTGTGTTAGTCAGCTTTCACCACTGTGACCAAAAGACCTGACAAGAACATCATAGAAGAGGAAAAGTTTAGTTTGGTTGGTGGTTTCAGAGGTTCAGTCATGGTGGGCTGGCTCCAGAGCTCTGAATATGAAGTGAGGCAGAATATTATGGCACAAGGGCATGGCAGAAGAATATTGCTCTGTTCATGGCAGCCAGGAAGCAAAGAGAGTTTGAGTGCAAGGAGGCAGGGATAATATAATCCCCAAAAGGCATACCCCCAGTGACCTACTTCTCCAGCCATGCCCTATCTGCCTACAGTTACCAACCATTAATCCACTCAAAACATTAACACATGCGTGGATCAGTCCACTAATTAGGTTATAGCTCTCATAATCTAATCATTCTACTTCTGAACATTCCTTCATTTGTCTCACACATGGGTTTTGGGGGACACATCATATACAAACCATAACATCCAATCTACTAATAAACCTGTCAAAGGCATTCTCTATGTCTGTTACTGTTTTTATTGCTAGCATTTCTTTCTTTTTTTTTTTTCCAATTAGGATCTCTCTGCTTACTTTGTTCATCTGTTCTTTCATATTGCCTTTATTAATTTGGGCCCTTAGTGTATTCATTGTAGTTATTTTAAATTCTTGGTCGGATCATTCCAACATCCCTGACACATCTAGTTCTCATACTTGTGTATGTGTGTGCGCTCGCGCGTGCTCTCTCTCTCTCTCTCTCTCTCTCTATTGTCAAATTGTGTTTTATGGCCAAGTGTGGTGGCATATCACTATAATCTCAGCAACTCGGGAGGTTAAGGCAGAAAGATTACAAATTCAAAGCTAGCCTAAGCATTTTACCAAAATCTCATTTCAAAATGAAGAATAAAAAGAGCTGGGGACAGAGCTCAGGGAGAGCCCCCCACCCAAGGTTTAATCCCCAATACCCCCCCAAAAAATGTGTTTTATGTCTTTTAGGGTGCCTTGCAATTTTCTCATGACAGCTGATCATGATGTAACAGACAAAAAGAACTGCCATAAATAGGCCTTCAGTAATGTGATGGTAAGAATTAGAGAGAGGGGAAGCTTTCTATGGCCTCATGACTGGGTCTATTTTAGTAAACTTATGCCTCTGGACTGTAAAATTCACAACTATTTCCCAAGTTTCTCCTTCTTTAGGTAGGACAGGATGGCTACAATGGGCTAGAATTGCGTAAGGAAGGTCACTGCTGATTGGACTCGGGTATTTCCCTTCTCCAGGTCAGTTAGGCTCTGATAAACTCCATGCTATAGTTTGAATGTTACCTCCAAGTTCATGTTATAATTTGATTGCCATCATGACCATACTAAGAAATGGGAGGGCCTTTCAGAGGTGATAATAGATTAATGCCATATTGCAGGAGTGGGTTAGATTATCTCAAAGGTGGATTCATGGTAAAAAGGATGAGTTCAAGGACTGGGTCCCATGGGTGTGACCCTATCCAAACACCTCTGAACAGAGATTTAATACATACTTGCCTTTCAAAACTTTTGGTAAAATCTGGACTCTGTACAAGAAATAAGGAGACAGTTCTAGGAGCTTTCAGTCTTTGTTTAAGATTCCCTTCTTTATAGTATTTGGTAAGGTATGCTGCTTTATAGCTTGCATCTTAAGGTAACAACTTTCCTAATTCCTTAAAAATGAAAAAATCTTTTCCCTCTACATTTTCATTTTTATCGTTGCCAATGGATTTCAAAAAAAAAGAGGTGCTTTATTCCTCTATCTTTGCAGAAGATCTATTCCTTTATTTTCAATTTTTTGGAAAGCATCACATAGTTGGATTAAAATAACAATCTGAATATTCTAATAGACAAACATAACTCATTTAAAATTTGATAAAGGTGGGCACAGTGGTACATGCTAGTAATCCTAGCCACTCAGGAGGTTGAGGCAAGAAAATTACAAGTTCAAAGCTAGCCTGGGCAATTTAGGGAGACCCTCTCTCAAAAAAAAGGAAGGGATGAGGGGGTAGCTCAGTGGTAGAGCACTTGCCTAGTACATACAAGATCTTGGGTTTGATCCACAGCACAGAAAAAAAATTTTGTTTTTTATTTTTATTTTGGTGGTGGCTAAAGTAGAAGTCTCAATGTTTCATAAACACCTAAGTAGAAGTCAATTAATGAAAAACGGAAATAAAGGAAAACGTAGACAACGGAAAGGCTAACGTAATTCATTCTTTGACTGCAAAATGAACAAAACTGGAAGAACAGTCCTAAAGTGTTTCCAAGATAGATGGTCAGTAGAAGCATTTTGAGAAAAGATCAGATAACACCACAGAAAAAGTAAGTTTTGGACTTTGCTTAACTATATAAATCAAAGCCTGTGACACAGGGGTACTGAATTCCTATTGCTTCTCACATTGACTCTGATCAGATAATTGTAATATATCATAAAGTTATCATATTCATATTGCCTTCTCTATTCTTTTTTTTTAGTTGTAGTTGGGCACAATACCTTTATTTATTTATTTTTATGTGGTGCTGAGGATCGAACCCAGGGCCTCACACATGCTAGGTGAGCGCTCTACCACTGAGCCACAACCTCAGCCTCTTGACTTCTGTATTCTAATTATTCCCAAAGAAAGAAGAAATCACGAACTAGAGAAAGACACACAGTAACATAAGAGCTGACCAGGGCAGACTGAGCAGCCTATTGCTTATATTGTTCTATCTGCTCTTACGACAGCCGAGTAAGTTTGAGTTTGCCTAGACAATGTTCTAACACAGGAAGTTCACAAACAAGGTATAATTGCTATTTTTGAATTTATTCTTACTCTCTTATGTTATTTTTCCAATGTACCATTCTTTATTGTGGTTATTTCCTCTTTCCTTTTTTTGTGGGGGGGGTGTCATTTTCTTTTCATTATTTCCTCTAATGGCTTGGAAAACATACAGTTTACTTCTATTCCTCTAAAAATTATTCTTAAATTTTGAAGGAATACTCTGTCATTTGAACACTGTCACTTTGGCCAAGAGCACCTATAACAGTATCATTGGCTACAGTCTCCCCTGCTGGCCTTCATCTACCTTACCCCAACACATATCCTAATTTCTGAGGATATATCTGAGGATCCAGTCCCAGATTAATACATTGACTTAATTACTCAATAATTACTTAGATCTAAATCTAACTATTTTGTTTGATATCCTTCACCACCATTTATCTCTTTCTCATCCTTGGATTAGTTTCACAGGAAAATTATTTAATAAGAGAAATATGCTAATATTTCTCTTATAAAATTATTTAATTATAAATAATTTAATAAGAGAAATGTATTTGCAGTAGTTTTCAAATAAAAATCAGCATGACAGTCTCACAAATATGAGCAAGGAATTAAGTTCTATGGGGGGAAAAGCCAATTTCTGTGCTATCAAAGACTCAAGAACACCAAGGGCACCAACCAGTTTCTTTTCTGAGGATGAGACCTTGGTAATATCATTTGATTAAGAACCAAGACACGCTGGGCACAGTGGCACACGCCTGTAATCCCAGAGACTTGGGAGGCTGAGACAGGAGGATCGCGGGTTCAAAGCCAGCCTCAGCAAGGGCAAGGTGCTAAGCAACTCAGTGAGACCCTGTCTCTAAATAAAATACAAAATAGGGCTGGGAATATGGCTCAGTGGTCGAGTGTCCCTAAGTTCAAACCCCAGTACCTGCTCTCCCCCACAAAAAAAGAAAAAAAAAAAAAAAAGAACCGAGACAGCCTAGAATTTGTTCCCACTAATGGGAACCTGTTATTTCTCAATGTTAACCACAGTCATAAGGATAAAAGGGGAAAGCTTAGCAAGACTTGAGCTTCCCACTTCCAACACAACCTTGCTCTGTCTGAACTGCATCTCCAGCAATTGAACATTCTGCTAGAACCTGAGGACCATGAGAAGATGCATTAAGATATGCTGCACTGGCTCTGATCTGTATAATCACCTCATTTTAATAACATTTATATCCTTGGTTAATTAAATCAGAAATAGTTGGGGAAGTGTTCCCTTTGTGCATGGGCAGGAAAGGGAAGAATAATTTCCCATAACACACAAGCCACCTGAAATACCTAAAGTGGTAAACTTTAAGACTTTGCACATCTAAAAACAATAACTTTATTTTGTCCTCTCATTTAAATGTTTCTTAGGCTAGATATACTATCTAACCAGTTAAAAAATCATTTTATCTCCTATCGTTGAAAGAATTATTTCCTTTTCTTCAAAGACTGTTACAATAAAAGAACTGATTGTTTCTTTGTAGACAACCTGCTTTTTTTTCCTATCTGAAAGATTTTTAGCATTTTCTCCATATCCTTTTTTTCTCAAATTTCATAATATACTTAGGTGTAGGCCTTTTATAATTTATTCTACATACACTTGATGGATTGTTCTAATCTGAAGTCTTTTGTCTTTTCCAGTTCTAGGAAATTTTTTTCTCTCCTCCCTTCTTTTTACTTGATTATATCTGGAATTCCTATTAAATACTGAATTTCTAAATCTGGATTCCATGTGCCCTTTTTCTTTGCCATTTCAAATTCCTTAATCTTTCCTCTATGTTCTCAAAAAATTAGCTTGATCTTGAAGCTAATTTGCTCTGTGATTGTTACTTTGTTCCGATACTGAGTTCTTCATTTTTTTTTTTTAAAGAGAGAGTGAGAGAGGAGAGAGAGTGAGAATTTTTTTTTAATATTTATTTTTTAGTTCTCGGCGGACACAACATCTTTGTTGGTATGTGGTGCTGAGGATCGAACCCGGGCCGCACGCATGCCAGGCGAGCGCGCTACCGCTTGAGCCACATCCCCAGCCCCCTGAGTTCTTCATTTTAACAATCATATTTTTAACATCTATTTCATAGTCAAGGATGCAGTATTCTCAAATCTTAGAATATTTGTTTTAAATCTTTCTCTGCTTGCCACACTAACTGATTTCTTGGTATTTGTTCTTTTATTTCTTAAATTTGGTACTTCTTTTTTCATGATATTGATTTTCTTCAAGTATTTGGTTCAACAGAGTAGCCTGTTTACTTTGTACTTGAGCATTTCTATATTTGTTTATTTTACTG
The DNA here is from genome assembly GCF_964194105.1 of Spermophilus citellus. NCBI lineage: Eukaryota > Metazoa > Chordata > Mammalia > Rodentia > Sciuridae > Spermophilus > Spermophilus citellus. The sequence continues at coordinate 216,311,238 of NC_138185.1, read as the reverse complement.
TGATCTGACTAATACATGTAAAGGAGAGGCTGGATACTTAGCACCAAAGCCCTCTATTCCTTCTAGAAATCAGTACAGACAACTGGAGAAAAACCAGTCTCTTTAGCCCCAGTGCTCACATGGCAGTGAACTGTATGTCAATTACATCTTGATAAAGCTATGTTTTTAAACTGATGCCACAGATTGATGGTGGAAACAGTTGACATGCTAAAAAACTAAGCATAATTCCCTTAAAAAAACAAAATCTCCCTGATTATCCTAGGCCTTTCCCCTTCCTCCTATATGTTGAAACTGAGCCTGGTGTTCTTCACATTTCAAACACCCATTTATTTTAACTACCAAACTATGTTTTTCTCCAGATTTGTTTGGAAGTAGAACATATGTGCCAAGTCTACCTTCTTGATCTAATTTCCCTGCCTACATCTATTAAGAGAAAATCTACATAGCTGGGTGCAGTGGCTCAGGAGACTGAGGCAAGAGGATCACGAACGAATTCAAAGCAACTTACCAGCCTCAGCAACTTAGGGAAGCACTAAGCAACTGTTTATATAAAATTAAAAAAAAAAAGGTTGGGTTGTACCTCAGTGATTAAGCACATCCTTGGGTTCAATCCCTAGTACAAAAAAAAAAAAAAAAAAAAAAAAGATGAAACCTTCAATATGAATAAATCTCATCTATAACACAAAGCTAGAGGTGTCAGAGTTAACAGTGCATTCTGTATTATTCCATTTATATTAAAATTCAAACAGGCAAAGTCAGAATAGGGATTATCATTAGGAAGTTGACTGAATAGGGCAAAAGGTCTCACTGGATCTTAGAACTGTTCTGTTTCTTGCTCTGGGAGCTGGGTACATAGGTGCCCTAACTTTGGGAACACTGAAGACTTACCAGACCAGAAGCTGGTTAAATACAGAGATCAAGAGAAGTAAGCCCTACCTTTGTTAATTCTGGAAGAAGTGGCTGAAAAGTACTTTCGAGAATTGCTCAGGTACGTGGGTAGAGAATGGAGTCCAGAGTCAACTACAGGTGGCAGAGAACCAGGTAAACAAATAAACCTTATTTGATTTGGGTTGGAACCTTCAGGGCTTGCAACTTAGAAGAGCAAAGCAGAAGCAGTTTAGTTCTTAAAAAGAAAAGACTGGGGTATTGTTTTTTTGGGGGGGACAGGGACAGTTATCCACTGAGCCACATTCTCAGCACCACCCCCCTCCTTTCCCCATTTTTTCCAAATTAGTTGAAAACTAAATGGGAAGAAAGTTGAGAAGTCTACCAAAATCATGGAATGCTTAAGTTAAAAAGGGATTGAAAAGCTTTTTTCTTTTTTAAAGAAAGTAAAATGAATATATTTAAATTACTCTAAGATGAATCCAATACAGAAGAAATCAAAGATAGACAACCTTTTTGTCCTACAGAGAGAAAAGAGGTAGGTCCCAAAGCACAGGGAAAGGGATTAGCCTCAGACTGGTAATTCTGCTTCTACTGCAAAAGGAAGAAAGCTGGGTGGGACTTAATGTTTGTAGATAGAAGAGCAATAATAACTAAAGGATAGTTTCAACTTTTTCTATAAATAAGCAGTAGAGTAGGAGGACTGCTAAAGTTGAGGTTAATAGAAGTCAAGAAGAAGGACATTGGGTATAATCCCCAGTGTCACAATGAGAGGTGGTAGGACGTTTAAGAGGTAGGGCCTAGTTGGTGGAGTCACTGGGGGCAGTCTTAGAAGTGATTAAGATAATTCTTGTGGGACCCTGAGTTAGTCATCTAAAGGGCAAAAGCATATTGATAAAAGAGCCTCTCCCCAATCTCTGGCTGTCTATCTCACCAGGTGGCCTACCATGCCATCCATGATGTAATGTAGTCAGGCCCTCACCAGAGTCACCCCATGATATTTGGATTTCAGCATCCCAAACTGAGAGCTAAACAAACCCTTTTTATTTATAAGTTACTCCACCTCATATTTCATCATAGTAATGGAAAAAAGACAAATAAAATATGAGATTGTAAGTGGTCATCATCATGAAAAGGCAAGGAATTTCAAGTATTACAGGATTAGAAGTTTGGAGATATTGAATTTCTAACAGCACTAACAGTATCATTCTGTAACTTCCTTCTATAGCATTTCCCTACACCAAAATCAAGGGACTAGTAGACCAATCTAGAGTTTTTATTTCGGGAGGCATGTAAACAAAAAGATGAAAGGGAAAAGGAGTTAAAAGTATTGGCAATAAAACACTTAAAAGTGTGGATGGCAAGGATGCATGTTAAAAAGGAAAAAAGGCAAGGCCTAATAGAGGAGAATGGAATGTAAGTCTCAATGATATCAAGTAAATATGGTGAGGATAAAGGAATAAGCTAAGCAGCTTGAAGGCTGACATTATACATGACATTAGAGAAGTGATTTTCCTCACTGATGAACTTATTTGTATCATTAGTATATTTGTACACATATGCATAAATTATAAACTGGTTCAACTTAGTACTTGATTATATTATAAAGTTTAATTCCCACTAGCTTCAGCTTATCATGAAAAAAGAGAGTGCCCTACTTATGAGACAAGGAACAAAATTTTTCAATGATATTCTGTTTTGAATAAAAATATTAAAAATCTAAGTCCCTCAACCTGCTGATTTTATAGAAAAGGAAATAAACTTCCAGAATCTCACAATTTACCCATATTCAGAAATGTGCCATAGCAACAATCTTTTAAAAAATAGAACTTTATAAATAACATTTCTCCTGTACTAAAAATAGCTCACACTTCATCCTACTGAAATATTTCATAATTATCAATATTTTCCATAAAATATTTGCCAAAAATGTTGTTTATTGTGTTTAAAATATTGTATTCATCACACTTACAGATTAGATAGATTACATAATTTCCAAGTCTGCCTTAAGGTATAAGTTTATAATTCTAGCATTATCTCTGTCTTTTTTTGCCAGAGGTATCAAGGAAAAAATGATATACTAGATCATTATTTATTTCTATAGTTTATTTCTGTGTGTCCTGGAAATGTCTTTAGTAGTGCTCAGATTTGAATTATTTTAAATATTAAAACCATGAATTAGGGCTGGGGCTGTAGCTCAGTGGTAGAGTGCTTGCCTAGCACGTGTGAGGCATTGGGTTTGATCCTCAGCACTATATAAAAATAAAAACAAATAAAATAAAGGCATGCTGTCCATATACAACTACAAGAAAATTTTTTAAACCATGAATCTGCAAAGTTTCTGAAGTAGCAATATACACTGTATCCTCATTTGCAGACTCTATTTGCAAATTCACCTACTAGTTAAAATTTATTTGTAATTCCAAAATCAAAACTTGCAGCACTTACATGGTAATTTAAAGACATGCACAAAGTGGCAAAAAAATTAAAATCATCTGATGCATACATTCTCAGTTGAAGTCAAACAAAGCAATGCTTTGCCTTCTTGTTTCAAGTCTTACCCTATAAACAAATGTTCCTTTCATGGTCTATTTAGTGCCACATTTTTTACCTTTTTGAACTTTCTAATGATGATTTCACAATGAAGATGGTCCCAACCACAGGACTAAAGCGTTAATGTCCTAAAGTTCAAGAAGGCTATGCTGTACCTTCTGGGGAAAATACAGGTATTACATAAACTTTATTTACAGCAAGAGTTATAGTGTAGTTGGCCATGTGTTCAATGTTAATGAATCAATTATTTATACATATACACACACACGCGCGCGCATATATATATATATGTATGTATGTATGTGTGTATGTATATATATATATATATATATATATATATATACACACACACATACATACACACAATAAACTGGGTATACTGGCACAGGCCTATAATCCTAGCTACTCAGCCGGCCGAGGCAGAAGGATTTCCAAGTCTGAGGTCGGCCTCAGTAACTCAGTGAGACTCTGTCTCAAAATAAAAAATAAAAAAGTGTGGGGATATAACTCAATGATAAAGCACCCCTAGGTTCAATCCTCAGTACCATAAATACACACACAAAAAAATGAGACACACACAGATAAAACAAGTTATGTACTGACAAAAACACTAACCAGAGTTTCACAGAACTTTATTCTATATTTTCACTAAGAGTAATGGTTCAGTATCCAATAATTCAGTGTTCACAGCAACATACAGAATACACTGGGCTGGGATGTAGCAAAGTGGTACAGTGCTTGTCTAACATGCATGAAGCCCTGGGTTCAGTCCATAGCAACACAGACACAGCCATACATACAAACATAACTACCCCAAATAATAAAAATCAATTGTGCCTTGAATATGACATCTTTATGCATGTAAAGTAACAAGACAGAATTCATCCAACAAAATGAACTACCATTTCCCAACACATAGTATTATCACATGAGAGTACTCAATAAATGTGTCAATCAAATAGTTCAGAAAATTAAGAGATAAAGATCTATGGAAAAAGACACCCACCATTCAACATTCTTCCCCAGCCAGGACAAAGGTAAACCATCTTCTGCCCTTATTTGGAGAATGTGGTGGCAGGCATTACAAGCTGAAAAACAAGGCCATCAAAGAAGGAAAAAAGTAAATTCAAAATGGTCAAGAAGCAAGGTTCTACTGAATATAAGAAACCAGAAAACTACTCAGGAGGCTGAGCAGCACAATAGAAAGCTCAAAAACCAACCTGGGAACTTAGCAAGACCCGATCTCAAATTCCCTTTTTATATTTTAATGAGTGAGGGATGTAGTTCAGAGGTAGAATGCTCTTGGATTTAATCCCAAATATTGGAAAAAAGAAACAAGAAACCAGAAGACTGAATGATCTCCGATGGGCTACAGTTCATTTAAAGAACCTAAGAGCAGGTTTGCACTCGTGAACAAAAAGGTAAATCCTAACAGATTTGTAAGATTTTAATAAGTTCACAATTTTTTTTTTTACCTGATTGCAATGGTTAGTTTTATCAACACCACGGTAGGTAGGTGTTAGGTCAAGCATTATTCTAGACGTTTCTTTGAAGACTGAAAGAGATTAATATTTGAATCAGTAGACTTTGAGTAAAGGCTGCCTTCATAATGTGGGTAGGCCTCATCCAATCAACTGAAGGCCTTAAGAAAAAGAATAACCTCCCCTAACAAGGCATTCTGCCAGCAGAGTGCCTTCAGACTAAACTGTAATTCTAATTCTTTCCTGTGTCTCCAGTCTGCCAGCCTACCCTACAGATTTTGGACTTGCCACCTTTCAAAAGAACACAAGCCAAATCCTTAAATCAATCTCTCTCAATACACACATAAAGACACACACACACACACATTTGTTTCTGTGGAGAACCCCGATTAAAACACAAATATAAATTTTGAAGTAGAAATATAAGGAATGCAGTAAGTATTTGTTGAAAGAATGAATATTAGCAAACTTATATATCTTCATGATAATAACTTCTATTGATTCACTTTGTTTTAGAAACTATGCTGAGAGGTGCTTTACCTTTGTTTAATGTCTTAATTTCCACAATATCCTTTCAAAACAGCAAACTTAAGTCATTAACAGAGATAAAGAAACTGAAGATTAAAATGTACTGTCCACTCATACCCTAAGTGCAGAGTGAGCTAAAATTCAAAGGTATATATATGATGCTTCAAACCTGAAAGACAACTCAGAGAGGATACTACCAAAAATTACTAAATTAGGAGAGATACAAATAAAGTATACCTGAAGTTATTCATTAAATCCTGAAATGTAGGAATTTTAAAAAGAAAAGATAATTTGTACTGGGGATGTAGCTCAGTAGTAGAGTTCTTACCTAGCACATGCGAAGCAGTGAGTTAGAGCCCCAGCCCAACAGAAAAAATAAGGATGCATTAAGAAAAAGTTTTATTTTTTCCCAGAAAATAAAGTGCCAAGTAGCAGTACTAATAGAACATAAAAACAATTTAGCTAATTTATAATCACCTTACAGCTGCATATCTAATCTTTTAGGGTTGATGTCACTAGATATAAGCATTTACTCACACAAAACAGTACTAGATGTCACTCCAAGTCACTAATCCTGAGCTCTCACAGCAGTTTTCATTCATTTTTTTAAATATTTATTTTGTAGTTGTCGTTAGACACAACACCTTTATTTTATTTATTTATTTTTATGTGGTGCTAAGGACCGAACCCAGTACCTCGAACCTACTAGGCAAGCACTCCACCGCTGAGCCACAATCCCAGCCCCTCATTCTTAATCAGAAATTTCCATCAACTTTCATGATGTTTAGGAAATAATTTGTGAGGGCTGGAGGTGTATCTCAGTGATAGAGCACTTGTCCAGCTGCACAATGTCCTGGGTTTGATCTCTAGTACCACAACAAAAAAATAAAAGAAAAAGAAAATAATCTGTGATCAAACATACCAAGAATGTTTTGATTTTATTTAACACTTAATCAGAACAATACTTTTGAGTATACACCTATATAGTGCACATATTTAGAAATTGCAAAATATTGACCATAAGCATATGGTTATGAAACTGAATGCCCACAATGGACCTAACTAAACACTTTTGCTCATTTAAAGAAGCCACAGCTCTTTTCGAAAGCTTTCTGGACCTTAACTGCTGGTCAACATCTTCCATCTACCTTTTTCTGAACTGGTTCAGATTGCTTAGCACATATGCAGCCGGTGCTAAAAAGGCGGTAAAAATCACAACACATCCAACAGCCATTTCCTGGAAAAGATGAAAAACAGTGTTAATGAGTAGGGCTTCCTGGACCAGTGATTCACAGACTAAAAAAACTGCTTAAAGTCTGAGGTATATACAGCTCAGTGGCAGAGTACATGCTTAGCATTTCCAAGGCCCTAAGTTTAATTCCCCGCACCACCATTCAGTATCCCACCACCCCCACTCCACAAAACTGCTTAAAATGTTCTGTGGAATTTGGAACTTATCTTAGAAACTAGGATCTGGTGCCACCAAAACTGCAGGATATTATTCATAGATAACATAACTGACTTGTTAAAGAAAACTTATCTTTCTTCTAATAATTGCCCAGTTCACCTTTGCACTCTAGAATCTCCATGCCGTCCAGGATTTTCACCGTTTTAGGAAAAACGTTAGGTCTTGGCGATGAAGAGGACGTTCAAAGGTGGCAAACTAGTCTTTCATAATCTATGGCTCTGCCCCTCCATCTTGGAATTCACAAGGGGAATGAGGTCCCAAATCTCTCCAAAGCCTGTGCAGTCACTCCCTGGACCCCAGGAAAGAGACTTCACTGTGACCCTGACCCAAGCACCAACAGCTAACCTGCCACAGAAGCCGCCACCCAAATCCAGTGAGGGGTCTTTGTGCTTCCCGCCCACCTCGCTGCCGCCCAGTCACGTGGGCCCCAACTCACCGCGAAGGACGCCGGCTGGGGACGCTGGGGCTCTGACTGAAAAAGGCGGCTGCGGGGATTCAGACCAACCAGGACCATGCGGCGGCGGAGGAGGGAAGGGCCGAGCACGGGCAGGTGAAACATGGCGCCTCAGGTGAGAACAGGCAACACGAACCAGATCCGACGAGAGACGGAGGCGAGGCCTAGCTGTAGAAGCCGCAGGGAGAATGGCGGGCAGCTGTTTTGAGCATGCGCATCAACCACGTGGGTGGTGCTCGTCCCGCCTCTTCCGCCCAATGCTCCCTGCTCCCCCCACTTCCGCTCAGTGTACCCCCAGGCATTTCACTTCCTGCTCTTCTACCTCCAACCTAGGTTCCTATGCCCAACTGACTCTAGAGTGTTTTGCAGATGTATCACCTCAAATTTCTCTCAGAATATTGATTTTAAATTGTTTTTCTCTGTTCCTTTAACTGTTTCTCATAAAGTGAATTCTATTTACTGATTTTGGCTCTTCTGGTTTTGTTCGGCTATCTCCATGGCCCTCGGTTATCCTTTGATATTCAGGAATATGAGGAATAAGATGAATTACTCAGGTTTTTTTCTATTACTGTCTTAATTCCATTCTGGCTATTAGAATACCACAGACTGAGGGGCTTATAAATAACCTACATTTATTTCTCACAGTTCTGAAGGTTGAGAAATACAAGATCAAGGAGCTGGCACATTCAGTGTCTGGGGAGGGCCTGCTTCGTGGTTCAGAAACGGCTCTTCTCACTGTGTCTTCACATGGTGGAAGGGACGAAGTGGTGCTCAGCTTCCCCCCGGCCCCCAACACTAGGAATCAAACGTAGACCCCGCCCCTGCACCTGCTATGATCCAGCTCTATCCCTGAGTTACACCCCCAGTCCCCAGGATCTTTAATAAGGGCACTAATCTCCTTCATGAAAACTGTGCTTACACTCTAATCAAATCTTAAAGGCCCTGCTTCCAAATATCATCATGCTGGAGGGTTTAGGATTTCAATATATGAATCCAGGGACACAAACACTCAGTTTATAGCAATTATTATTCTCTCCTCACAATATAAATACTAATTACATGTTCTGTCTTTGGGATGACTGTATCACCTGGCAGGTAGGAAGACCTCCTCCTTCAACCTCCATGACAAAGTGAATAATGATTTATGCTTCCCTTCCCCAAGCACTGATGTGCCATCCCAGAAAATAACTCAGTTTCTTTAGAATATATATAACTTCAGCCTAGGACTGAAAGAAAAGTGACCACAACACTCAGAGCAACCAAAAGATCTTTATTGCAGCAGTGCAACTAAGAGAAAAGAAAGAAGGAAAGAGAGAGAGAAGAGAGAAGAGGAGAGATGAAGAGGGAGAGAGCAAGAGCAAGAGAGAGACAGAGAGTGCGCACAAGAAAAAGAAAGAGAGAGCAAGAGAGAGGGGGGCCTGGCAGGAGGGAGTTTTTATAGCCCAAATCTAATGGGGCCTCTGGGTCTGCAAGCTGCCTTGTTGGCCCAAGGGAGGATAAGTGTTCAGCCATGAGTGGGGTTGAATGTTCAGACTTGACACAAACAGGTGATAAAGGACCAGACAGAGGGGGTTTGAGTGCGTGGGCTATCTTGCAGCCAACATCTGTTCAGCCTGCCCTGCAGACAACACAGTTCAGCCTGCTCTGCACCCAACATTCCTCCCTTTTTGTTTTTCTAAGTGACACGGGGACGGCGTAAAGTTCTCTGGCTACTTCCTGCTTAATGGTGGGCGGCATTGGACCTAGAAGGGGAAGTGGAAGAATGTTCGGGGACAGGTCTGAGAACACCAGGGCAGCCAGAAATAACACTCAGTAGCTACAGACAACTACTGTGGCAGGGGTAAAGTCCATAAAAGTTCCTTGAAGCCACAAGTCCTCAATGGCATCAAACCAGTCCTGGATGGAGGAGATTCTTGGTATCAGCCACTGGTCCTGTAGCAGGGACTCTAGGATGTATTGGAGGTGGCTTGGTTGAATCCAGTAATGTTAAGGGTGACAGACCGATTACAGCCAATGGAAGGGCAATCGCCTTGACCCATAAACTGAGAGTGGGTGGTGTCATCCTGGTGTCATGTCGCTTGAATGTAGAAGCGGTATCTGGTTTGAGATAAAAACTTGAGAGAGAATAATGATTAGTAAAAGAAGAGGAGGGTTGGTGAGAAATTTTGAGTTTGGTGGGCGTGGTGGAAGTCCAGGACTGGACATCTGGAACAAGTGCCTTTTTAAGGTGGGAGACATGGTACCAGGGGAAGTGGCCCAAAAGCTTGGCCATCATTGGGGTAGTAACTATGACTGTATGGAATCCCATCCAGTGAGGTTCCAACGATTGAGAATTAAGTTCCTGAAGTAAGACTGAGTCACCCAGTTGAAGAGGGTCCAATTCAGTTGGTGGTTGTGCAGGGATTGAGGCAATGAATGGAACAGGAAGGCACCGGTCTGCATGTTCCCTTAGGAGTTTGCATAGAAGTGTGAGATTAGGCAGGTAGGACACAAGGGGAGGAGGAGTGATTGGAAAGCTTTGGTTGATTAAGAAAGGGTGCCCAGAGAGTATCTCAAGGGGGCTAAGGCCTGAGGGAGCTCTTGGGGCTACCTGAATTCAGGTGAGGGCCAATGGCAGGAGATTGGGCCAGAAGAGCCTGAGTTCAATAGCATGTTTAGTGAGATGATCCTTGAGAATGCCGTAAGGCCTCTCAACCTTACCTAAGGATTGAGGTTGATAGGAGATGTGGAGTCTCCAAGTGATGTTGAGGCCTTTGGAGGCTAGTTGAACAATCTGAGAAGTGAAGGCCAGATTGTTGTCTGACTGGATGGAAGTGGGAAGTTTGAACCTGGGAATGATCTGCTGGATGAGGATGGAGGTGACAGTGTCAGCAATTTCCCTGGATGTAGGGAAGGCTTCTATCCAACCTAAAAAAGTATCCACCAAAGTAAGTAGGTAGCAGAGCTTTTTGTGCCTAGGCACATGAGTGAAGTTGATCTACCAATCTTTGCCTGGCTAGTGGCTCCTCATCTGAGGTGTGGGGAGTTTAGGTTTGATGCTTCCTTGTGGGGATTCTGTAGAGCAGACAGAATAAGCAGAGTGGACCTGCTGGAGAGTAGTTCTCATTCCTAGGAAGTGAAAGAGGGGTTGTGAAAACTGGAAAAAGGGTTAGAGAGGGTTTTAGATGGGCACAGAGTCTCTGGAGCCAGAGGAGTTGATCATGAGTCGTAGGTCTCCATCTTGGGCATCAGGGCTGGTATTCTTAAAGAAGTAGTTGATTGATTGACTGACTGGTTGGTGAATTTGTGTATCTGACCTTGCATGAACTTCTATAGGCAATTTAACAGACATGGTCCTATTAGGAGAAACATAGAGAGGACTAATAGGGGTCCTGTGAGGGGGAGGAGCCAAGGCCATACTTGACTGAACATTCCCCATGGAGCCTGTTGGCTTAGTTGTTGTCTCCTCTTTTCTAGCTTTTCTTGTCCTTCATTACTCCCAGGAATGACTGTGTTTTGGCTTAACTGGTTTGGGTAGGTGTTTAAGATCAAGTTGGTCAAAATTGACTTTGTTTTATCTATTATTAAGAGTCAGCTGAGTTCCCATAGGGGTGGCTCGTGGGGGAACTTGAGAGCAGCTTCTTAGTTCTGATAGTGACATTTGTGCTAGGATGGGTCCAGGTCTTGCTTGACCGTGTGGCTTCCCTTGGAAGCATCAGGGATGTCTCCTGTCTCCAATGACCCTCCTATTCACTGCAAGTGCACTGATTGGCTTTTCATTCTCCAATAATCTCTCAATAATTTCATTCTCTCAATAATCTCCCTGATCAGGAGGTTATGTGGCCCAGAGTTGCAAAGCTCTTTAGAGAAATTCCCTGGTCCCTGGATTCAGACTGACTCAGAGGGCCAGAGCCAAAGATTGGTTTTCTTGGCCATTTTAATTGAACTTTAAGTCTTGATCATCAACATCCAGCAAAGTCAGTTTCACCCTAAATTAAGAGGATTGGGCTTTAGCTAAAGTGTGGCCTACTTTGGAGTCATTCTGACATGTAGTAAGATGGGAAACACAGCCTTATCTCAGTTAAGGCTAAGATTTATAAATCTTAGGTAAAGTGTTCTACTATCGAACTGATCTTTGTTTTAAATATCATTTTATAAAGTTTATATATGTTGTTGCTTGATGTCACATGAATACTAGGTAATACATTTAAATTGTACCCGGTGTATAGAACTTTATATTAATCTTATTGATAACAGGTCCAGTTATAGAACATTAAATGATATAAATAAATCTCCAATATGTTATTTTTATAAGCCTAAAATAACCATGCAACCTTTTGGAGAACACCAGCTTGATATAATTTTTTTAAAAGCTTCTATCTTAAAGACTTATATACCTGGAAAATATGAACACATTTAATATACAAAGAAGAGTAATAGTACTGAAAGACCCCAGCCCCATAACCTAAGGCCGGATTATGAAAAGTAGAAAGTATGTAGTAAACAGGTGAGCTCACCACATGACCTGTTAGAAAGGGCACCCTGACCACATCACAGGACATGCTTGAGCAAACTGGGATCATAAGCGGGAACAGGGAGGAAACACAATGTAAACCTGTGAGATTAATGAGTTTTTCGGGAAACTATAGTGAAAAATAAGTTTATCATAGTGAAAAACAAGTTTACCCTTTAAGTGACGTGTATGCTGGATTCAAAAATACCTGTTATTGTGCTAGGTGGAAAACAACTTCTTTTTCCCTATAAAAGATCTGTACCCCAAAGCCCGGTGTGCCAGTTCACCAAAGCTTCAGCTGAGGTTTTGCTGTGCACCCGCAGGCGCCTGTGTATTAATAAACTTGCCTCTTGCTTTTGCAGCCAGTGTGACGCTAGTTCTCTTTTGGACGGGGGATTTGAGGGTCCGGGGGTCTTTCATTTGGGGGCTCGTCCGGGATCAGCTTTCCCCCCCTCCAGATCCCTGTCCGGAGGAACTCTTGGCATCACTGGGAGGTAAGCTGGCCAGCTCGAGCTATTGTGTCGTGTTGTGTTGTGTTGTGTTGTGTTGTGTTGTGTCTGTGTTTGCGCAGCGACTGTACGATTACGCGTAATCGCTCTGTATTCTGAGGCAGCTTGAGAAGGAGTTGACGAACTCGGACTTCTCCCCTGCCTGCCGCCCTGGGAGACGTCCCAGGGGTCTGTAGGGTCCATTTTTTTCTTTCTTTTTTCCTTTTCTGGGACCCCAGTGTTTCCAAGGGAAACACTGTTTCCGTAAGTAAGTAAAGGGGGGGAATGCCAGCTCCCCCTTGAACTGTCAGGTTTCGGTTTCGGTTCGGTTTCTGCCGGCAACGCGCAGCTCTCTCTCTCTCTCTCTCTGTTCAGTCTTTTTAACTGTTGTGTCTGTCTTAACCCTTTACTTCCTCCTTCTGACTGAAACTCTGCTGTATCTGTCTTAACCCTTTATTTCCTCCTTCTGACTGAAACTAATATGGGTCTTTCATTTACATAATCTTGCAGTTAAAAGTTGAGGTTTAATTGTTTAGTTTGTGATTTCAGATAATTCATGTATCTTAAACTTTTACCATGTTTTCAACTTCCAAACCTGAAAATTGTGACTTATGGTTAAAATGCCTTAGACATGAAGTTTCTGCTCAAAATTCCAGTTTTCCCAGTTCCTTCCAGACCTCAGCCAGGACTTAAATTGATATGCAAATAAAAGAAGCCTGGAACACTCAGTAAGAGACAGATCTGAAGCCCAAGGAAAAAAAAAAGGTAAAAATGTCTTTTTATGGGAACTCAAACCAGATTAAAACAAAGAGTAAATTGTATGACATTTACTAATTACTGGCCGGTCAATTTTCTCTAGGACTTTTGCCTTTTCTTAGATTCTATGTTTTTTTGAGCTCATGATTTTTATTCTACAGACAAGCTAATGTTTTTCTGATAAGTTCTATTTTTGATCAACTGGAGTTCTTTTGCCTTTTGTGTTATGTGTTACACTTGTGTTGCGTGTTGTATGTCTGTATGTCTGTGTGTATGTCCATATATCCTGCAGTGATATGACAATTGACAGATGAGGAGCGCTCATAAAAATTTAAAAAATGGATCCAAATATCTTTGATTCACGTGATTCAAATGGTTCAATTTAAATTGGGTAAACAGATAAAAGTAAAGATGTCTTTAAAATTAAGCTTATAAGTTTTTCTAGGTGTTTAAAAAGGCCTTAATAAAATGTTAAATCTGCTTAAATTCAAAAATTTACAAGTATTGTTTCAAAATGTGAACAGAAGGAGATTAACAGGTAAAAAGAGAAACTAAAAGGTTCTAGATTTCTGGATAAAAGTCTATATGATTAAGTAATTAAAAAAGTTTAAGTAAATGATATAAAAAGGTCTGTGTAAGTTTTTGAGCAAGTAATCTTAAAGACATTAAGCAGCTGGTTAAACAAGTGCTGTCGTTTTAAAGAATTGTGCTATGTTATTTCTTTAAAAGCTAAACTTGGTTAATATAAAAACATCAATGTAATTGGTGCCATTAATGTGTTCATATCTTCCAGGTATACAAGTCTGTAAGGTAGAAGCTTTAAAAAGAACATTATATCAAGCTGGTATTCTAAAAGCATATGGTAATTTTAGGCTTAAAAGAAAAACATGTTGGAAATTCATTTATATCATTTGTGTTCTATAACTGTACTTATTATCAATAAGTTATGTAAAGTTCCATGTTACTTTTTACACTGAGATACAATTTAAATGTATTTTTAAGTTAATGAGAGCCTAATCTATGTAAAGGTTTTATTGCAAAACACAAAAGTACTTTGCTACTTTTCTACAAAAGGTTAAAAGCTTTCAGCCTTTCTTTAATTAATGTTTTAGATGTGATAATATTCATGTGAACTTGAGCAACAATTCATGTAGGCTTTGTAAAATGATGTTTAAAAAAAAAACAAAAAAAAAAGCAGCAAAGATCAGCTTCAGAACTATAGTATTTGAGATTTATGAGCCCCGCCTTACTTGAGATAAGGCTCTATGTCCCATCTCACTGCATGTGAAAATGACTATAAAAAAAGGTAGGCCAGATTTTAGTGCATTTAAAGTTGTGCCCAAAAGTTGGTTTTTGTCACGATTGCCAGGATATCAAACAGGGGATGTACTCTGCCAAAATTCTAGGTAGCTATTACATAGACTAAATATGTTTTTACCCTAGTTAGTCTTGTTTTGTAGTTTGCTTTTAGATGGACTAAGGATTGCCTGTTAATATTTTAAAGAGGTACTGCTTTAAGAACTCACAACCTGGGTTAATTTAAGATAATGTGTTGCAAGGAGTTATCACTTACAGGATAGAGAGATAGGTACTAAAGCCAAGTACTCTTAATATAAGGCTGTTAACTTATTTGCTGGATGTTTAAGATTAAGTTTTAAAATTAAAAATTTGGCTCTTGCCCTCTGAGTCAGTCTGAATCAGGGAATAGGGGACTTCTTCAAAGGGCTCTGCAACTCTAGGCCACATAACCTCCCGATCAGGGAGATTAATGAGACCAGTGGAGGACAGGAAGCCAGTCAGTGCATTTGCTGTGAAGAGGAGGGTCATCAGAAAAGGGAGACATCCCTGATGCTTCCGAAGGAAGCCACATGGTCAAGCAAGGCCTGGACCCATCCTAGCGCAAATGGCACTAGCAGAACTGAGAGGCTGCTGTGAAGTTCCCGAGGACTCCCAGCGTAACTCAACTGACTGTTAACAATAAATTGAAACAAAAGTCAGTTTGACTTGCTTCATCTTAAACACTTAGCAAAGACAGTCTAAGCCAAAACACAGCTATTCCTAGACATTTCAATAATAATGATAGTTAAATATAACTTCCATAAATAAGTAAACTGGAGGCTACAAAAGAGATTCTCAGACAGGAATGCCTGATAACTATCAAAAGAAACTGCCAGAGTAGTTTTTAGTTTAAGGCCCACAGATATTCCTAAACTACACAGGTAGGCTTGGTGTTTGCTAGTATGAGTATCCAGCCCTAGGTAACAGAATTAAAGATTTCTATTAGACACAGGTCATACTAGTAAAAGGATTTTGCAGGATCAGATGGCATTAGATTATTAGACTATAGCTTAAGAAAAAAAAGGACATCTGTAACCCTAAATGTTAGTTGTTGTGTTGACATCCCTGACATTTCTGACAATGTGACAAATATCCTTAAAGATTTACATGCTCAGATGGAAGCCATGTCCTCAACAATTTTGTCGTGAAAACAATATCTTAGCTCCTAGTTCTTGGTACTGCCTGAGGGAAAACATTGTTAATCTTTGTCTTGGTCATTATACTCATTGGCATATTCCTGTGCTGTGACATTTATTACTGCATCAATATGGTTCCAGTACTAATGAGTTCTTGTTTCTCTTATAGACCACCTATCATTTGAATGGCCCTCCAGCCTATTGCTTCTCAATTGGACTTTTATCATGGACCACTCGATAGACCCGATATTTTTAAGGGGGACTCCAAACTGCTTGCCCCACGCCGTCCCTTTTCAGCCTGAAGAAGCCAGAAAGATTCTCTTCGTCCCCCTTCCTCACAGCAGTAAGGAGTTCCCAAATTAGGGGGGTTATAGGAGGTCTTTGTGTGGTTTTAAAAGAACAATGTTGCTTCTATGCAGACCATACAGGGGTGGTCCGCGAAACCATGAAAAAGGTTACTGAAAGGTTGGCAAAAAGGCAGAAAGAATTTGAAGCACAGCAAGGATGGTTTGAACGATGGTTTAATAAGTCCCCATAGCTGACTACTTTGCTATCCACCCTAGTGGGTCCTTTAGTTATTTTACTGTTAATCTTGACACTCGGGCCCTGCATACTTAACAGACTAGTACAGTTCATGAAAGAAAGGCTTTCTATAATTCAAACTATGGTCCTCACTCAACAATATCATCTACACCAACAGCAGACAGGGTCACCCACAAACTTAGTCCAAGAATCTGAACAGGCAGAACAATGGATATAAGATTATATCCATGAAACAGAAAAAGGGGGGAATGAAAGACCCCAGCCCCATAACCTAAGGCCGGATTATGAAAAGTAGAAAGTATGTAGTAAGCAGGTGAGCTCACCACATGACCTGTTAGAAAGGGCACCCTGACCACATCACAGGACATGCTTGAGCAAACTGGGATCATAAGCGGGAACAGGGAGGAAACACAATGTAAACCTGTGAGATTAATGAGTTTTTCGGGAAACTATAGTGAAAAATAAGTTTATCATAGTGAAAAACAAGTTTACCCTTTAAGTGACATGTATGCTGGATTCAAAAATACCTGTTATTGTGCTAGGTGGAAAACAACTTCTTTTTCCCTATAAAAGATCTGTACCCCAAAGCCCGGTGTGCCAGTTCACCAAAGCTTCGGCTGAGGTTTTGCTGTGCACCCACAGGCGCCTGTGTATTAATAAACTTGCCTCTTGCTTTTGCAGCCAGTGTGACGCTAGTTCTCTTTTGGACGGGGGATTTGAGGGTCCGGGGGTCTTTCAGTACCACAATTATTATTGATGTTTTTATATTAATCAAATTTAGCTTTTAAAGAAATAACATATTAAAATATTGCAAAATAACAGTTGTTGTTTAAGCATAGTTGTATACACAGACCTTCTTTATCACTTGCTTAAACCCCCTTATTTACTTAATAGACTCTCTTATCCAGAAACACATTTTCCTTCTATTAAATCCATACTTAGAACCTTCTCATTTCTCTTTCCTATCTGTTAACTCCTTCTTTATTCACACTTTGAAACGATCCTTGCAAATTTCTGAATTTAGGCAAATTATTCCATTTAAATAAAAGATATTTTGTTATTTGCAGCACATAATTAATCACGTCTGTTGACCATTTCATGAAAACATGAATAATGTTTAAGTATATAGAATTATACTGTTGTAGGGACGGACAAGGCAAGGCACCTAAGATAGCACTGAAGATAGGGAAGTAGTTTTATTTGGTTGCAGCCAGATTCAGAAGGCAGAGCTTCTGTTATAATCAATTAATCCCCTGAACCCCAAGTTTAGGTTGTTTCAGAATTTTGTACCCAACATGTAAGGGAAGGGGCTCAGAAGTTCACAGTCTGCAGAAGTTCACAAAAAGGAGTTTTTGTGTGTTTGTGTGTGTGTGTGTGTGTGTGTGTGTGTGTGTGTGTTCTGGGCAAGTTAACCCTTCCAAGGACACACCTGGGAAGGGGAGAGCTTTTTCTTCCCTTTCTCTCCTCTTTCCTCCCCCACCCCAGCTGTTATCATGGAGCCCAGTTGGTAACTTCCTTATCTTAGAAAACTAGCCTTCTCTGTGAAGCCCCAGCTCAAGGCCAGAGGCCTTGTTTACATATTTTGTGAAAAACTAGTAAGGGGGTGTCCAGCACCTGGAGTGCTGATTTTTCCAGCCAGTGACCAAGTAAAACAGGGCAACAGGAAAATAGGAAGTTTAGCTACATTAAACTTTTTTTTTTCAAGAGAGAGTGAGAGAGAGAGAGAGAGAATTTTTTATTTATTTTTTAGTTTTCGGCGGACACAACATCTTTGTAGGTGGTGCTGAGGATCGAACCCGAGCCGCACGCATGCCAGGCGAGTGTGCTACCGCTTGAGCCACATCCCCAGCCCACATTAAACTTTTTTGTAGAGATTCTTTTGCTGAAAGTCTTAAAATCAGCCATAGTGAAGATTTCTGGAGAAGGTCAGTTAAGCCTTTTCTGTGGGCCTGGGTAAGGAGGGGAAGATGGGAAGGCGGGGCTGAGAGTAGCTGTGGATCTGAGAATGAGGAAGGAGTGATGTAAAAGAATAGGATTTTCCCTAGCAAGGAAAACTTGAGCAGTAGAACAGGTAGAGCAGAGGGGAGGATGGAGTGAATATCCCAAAAAGCCTGTAAGGGACAATTCTTAGTAACCTGTTTTCAGTGATGACAAAGCAACTTTAAAGGCCATTTTCACCAGATCTCTGATAGGGGCAAGGGCTCTCCTCAGCTTGTTTGAGCTTTGGGTTAGCTGGTAAGAGGACCTGGTGGGACCTGGTGTGGGCGCTGACAGAAGAAGAGAGGAGTGAGTGGGTGAAGGGATTCCTTCAGTACCTGCTACCTCAGAAAAGAGGCAATGGTTTGAGGAAAGGAGGTTGTTTGGGTTTTTGATCTAGTGAGTGGAGAGGAGAAGTCAGGTTGTTCAGGTGGGGAAGACAGTGGAGGGGCTGGGGCAGAAGATTGAGGGTGAGGACCTATTTGAGCTGGGCGATAGGGTGGAAATTCATCAGTAGGGTCAAAAGTAGTGAATGAATCCGGAGGAGGAGGAGATTGAAGGTCAGTGGTTGTGTGCCGCAGTCTTGGCTGGGCACAGAATCACGAGCCAATCAAGCAGGAACAAAACTTTATTTTGAAAAAGCCGCTAACACTCTCAGCGCCAGCAAGTCAAAAACCGGTCCTCCCACGAGGGTGTCCGACCGGCACCGCGCGCCGACCGGAACCCCCCCCCGTCTCCTCCCACCTCCTCCGGAATTCCCTCCTACTATCCTTCCCCAACCAATGGGAACTCTCCAGCAGTCCCGTAAAGTCCCGTAACTTGAGTCCGGTAGCAGGCCAAGGTGAACAGCGGGAGTCCAGTTTGCATATGAATGTAAATTTTAACATAATCATCTCAGTGGCTAGCTGGCGTCACTTTACAACCAAAGGTGCCATACATCGTATATATGCTTGTGGCTCCTAGCATCTGCCCCCTTCTGTTTAATTAAGCAACAAGCAATGTGGCTAGGGACCGTGCCTGGTAGGTTGTCCAATTTAACATATGGTTCTTACCCGTCATGGGAGAACTGACCTTTAGGCGTCAGCTTCCTGTCTTAGGTTGAATCCACTGTAATCAGAGCAACCCGTCGCTGACTACCGGTCCAGCATTCAGCCATGCTTGTGGATAGGCCTATGCACCAGTGGGGGGGTGAGGTTCTTGCCTCACCTCTGTTGGCCCCCAAATTTAGCCTTGGTGCCAGTGGGGGGGTGAGGTTCTTTGCCTCACCTCTGTTGGCCCCCAAATTTAGACCATCACTAGTAGAAGGGAGGAGGATACAGAAATGCCACGACACCAAGCCAATTGACGGCTCCTTTGGAAAAATTGCGTCACTGGTGACACCATCAGCAAAGATATGCCAGTATTACCACAATAAACATGGGGTGAGCTGGCAAGGAAATTGCATCACTGGTGACACCATCAGCAAAAATATGCCAGCAGTACCACAATTCGGTGCACCAGATGATATTTCACAATGTATGCAACTGATATATAGTCCAGGCAAGTTCTGCAAGCAGTTCAAATTGGAGGAGTCTATCAATATGTCCATATCCTCCCAAAGTAAATCAAGTCCTTGATAGCATTACTTGTTGAGTTATATTCATTGATGCATCAGTTTATACAGTTTACTGTGATAGCTATCATAGAAGCTGTAGTTTGGTTTTATCTCAGTCTTCACTGGAATTGGGATGGAGATGGAAATTCTGGCAATGATGGTAAAGAGACATTATCCTGAACAGAATTATTAAATATAATAAAAAGAAAAGGTGAAAGTAAACAAACAGATCTGTTAAACTCCTTTAAAAACAATCCTTAACAGCCGTTTACCAAATTTAAATTAGTAAACAAACAGATCTGTTAACCATCTTTAACAACAATCATAAACAGCTGTTCACCTAATTTAAATTAAACCATATAAATCACGTGAATAAAGAAAAAATTCGGATCCATTTTTTCATGAGCGCTCCTCATATAAGAAATATGGACATACACACATACAGACATACAACACAAAACAGAAGTGTGCACACAACATACAACACATAAGACAATAGTAAATAAAGGCCTTGTAACTATACTTAGGTGAAATCTCCATTGTAATGTTTAAAAACTCCACAGTCAAAAAAAAAAAAAAAATAAATAAATAAATAAATAAATAAATAAATAAAAAATAAAACACAGTCAAAAAATAAAACTGATCAGAAAAACATTAACCTAGGTTTGTATGAGCTCAAAAATAAAATAGAACTTTATGATGTGGAAAAATGCAATAATAAAATAGATACTGAAAAAAAAAAACCTTGGTTAATCACTGTCGCAGATGTAAGAATAGCCAAGCTGGAGCTCTGGATGTCAGCTGTTATGGATTTGAGTCAAATCATCTTCTTTTTCTGTAGAAATTGTTTTAGTTAATCTCTCTGGAATCCAAATCGGTTGCTGTTCATCCTGTGGGAAAACACAGACAGCGCCCCGATTCCAGACTATCACTGGATCCGGGCCTTTCCATTGTCCTGTTAGAATATCTTTCCAAAGTACCTTAGGCTTATGTACATTTTTGGGGTACAAATGTCTTTCCGCAGCACTAAGTCCCGATGAATCTAAATTTAAAAAGTTTAGAGTAAAAAGGGTTATTTTAAGTTTATCTTTGGGGGATATATACCCCTTTCCAATTCCCTCCTTTTGTTTTAATAAGTACATTTTAATAGTTTGATGAGCTCTTTCAACTATGCCTTGTCCTTGTGGATTGTATGGAATTCCTGTTATGTGAGTAATACCAAATGATGAGCAAAATTGTTTAAAAGAGGAGGAAGTATAACCAGGACCGTTGTCCGTTTTTAACTGTTTTGGAACGCCCACAGTGGCAAAATTTTGTAAGCAATGAGCTATAACATCTTTAGTTTTTTCTCCGGCATGAAGGGAGCCCATCAAAAATCCGGAAGAGGTATCAACTGTAACATGTAAATATTTTAATTTTCCAAATTCTGGCAAGTGTGTGACGTCCATCTGCCAAATATGGTTAGGTATTAGTCCTCTAGGATTGACTCCAAGATTAACTTGTGGTAAAAATGTCACACAATTTTGACATTGTTTTATTATATGTCTGGCCTGTTCTTTAGTTATTTTAAAACGCTTTTGTAAAGTATTAGCATTGACATGGAACCTTTTATGAAAATTTATAGCTTCTTCTATTGTGGAGAAAATATGTATGTCATGTGTAGATTTATCTGCTAGTTCATTGCCCATACTAAGGGCTCCAGGCAATCCTGTATGTGCCCTGATATGACCTATGAAGAATGGATCTTTTCGGTCCCAGATTAGACTTTGTATAGCGGAAAACAAAGAGAAAACAGTAGAGGAAGGGGAAATCCTACCAGCATCTTCAAGGGAATTAATAGCATTAACTACATACTGACTATCAGAAAATAAATTAAATACAGAATCTTTAAACATCATAAAAGCTTGTAATACTGCATTAAGCTCTACCTTTTGAGCTGATTGTTTGGGTACTAAAAATGTAAAAGTTTGATCAGGAGTAACTACTGCTGCTGTACCATTGTTTGACCCATCAGTGAATATATTTGGAGCATTTATGATAGGGGTTTTTCTTGTCATTTTTGGAAAAACTACAGGATGCTTAGACCAAAAAGACAACAAAGGATTAGATGGTAAGTGATTATCAAATGAAACACTAGTGTTACACAGGATTATTGCCCAAGTATTTAACTCATTAGCTAACTCATCAATTTGATCCATAGTATATGGAGTAATAATTTTATTGGGAGAAATCCCAAACACTCCCTTAGCTGCTTTTATTCCTTTGAGTATTAATTGTCCTACAGCCTCAGGATATCTAGTAAGAATAGTGTTAGGGGAATAAGATAAATGTATCCACAATAATGGACCTTCTTGCCAAAATACTCCTGTAGGAATATTTTTTGTTGGTAGTACAATAAATAATAAAGGCAAACTTATATCAATTCTATCCAAATGCATATTTTCCATATATGTTTCAATGATTTTTAATACTTTTCTTGCTTCAGGCGTTAACATGCGGGGTGAATTTGGATCTGATGGACCTTTTAGAATATCAAATAAAGGTCCTAACTCTCCTGTTGGTATGCCTAGATAAGGCCTTATCCAATTTATGTCTCCCAATAACTTTTGAAAGTCATTAAGTGATTTGAGTTGATCTACTCGTATTTGAATTTTTGGTGGACGGACCATGGTTGAGGATAATAGAACTCCTAAATAATTAATTGGAAGATTTAATTGTACTTTATCTATTGCTATCTCTAGATTATAATTTTTCAATAAATTTGTAAGTGTGGCATAACATTCTAGTAATGTGTTTTTATCTTTATGTGCCAGTAACACATCATCCATATAGTGAAATATTTGTAGTTCAGGATTTTGGTTTCTAAGTGGCTGGATTGCTTTATTAACATAAATTTGACACATAGTTGGGCTGTTAGCCATCCCTTGAGGGAGTACTTTCCATTCATATCTCTGATCAGGACCTTCATGATTCAGTGCAGGGATAGTAAATGCAAAATGTGGACTATCCTCGGGATGAATTGGAATTGAAAAGAAACAATCTTTAATATCTATAACTAAAACATGCCAGGTTTTTGGTAAAGCAGACAATTGAGGAATCCCTGATTGAGCAGGTCCCATAATAACCATCTCATTATTAATGGCTCTTAAATCTTGTAATAATCTCCATTTACCAGATTTCTTTTTAATGACAAAAATGGGAGTATTATAGGGGGATACGGAAGGTTGTATATGTCCTTCCGCTAACTGTTGTCTGACCAAGTCATGGGCTACTTGTATCTTTTCTTTAGTCAAGGGCCACTGAGGAACCCACACTGGTCTTTCTGATTTCCAAGTAATTTTGATTGTCTCAGTGGCCCTTTCTGAAAACCCAATTCATGTCTATTTATTTCTTGATCTATTTGAATAGGTGCTGTCATACCTTGTTCTTGTTCTCTTAATCTTTTTTCTTTCCTAAAGCCTTGTTTAGCCCTAGTAGTGGGCGCGTTAGGATTGATGTTATTTGTTAATGTCAATCCTAATTGATCTAGGACATCTCGTCCCCATAAATTTACAGGAAGATGATCCAATACATAGGGCTGTATAGTTCCTTCACATCCTTCAGGATCCCTCCAATCTAATACCATAGCACTTCTATGGGGATTTGTTGCCACTCCTAGGCCTCGAAGCGTTTGAGTGGCTTGTTGTAATGGCCAATGTTTTGGCCATTCTTGACGAGATATGATGCTGAGGTCAGCTCCTGTGTCCAGCAGCCCATTAAAGTCATGTCCTTGAATTTTTAATTTTAGCATTGGGCGAGAATCTAAATTTAAAGACAGCATAGCCCAATCTACACCTGTGGAGCCTAATCCCTTGGAACCTCTTTCTACATTACAACTGGAAAATTTATCATGTAGGCTGGGTATTATTAATAACTGTGCTATTCTATCTCCTGGTGAAATTACTGATATACCTCTTGGAGAACTAGCTATAATTTTTATTTCACCTTCATAATCGGGATCAATTACCCCAGGACTTATCATAAGTCCTTTTAGTGTAGAAGAACTGCGTCCCAATAATAAGCCTACTGTTCCCTGGGGAAGAGGTCCTTTTACTCCTGTGGGAATGATTTGAATTCCCATCTCTGGGGTTAGTACTGCTCTGGCAGAGGCGCAGATGTCCAGCCCTGCGCTCCCTCTAGTTTGTCTGATGAGGGATTTAATGGATAATGCGTCCTGGGCACTACCTTGATGGGGCTGTTGGGTTCCTCCATTGCCCCATATATTTGTGGTTTGGGGCCCCGGGGCATTGGGCCCTCTAGTCCGTTTTTTGGCAATGGAGCTTGATACCTTTCTCCACGATATCGTGGGTAAACACTTGGTCCTTGTCCGTTTTTTGATAACGGAATACCCTCTATGGTGGTTTGAGAACGGCATTCATTAGCCCAATGTCTCCCTCTACGGCATCGTGGGCAAATACCTGGTATTCTATTCCTTTGATATCCAGCTTTGTTAAACCCTCCTCTTATGGGGCAACTCCTTTTAAAATGTCCTGTTTGATTACAATTATAGCATGTTCTTGGCCTGGCATCTAAAGCCTGTTGTACTGCTGCTAAGACTTGCCCCTGTTCATTAATGTCTCTACATAATTTAATATATGTGTTTAAATCCTCATGTCTCCATGGTCTAATGACCTCTCTGCAGCAACGATTTGCTTGGTCATAAGCCAGTTGTTTTATAAATGGCATTACCTGTTCTGTATTTCCAAATATCCTAGAGGCTGACTGAATAAGTCTATCTACAAATTCAGCATAAGGTTCATTAGTTCCTTGTATTACCTTAGATAATTGACCTTGTAAGTCTCCATGCCCCTGTAAAGTTTTCCATGCCCTAACTGCATCTACAGCAATTTGTGCGTACACACCAGGGTCATATTCAATTTGTTGTCTTTGACCCTCATAAGGTCCCTTCCCCAAAAGCATGTCCATATTTCTTTGAGGGTACCCAGCTTCTGCATTTCGCCTAGCTGTCTCCATGCAAAATTCCTCATTGGCAACCTTCCATAACAAATATTGTCCTCCGTTTAGCACAGATCGACACATGTTAGCCCAATCTGCTGGTGTCATGTCCAAGTTGGTAACAGATTCAACCATGCTTATTGTGAAGGGAGCTTGCGGCCCATAGGTCGTTACAGCCTCCTTTAATTGCTTTATTGTTTTGAAATCTAAAGCACGGTGAATTCGTTGCCCTCCTGCCTGCTCAAGTACAGGGCATGCTAATCTTTGGGGTCCTGCCTCAGAATTCCGTCCATCAACTACGGTAGTTGAGGGCCGCTCAGCGGTAGATGGAGCTGTTGGCTGAGTTACGCCCTCTGGTGATAGAACGGAGTTGGTAGCAACCTCCTGTTGTAATTCTCCACCTGATGGCTGCTTGTCCTCTAAGCTTGCTTTCTTTAAATTCTCCTCTGTCTGACTAGCTTGAGAGACCTTCTCTTTTGCTTGACCTAGCGTTTTTTCTACCATAGTCTGGACCTCTAACAATTTACTTAACAGTTTTTCGGTTTGTTTTTTATTGGATTCTAATCTACTATAACCTAACCCAATAAGGTAGGATAAAACAAAGCCGAAGCAGAATGAAACAAAGACGGAGCAGACAATGGTTGTATCAATTTTCTCTTTCTCAGGGCTGAATAACTTCAAACCTTGAGCCAACCATTTTTTCCAGTTCGCCTGAGAAAATTCTAGGGCTAGGGAGCTCGAAATGAAAACAAAATAAATCAAAACAAGAACACATTGTTTTCTGAGAAGGTCATCCATCCTGTCGCCTTCCCTCAGGGGCGAGCAATTTACTCACCTCTAAGCTTCAGGCGTTCCCCGCACGGGCCGCCAAATGCCGCAGTCTTGGCTGGGCACAGAATCACGAGCCAATCAAGCAGGAACAAAACTTTATTTTGAAAAAGCCGCTAACACTCTCAGCGCCAGCAAGTCAAAAACCGGTCCTCCCACGAGGGTGTCCGACCGGCACCGCGCGCCGACCGGAACCCCCCCCCGTCTCCTCCCACCTCCTCCGGAATTCCCTCCTACTATCCTTCCCCAACCAATGGGAACTCTCCAGCAGTCCCGTAAAGTCCCGTAACTTGAGTCCGGTAGCAGGCCAAGGTGAACAGCGGGAGTCCAGTTTGCATATGAATGTAAATTTTAACATAA
Source organism: Spermophilus citellus (assembly GCF_964194105.1). NCBI lineage: Eukaryota > Metazoa > Chordata > Mammalia > Rodentia > Sciuridae > Spermophilus > Spermophilus citellus. The sequence goes on along the minus strand of NC_138185.1, from coordinate 216,285,362 downwards.
TCATCTCAGTGGCTAGCTGGCGTCACTTTACAACCAAAGGTGCCATACATCGTATATATGCTTGTGGCTCCTAGCAGTTGTGGGTGTTGGTTTGCAAGCTAGAAGAATTTGCAGAGGTCTGCAAGAGGTGCAGAGAGCACAAGCAAGAAGAAAGCTTTGATGTAGCAGCTTTTTACCCATTTTTTCGAATGCTCACAGCAATTGTAGAGATCCCTTAGAATGGAGGGATCCAGGGACCCAAAAGGGGGGCCATCTGCCTTGGTTGTCTAAGGGATAAGTGGGCCAGGCCTGGGCGCTATATTTGATCAATTTTGGGGGTTTGATGTCTGGTGTCAAGGAGAGGGATTTAAGGTTATCCAAGAGGCATTGTAGGGGAGAATCGACTGGCAGAGAGGACACATTACCCATGTCGCAAAATAGTATAAGGAGGAGGGAAGGGGACACAAACATAGTATAGGGGAGAAGGAAGGAGAGTATAAGAGAGAAGGAGGAAAATAATTTATTGGCAAAAGGGGCGTCCCCGCTAGAGCCAAAAATCAGGAGTGCCTTAGTGGCAGGTTCGAGCTGCAGAGATTGGTCGTCACCGAATCCTGACAGTTGAAGCTCTCATCCTGGACGGAGCCAGAGTGGTGGGAGATCTTGGCCAAGGCTTTCTGGGACCCCTCCTGGAGAGGCCGGATACTCCCAGGGCCGGAAAGAGGGGAAAGAGAGAGACAGGGGAAGAGAGAGGAAGGGAGGGTAAGCGTCTCTCTGGTGGCTGAGTCTTGAAGATGTGAGGACTAGGATTTTAGGAGAGCCACCGAGACAGTGAAGGTCTGGGTGGGGTGTGATGTTCAGTTCTCTGTTCTGTGTCCCTGGAGGTTACAGAGTCCTTCGAGGGAGACCTACAAAGCCTATGCTGGGAAATTACCAGCTGGGAAGGGAAGGGAATAATTTTGAACCCAGGAGTCTATTCTGCCCTAGGAAGGAGTCCCTGAGGGCCACCGTAGCCTTAAAGGCTGTGGTGGGGTGTTTTCCTCCCCGCAGGTGGGCAAAGAGGTTTGCCGGACAATCAACGGTCAAATCCTCCTGACACCACCATTGGGTTTAGGACTTCAGGAAGGGGAAACTCACCAATCGAAGGCCGGTGGTGGATGGAGTTCTGGGGTCGAGAAAATGGGTTCAGGCCATCCGGTGAGTGTTACTTTGGAAGGAAGAGGGACCCAAAAGTGGGTTTTAACCCTCTCCCGGGTTTTGGCACCAAATGAAATGAAAGTGACCACAACACTCGGAGCAACCAAAAGATCTTTATTGCAGCAGTACAACAAATAGAAAAGAAAGAAGGAAAGAAGGAGAGAGAGAGAGAGTGAGAGAGAGAGAGAGAGAGAGAGAGAAAAGAGGAGAGATGAAGAGGGAGAGAGCAAGAGAGAGACAGAGAGCGCGCACAAGAAAGACAAAGAGAGCAAGAGAGAGAGCAAGAGAGGGGGGACCTGGCAGGAGGGAGTTTTTATAGCCCAAATCTAATGGGGCCTCTGGGTCTGCAAGCTGCCTTGTTGGCCCAAGGGAGGATAAGTGTTCAGCTGCCGCGTCCGGCAAAATGGACCGAGTCCGGCGGGAGACGTCGGGATTAACAAAAACACAGGAGTCCGAGGTCCTTCATCCAGGGGGAATCTGTCTTTATTATCTCAGCTCATACTTATATATTTCTTTCAGACAGAATGGAAAGTTACTGGTAGGCGGAAGCAAGGACGGAGGGGGGCAGGTGGTCCTTGTCGACTCATACTAAGCCTTCAACCAGGAACCTTATCAGACCCAAGCAGGTCAGGACGTTCCCACATGACTGTTATAGGCTGAATATGAAAACAGACACCACAAATCTTTCAAGGCCTTGGGAGCTGGCCTCTTTGACGTGCACAACAAGAAACCAGGGCCGGCACCAAGCCCCGGGGGCCAGGGGGGATCCGAGCCAGCAGTTCCCCCTCTTTTGTTTGTTGCACGTCAAAGGGAATCAAGTAGCCCCTGTCTTAGGTCGTTCACTGCCCTTACAGTGCTTACCCGTCTCTGGGGAGGCCCCATTCCCCTGTCTTAGGTTGCAGTGTAAGCGTGAAAGTTGCCCGTCTCTGGGTACTACAAGATCAGCTCGTTATTACCAAGGCATTTAGTGGTAGCGATCCAGCCAGTCATTATTGGGTCTCTAATTGGTTCCGGTTCGACAAGGCATAGAGTCAGAGGAGAGGAATAACAAAAATAAAGAAGGAAAAGGGGGTAAAAGGAGGAAGGCATGAAGCAGGGATCATTGTAGAAAAATCATCTTCGAATCGGTCGGAGACAAACTTCAGCAAGATCATCCTTGGTTTGTAGGCGTTGATAATGAACCTGTATTGGCTTAGAAGTCAGAATGTTAATTTGATCTTTAATAAATTGTGTCATTCTCTTGACAAGGCAGGGGCCTACAGCAACTATAAGGAGGAGACCGAAAAGCGGTCCCATATTGTGAGTGGTGGCATTTGCTTTAGCATTGCCTTCCGCCAGAGGCCCAGGAAGCTCTGAATGTCCTCGGATATGTCCAATGAATAAAGGATCTCGTCTAGCCCAAACAAGAAGCTGAACCGTTTGTAATTGTTCCATGATAGTAGATTGCCTGCCAATATAAGGGGCTGTTTCAATAACTAAGGCTAAATTGGCAACATAGAGACTATCAGTATACATATTAAGTGGGGTGGAATTGTAAAGCTTAAGAGCCATAATTAGAGCCTCAACTTCTGATCTTTGGGCAGACAGTTTAGGAACAGGGTGTCGAATTACTTGAGATCCATCAAAAACAACAGCAAATCCCCCTTTTTGCTCCGTCTGTATAAACAGTCTGAGCCCCCGGGATAGGTTCCCCTTTAATAATTTTAGGAAAAATAATAGGACATTTTTTAAGGCCTTCTAGAAGTTTATGTCGGGGGAAGTGATTTTTATATTGTTATCTAAACAGATGATATAAAAAGTTAGAACAATTAAAAAAGAGATTCCCCCTGGATGAAGAACCTTGGTGCCTGTGAATTCTTTTAACCCCGACGTCTCCCGCCGGACTCGGTCCATTTCTGCCGGACGCGGCATTCAGCCATGAGTGGGGTTGAATGTTCAGACTTGACACAAACAGGTGATAAAGGACCAGACAGAGGGGGTTTGAGTGCGTGGGCTATCTTGCAGCCAACATCTGTTCAGCCTGCCCTGCAGACAACACAGTTCAGCCTGCTCTGCACCCAACAAGGACAAACTGCCATATTATGCACATGATTGGGGGAGGAGAGGAAGAGCAGCTGACCTAAACAGCCTTTCCATTGACTGGTTTGCTGTTGGAAACTTTCACCTCCTTTGGGACCACGGCCATTATTGGGTGTTGGCTGAGGTGGCCTCATGGGTTCTTCCAGAGCATTTCCATATAGGTGACCTGGCTGGATTGGCAAGTGGGCTTTTGACCTTAGACCCGCCTAATGGTTTAACCTGAAATCTGCCAAGGCCCTTAGTAAAAGTGACGTAACTGCCCCCTATTGGTTTTCGCTACTGTCTCTTCTTACCCCCTCCTTCTATCACTGTATAACCTTGTCCCTGACACAATAAAGTTGAGATTTGCTGCACCTTCAAGGCTGACACAACTCCCGGCTCAGTGTGGTTTCTTCCCAATCTTGGGATGGGGACTGGGCCGCGACACTTACCCTCTCGCTCAGCCCCTTAGAGACGATAGTCTCCCACGTACCCTTGTTGCAGGGAGCAACAGTTCTCCATCAATTACCTTGAACTATTGCCTTCAAGCAATTCCAGATCATCTTGGTAGCTCTTGGTTTAAGTGGCCAGCAAGAAGAGGCTCAACTCTGGCTCAGCCGTCTCTCTTGTCCATAGCAGCCTTTGTGTACTCAGAGTTGTAGCTCTTCCTTCTTTGCTTTACCCATCAATGAGAACTCATCTACCTTCATTGTTAGAGAAATTCACTAAAATCTTTGAATTGTTGATGTAGCTCCACTCCTCCAATTCTCATTTCACCCATGGATCATTTCCTCTCGTGCTTCTTTATTGACATTGCAGTAGGTTTTGAGGAGGAGGCAGCTCATCCCTTATTATGGTTTGGATATGAGGTGACCCTGAAAAGCTCATGTGTGAGACAATGCAAGAAAATTCAGAGAGAAATGATTGGGTTGTAAGAGTCTTAATCCAATCAGTGAATTAATCCCATGATAGGGATTAATTGAGTGGTGACAAGTGTTAAGGTGTGGCTAGAGGAGGGGGGGGAATTGGGGTGTGGCTTTTTGGTATTTGTATCTGGCAAGTGGAGTCTCTCTCTCTCTCTCTCTCTGCTTTCTGATCATGATGTGAGCTACTTCCCTCAGCTATACACTCCACCATGATGTTAAATTGCCAAGAGCCATCCATGAACTGTGTGTGAACTAAAATCAACGTGGAAGCCATTGGGCAGGAAAGCCTGAGATCCGGAACTCCCAGCACCTACACTGCTGGTTTGAGAATGCTTGGTTCATGTGGCTTCCTCCCCAGCTTCATCTAATGTCAGCACATCAGAGGTGGGGTGGCCTGTTGAGCTACACAGCCTCTCAGAGATGGGTGTGGTTTGCCAAGATGCCACTCAACCTGTTTGCTGCAAGACCCCTGTCACACTGGTAAGCAAGACTCTTCCCACTGAAACCTTATTCTTCCCTTTGATGTACTGCCCTTAAATAAAGAACTAGAGCCATTTTTTTAGTTGTTCAGTTCCAGCTCCTAACAGGACTGGGAAAACTATCATGTGCTCTGCTTCCTCTAAACCTAATTTCTGGCTTTTTTTCTCGTATCTCTTTCTAATTATTCCAGACTTTCTATTTCTCAGGCAGCTCACCCCTTCTGAGCAGAAATATGCTCTGGTGGGATGCTGGCTACCCCACAATATTCAGCCGCACCTTGAGCCCCAAGGAATGGAGCCTGCTATCTATGGATGGAGACCTCTGAAGCTGTGAGCCCTTAAATAAACCCTTCCTCCTTTACAGTTGTTCGGGTCAGGTCCTTTAGTCACAGCAGCAAGAAAGCCGACTAGAAAAACTCAAAGTGCTTGTCCCACTGTTTGAATCCTCAGGGTTTATTAGATACCATGGGAAAGCACTAAAGGGACCATCTGGTCTGATTTCCATTTTGTAAGGATCACCTTGCATGCTCTACGGAGAACAGAAATATGGGATAAAAGGTTGGATTAGTTAGGATTCTCCAGAGAAACAGAACCATATAGCCATATAAAATGAGGTTTATTCTGAGCAATTGACCAGCATGATCACGAAGACTGAGGTGTCCCACAGTCTGCCATCTGCAAAGTGGAGACAGGAAAGTTAAGGGTATGGTTGAGTCCAAGTCCAGAGACCTGAGAACCAGGGAGCCAATGGTATAAATTCCACTTTGAGGTCAAAAGAAAATAAATCCCTCTGGGTGCAACAGCCCAAACCTGTTCTCCTTGCAATAGGAGGTTTGCAAGTTTGAGGCCAGTGTCAGCAACTGTCACAAAAACCTGTCACAAAAGAAAAATCTAAAAAAGGTCTGGGGATGTAGCTTGGTGGTAAAGCACCCCTGGGTTCAATCCCCAGTACCATAATTGGAGAGAAAGTCCCAGTTCCGAAGTGCCAGTTCAGACACCAAGACAGGAATACAAATGGGTAAATTCCTCCTTTCTGCATCTTTTATTTTCCTCAGATCCTCAATGAATTGGATAATGTCCAACCACAGTGGGGAGGACAATCTGCTTAATGGAGTCGGTGGTTTCAAATGCTAACCGCAGCCAGAAACACCCTTCCAGACCCACCAAGAAAAAATGTTTAATCTGGGCATCCTATTGCCCACTCAAATTGGCACCAAGCAGCCCAGTACATTGGAATTATTAATACCATTAGCCACATGTGATGTCCAATACAATCCCTACAAGCACTATGTGGCCGCCAAGTCCTTGAAAGTACCACTAAGGAACTGATGTTTTATATTATTTAATTTTCTTTAATTTTGGTTTTAAAACTGATAACTTTATTTGGTTGTTGGAAAACTTTTTAAGATGAGAATAACTCTCCCTCACACTTTGCACAGTGTTAGGGATCAAACCCAGGTCCTCATACAATGCTGGGTCTCATACATGTAGCTCTACCACTGAGCTACATCCCTAGTCCCTTTTTAAATTTTATTTTTGAGACAGAGATTCTCTAAGTTGCCCATGCTTTCCTCAAATTTGCTATCCTCCTGCCTCAGCCTCCCAAGTAGCTAGGATTACAGGCACGAAATACTATGCCAGGCTTGGGAACAGCTTTTTCAACTACAGAGTTTCCTAAATATGAATTTATGTCAATGAAAACAGCATTCAAATTGTGACTGTCATTGCAAAATAATATCTCTTTAATAAAGTTCCCATGACTATTATTGAAATGATAATTTTAGATACATTTGGTTAAAAATAATATTCTATAAAAATCAATTGCAACCATTCTTTTTTAGCCCTTTGTTGTTGTTGAAGTGATTGTTGTTGTTACTGAGGAATGAATGCAGGGTACTCTACCACTGAGTTACAACCCCAATCCTTTTTGTCTTCTACAGTTTGATGACAGGGTCTCACTAAATTGCTGATTACAGGTGCACACCACCATGCCTGGCTTTTTAGTCCTGTTAACAAGAAGGATTACAATTGCTTGTTTGTTTCAAATTATATTTCTACTTGAACACCTCTTTCTGGAATCTAAACCTGACTAGTCAAGGCCCCACATGAACTTTGCCTGACCACCTCTCTAATCGAATCTTGTTTTTGCTCTCTCCAGCCTTCATACTATCCAAATCATACCAGGGAAACTAATTTTGCCTAGGAATCCCCAGATAATAATTTGAGCACCTCTGAGTTGCATAATAAGTCCTGTAAGAATTGATTTAGCGTAACTTTGCCCCATTTTCTGACCAGCATTGATTGATGTAAGATTGGGCTCTTGGCCTGGGCTATTGTGCTGGGGTTGGGGTCCTGTTTTTGTTGTTGTTTTCCTATCCATGGAGAAAGTTCTTCCCATGAATTAATAATAAATTCAAGATGCTGCAAGAGGCAGAGATAAGAGCCAAAGAAAAAGACCAACTATGTTTAAGTCCTCAGTTCTTTCTGTTCTGAAGTTAGAATGAGTTTCCGCCCTTGAACTGTGGGCCACTCTTTATATTCTTGATGTTAAATCCGCTTTCACTTAAAGGAGTTGGAGCTGGATTTCTATTGCTTGTGACAGAAGAGTCTCAACCAACAGTCTGTTGGTCAGTCTTTTTTTTTTTTTTAATAAGGGGTACATTCAGAAGGTGAAAGGGAGCTTTTATTTATTTATTTTTTTTTTTTGAGAGAGAGAGAGAGAGAGAGAGAGAGAGAGAGAGAGAGAGAGAGAATCTTTTAATATTTATTTTTTAGTTCTCGGCGGACACACATCTTTGTTTGTATGTGGTGCTAAGGGTCGAACCCGGGCCCCATGCATGCCAGGCGAGCGCGCTACCGCTCGAGCCACATCCCCAGCCCCTGTTGGTCAGTCTTGCCCCACTCAAAATATTAACCTGGTTAATTTTAAAAAGGTAATTTTAAAAATTCTGATGTGATCGTGGTGGCATTCATCTAGTACCTCCCAGCTACTAAGGAGGCTGAGCAGGAAGATCATTTGAGCCCAGGAGTTCAGGGCCAGCCTGGGCAACACAGTGACTGTCATTAAAAAAAAAAAAAATACTGGAGTAAACTTAAGAAAGTACATAATAACAGACAAACCTAACTGAATTTATCCTAATCCTGGGTGCAGCTAGTATGAGATTTAAGCATTTTAGGACTTTCTCTGTGACAAAGGTCTTAAATTACTTTTGACAGTGTCAGTAAATCTGACTCCAGATTCAGCCACAACACAATTAAGCACACAGCCGCCCACCTCCACCCCTGGAGACGGCTCTTTTAGCTGCTTGAATTGCCAGTACAAATAGCCTTCCTTGGTTTAATTTCTCCAAGTCACAAAAGACCAGCACTGTTAACTCAGACAGCTACGATTTTCAATAAAGGGCAGTAGTGGGCCCAGAGTCAATGTATTCCCAGTGACCCGCAAAGCAAGGCCTCCTCCTGCAGTTATATAAAAGGGCATGATTAGAGCTATAGCTCTATATAATGAATAAGAAAGACACTGTCGCCCACTTACCTCTTTTTAATGTGATTTTTTATATATATATAAACGTTCATTCTCTAAATAAGCTAGTGTTAGGGTTCTAGAAAATTATGTAATGAATTAAGACTGTTCTACCTCAGGCCCAAATATCTTGAAATCCTCTCCTCTCAAGAAAAGTACGTTTAATTGCTGTTCAAGGACCAAAGGTCTTTGAGGAATGAAATGCTTCTCTTTGTCTCTATTTGTGTCTGACTTTATAATTGCATGACCTCAATGACAGAGAAAGTCAGATAAGCAAGCAGTAAGAGCAGAACAGTGGCAAAGGTGGGGAAAACATTTAGGTTATGTAACTGGAAACATCAGCAACACCCTTTTTGATTGCAGGCACAATGGTAATATAAGAAGATCCAATAAAAGCAGTGGTCCTTTATTACAAAGAAGCTTGAGAAGGAATTACCCTGAGGCAGTTCAGAAGATAATTTTTAATGTTTTAAGTTCCCTCTTTTTTAGATGGGCAACATAATTTTTTTAAATCAGTTTTTTCTTCAAAAGATTTCATATTATAAAAACAGTTTTTATTTTCTTATATCACCTTTTATTTTTAAATTTGATGTTCTTCTTTTCTCCTGAACTATATCCAGAAATTCTTCAATTTGGATTTCTCTTTTGTGGAACTGAAAAGAGATTGGCAGGGCTGGGGTTGTAGCTCAGTGGTAGAGCACTTGCCTAGCATGTGTGAGACCCTGGGTTTGATTCTCAGTACCACATATAAATAAGTAAAATAAAGATCCATTGACAAGTAAAAAAGAAAATACTTGGGGCTGGGGATGTGGTGCAAGCGGTAGAGCGCTCGCCTGGCATGCGTGTGGCCCGGGTTCGATCCTCAGCACCACGTACAAATAAAGATGTTGTGTCTGCCGAAAACTAGAAAATAAATATTAAAATTTAAAAAAAAGAAAATACTTTAAAAAAAAAGAAAAGAGTCAGAGTCAAAAGATTAAAGGTCAGATCTCAACACTACCATTTACTACTTGCACAACCTCAGGCAAAGAAAGCCAATATAATAACATATTTTAGAATGTAGATAATGGAAAATCAATAGGATAGTGTATGTATCAGTTAAGATTCCTTTGGGTGAATGATACAAAATAATAATCAGCAGAATTGATTGGTTTTCACAACTGAAAAGACCAGAGGTAATATCACTGGAGGAAGTTAGAGGAGGTCCTGGAGCGGGGACCTTAACTCAGGATGAAGGATGACATATGTGATGGAAAAGAACTTCAGCACCCATCAATATTGAGACAGAGAAATTTATTGAAGAAAATAAGAAGTATGCATTCAATGGAGAGAGATGCTTTGGGGTTCCCAGGCTCTTCTTTTTGAAGGAAACTTTGTAAGGGGTGAGTATGAGAAGGTACTTAGGGATGACATCAATCTGGAGATCACTAGATGGTTTATGTGATCTGGCAGTTCTTAGGCTCCTTGAGTTGACCTCTTCTCCGTCACAAGCCATCTGACTATGTTGCGCATAGTAGCCTAATTAGGGGGTAAGTCTGGCATTGGGAACCTCCCTTGGCACCCCCACAGGGATTGATCCCCTGATGCAGGTGAACATCCCCCTCAAGCTCTACCAGAGATCCCACACAGCACCTGAGATGGGATGGGTGTGACCTGCAAGATGTCAGTCAACCTGCTGACTGCAAGACAGCGAGAAGCCAGACTCAGCCCTTGAAACCCTATTCCTGCCTTTGATGTCCCCCATAAGAATAAAGCAAGTGCAGGTTCCATTTTGCCAGAGTATAGAAGCTCAGTCTGTCTGATTGGCTTGCCCTCCTGCCCCCGCCTTTGAAACTACTTTCTGTGTCCCGTGGTTTTTTTTCATTGTTCTATTTTTCTTAGCTTTTATTTCTCAGCCTGCCCAATCCACCGAGGGGAACTCCATTTCCATCACCTGCGCAAAACACGGGCGAGATTTCTCTATTGAATAAACAAATAATATTGGGGAAATATCCTATATTATAGGTTTCATAACTCCTTTTGCTCAATCTATTCCAAAAATACATGTGTTAGTGGGCTAATTAACAGTGCACAGGGCAACCTTCATAAGTGTTGAATTCCCAGTAACATTGACATTGCCAAGTGAAGATTTGTGGATTTCCCAGAATTTGGGGAATGATAGGCGTGGGAGGGAGAACTGACCTGGGAGGAAAGTTTTGAGGAACTTTAGTCCAAGACTTTCAAATTAAAGTCCCTTCCTTTTTGTCTCCTTTCTACCTATGTTTTTCTTTTTTTAATTTTTAAAAAATTTATTCTGATTTGTTATACATGATGGCAGAATGCAATTCATTTCATATTACATATATAGAGCACAGTTTTTCAAGACACTGTACACAAAGTATTCTCACACCATTCGTGTCTTCATACATGAACTTAAGGTAATGATGTCTAACTCATTCCACCATCTACCTCCTTGCCCCTTTTCCTCCCCTCCCTCCCCTTTGCCCTATTTAAAGTTCCTCCATTCCATGCTCCTCCCCCCCCCATCGCCAATATGCATCAGCAACCTCATATCAAAGAAGACATTTGGCTTTTGGTTTTTTGGGATTGGCTTACTTCACTTAGCATTATATTCTCCAATTTCATCCATTTACCTGCAAATGCCATGATTTTATTCTGTCTTAATGCTAAGTAATGTTCCATTGTGTATATATACCAAAGTTTCCCTATATATTCATCTACTGAAGGGCATCTAGGTTAGTTCCATAATTTAGCTATTTTGAATTGTGCTGCTATAACATTGATATAGCTGTGTCAGTGTAGTATGCTGTTTTTAAGTCCTTTGGGTATAAAAACGAGGAGTGGGATACCTGGGTCAAATGGTGGTTCCATTCCCAGTTTTCCAAGGAATCTCCATACTGCTTTCCAGATTGGCAGCACCAATTTGCAGTCCCACCAGCAGTGTATGAATGTGCCTTTTCCCCCACATTCTTGCCAACACTAATTGTTGTTTGTCTTCATAATAGCTGCCATTCTGACTGCAGTGAGATGATAGATTAGTTTTGATTTGCTTTTCTCTAATTGCTAGAGATGTTGAACATTTTTTCATGTTTGTTGATTGATTGTATGTCCTCTTCGAAGAAGTGTCTGTTCAGTTCATTGGCCCATTTATTGATTGGGTTATTTGGGTTTCTTTGATGTTAAAGTTTTTGAGTGCTTTATATATCCTAGAGATTAGTGCTCTATCTGATGTGCTTGTGGTAAATATTTGCTCCCATTCTGTAAGCTCTCTATTCACCTCACTGATTTACCTATCTTTTTTCATTTCTTTTATCCTACTTCAGTGGAACTGATTGAAAGTAAAGTGTGAGTAAACATCTCTAATGACTTGTCACCAGGAACTCCTTTATCATTTGGTTTCTGCCAAGTCAGCCAGCAGGTGCCCTATGGGTAGCAAGATGGTTGCCAAGAACTCCTAGAGCTACATAATTTTTTATTTATATTCTGTGGAAAAGAGGATGTCTTTCAGCATCTTTTGTGAAAGAAGAGATTTCCTTTTAAGAAGTTCCCAATTTTGACAATATTGATTTTGCCTATCCAAGAGCATGAGAGATCTTTCCATCTTCTAAGTTCTTCTTCAATTTCTTTCTTTAGTATTCTGTAGTTTTCATTATAGAGGTCTTTAACCTGCTTCATTAAGTTGTTCCCAGGGTTTTTGTTTGTTTGTTTGTTTGTTTTTGTTTTTTGTGGTCAACACTTATTGTGAATGGGGTAGTTTTCCTAATTTCTCTTTCAGAGGATTCATCACTGATGAATTGCATTTGATTTATGGGTATTGATTTTATATCCTGCTACTTTGCTTAATTCATGTATTAATTCTAGATGTTTTCTGATGGAGTTTTTTGGATCCTCTAAGTATAGAATCATGTCATCTACAAATGATGATAGTTTGAGTTCTTGCGGGTAAATGGATGGAGCTGAAGAATATCATGCTAAGTGAAGTAAGCCAATCCAAAACAACAAAAGGCCAAATGTTCTCTCTGATAAGTGGATGCTGATTCATGGTGGGAATGGGGGAATGGGAAAAATGGAGGAACTTTGATTGGGCAAAGGAGAGGAAGGAGAAGGAAGAGGGTATGGGGACAGGAAAGATGGTGGAATGAGATGGACATTATTACATATTAGTACATATATGATTGCACATATGGTCAACACTATATTGCTACATTTTATATAGTCAGAGAAATGAAAAGTTGTGGGCTGGGGATGTGGCTCAAGCGGTAGCGCGCTTGCCTGGCATGCGTGCGGCCCGGGTTCGATCCTCAGCACCACATACCAACAAAGATGTTGTGTCCGCTGAAAACTAAAAAATAAATATTAAAAATTCTCTCTCTCACTCTCTCTCCTCTCTCACTCTCTCTTTAAAAAAAAAAAGAAAAGTTGTGCTGCAGTTGTGTACAATGAATCAAAATGCATTCTGCTATCATGTATACCTAATTTAAATAAATTAATTCATTTAAAAAAAGAAATCTCCCCATCCTAGCTCTTGATCTGATTATGTGTGCTTCCCTGAACAAAACTTTAATAGACAGGAGTATTGCACTTGTCAATGTTTTAATAAAATCATATAATCAGGTATAAAACATGGGATCAGTCCCATCCAAACCACTTAATAGGGAAAAGTAAGGAATTACAAGCAAGAGGTAAAGTATTAGTCATCTTGGGCTGTTGTAACAAAATACCACATACTAGATTTTAGCCCGTGACCAGCACCGGCTTCATGAATGAAGGTTGGAAACATGAGAAATCTCTAGGGAGTTTTGAATTAAAGAGACAAGACTCTAATTACCTTTAAACCAGATCTAGGACGGCTTCTCCTAGCTCCAGCCTCCAGCCACCTATTACGGTAGCAAGGTTTATTGAAGAGGCTAGCAAGAAAGAGAGAGAGAGAGAGAGAGAGAGAGAGAGAGAGAGAGAGAGAGAGAACATGCCAGGGAGTTGACTTTTATTGGGGAACAAAAAATTCTGGGGAAAATCCCATTCAATGAAGATTAAGGAGGCAGAATCCCAAGGTCAGGGGCGACGATTGGGTCTTCGGGGTAGTGGCCAGACACGCCCCCACATGAACAAGCCCTCAGACCTGAGAAGGGTGGGGAAAGCTCTGGACACAAGATGTGACTAAGCGCCTCTCGCCCAGCCAGGGAGGTAATTCAAATCATGTGCAAGGATGGCTTCCCACACTAGATGGCTTAAAAAACAAAAATATCTGTTCTCAGAGTTCTACAGGGTGGAAATCCAAGATCAAGGTTCTGATTGACTCAGTTTCTGGTGAGGGCTCCTCTCCTACCTTTCAGATATCTGCTTTCTTGTTATGTCCTCACATGGTCTTTTCTTGGTAAAGAGAAAGTGAGAGACAAAATCAGAGGAGAGGGAGAAAGAGAGAGGCAGGGAGATGCATCATATCCCAAAGGGCATCATATCTTGAATGAACTCTCTGATTTCTCTTGCAAAGACATGAATCCTATCAGATCAGGGCTCTACCCATATGACCTCATTTAACCTTAATAATTTTCTTACAGGCTCCATCTCCAATTGTAGCTAGGGTTAGGCCTTCAACATGAATTTTGGAGACACATAAACATTCAGTCCTCAATACTAAGAAATGGGAGAAGGACCATGCCAGTGAGTGTCAGTGCCCTGAGGTGGGATGCTGAGTAAATTGAGGCAAATTTCATCCCTAATTTTGATAGGAAAACTTCCAAATTATTAAGGATTCATTAGTACACTTAGAGCTCCAGACTGTCCCTTAGCATACAAAATACTTGAGATTGTATCATCAATATTCATCTTTGCTTTTCCACATAGTGTAGTGTTCATAAATCTATAAAATAGATGGTTTAGCTTTGCCTGTTTTTGTACTTTACATAATTTAAGATACCAGAGTCTGACATGGTGGCACATTCCTGTAACCCCAGAAACTAGGAACACTGAGGGAGGAGGAGCACAAGTTGAGGCCAGCCTCAGCAACTTAGCGAGACCCTGTCTCGATGTACAAGAAGGACTGGGGATGTAGCTCAGTGGTAAAGTGCCCCTGGGTTCAATCTCCAATATGAAACAAAAAAAGATAATATTATTTGATGACTCACTAAGAAAAAAATGTTGGTTAAATCATGACCCAGTGCTAAGAAGTCACCAATTATAAGGCATAAGAAGTTTCAGCATTGAAATTTTTTAAAAATATGCAACTTAGAATAAATGAAATACAATGCATGGGTCTTCTATAATTACATTTGTGTTTTGCTTCTTTGATTTAAGATTCTTCCAAGTTGTTTATAGTTCAAGTTCACTTAATGCATGACTACACTGCATTTTCTATAGTTTTGTTTTGTGGTACTGGTGATTAAAACCAGGAGCACTCTACCATTGAGCTAAATCCCCAGCCCTTTTTTATTTTTTTATTTAAAAAAATTATTTTAGTTGTAGATGAACATAATACCTTTAATTAATTAATTTATTTATTTATGTGGTGCTGAGGCTCAAACCCAGAGCCTCACACAGGCTAGGCAAGTACTCTACCATTGAACCACAACCCCAGCCCTTTTTTTGAGACAGGATCTCACTTATCTTTCCCTCTATTATATATTTCAAAGAACCAAATTTCATATTCTAAATTTAGTTGAATCCATGAATGTTAACTTTATGGTCAATGTTTTCATGCCTTGCATAGTAAGTTTTATCTTCCTGGTGGCAATTAAGATGTTGTTTAGTGTCTTTATTATTTCTTAATTTGACAATTCATAAACATTTATTTATTTATTTATTTTTAAAGAAAGAGGAGAGGGAGAAAGAGAGAGACAGAGAGAGAATTTTTTTTTCTTTTTTTTTTATTGGTTGTTCACAACATTACAAAGCTCTTGACATATCATATTTCATACATTAGATTGAAGTGGGTTATGAACCCCCAATTTTACCCCAAATGCAGATTGCAGAATCACGTCGGTTACACATCCACAATTTTACATAATGCCCTATTAGTAATTGTTGTATTCTGCTACCTTTCCTATCCCCTACTATCCCCCCTCCCATCCCCTCCCATCTTCTCTCTCTACCCCATCTACTGTAATTCATTTCTCTCCTTGTTTATTTTCCCATTCCCCTCACAACCTCTTATATGTAATTTTGTATAGCAATGAGGGTCTCCCTTCATTTCCATGCAATTTCCCTTTTCTCTCCCTTTCCCTCCCATCTCATGTCTCTATTTAATGTTACTCTTTTCTTCCTACTCTTCCTCCCTGCTCTGTTCATAGTTGCTCTCATTATATCAAAGAAGACATTTCATATTTGTTTTTTAGGGATTGGCTAGCTTCACTAAGCATAATCTGCTCTAGTGCCATCCATTTCCCTGAAAATTCTATGATTTTGTCATTTTTTATTGCTGCATAGTACTCCATTGTGTATAGATGCCACATTTTTTTTATCCATTCATCTATTGAAGGGCATCTGGGTTGGTTCCACAGTCTAGCTATTGTGAATTGTGCTGCTATGAACATCGATGTGGCAGTATCCCTGTAGCATGCTCTTTTAAGGTCTTCAGGGAATAGTCCGAGAAGGGCAATAGCAGGGTCAAATGGTGGTTCCATTCCCAGCTTTCCCAGGAATCTCCAAACTGCTTTACAAATTGGCCGCACCAATTTGCAGTCCCACCAGCAATGTACAAGTGTACCCTTTTCTCCACATCGTCGCCAGCACTTGTTGTTGTTTGACTTCATAGTGGCTGCCAATCTTACTGGAGTGAGATGGTATCTTAGGGTGGTTTTGATTTGCATTTCTCTGACTGCTAGAGATGGTGAGCATTTTTTCATGTACTTGTTGATTGATTGTATGTCCTCCTCTGAGAAGTGTCTGTTCAGGTCCTTGGCCCATTTGTTGATTGGGTTATTTGTTATCTTATTGTCTAATTTTTTGAGTTCTTTGTATACTCTGGATATTAGGGCTCTATCTGAAGTGTGAGGAGTAAAAATTTGTTCCCATGATGTAGGCTCCCTATTTACCTCTCTTATTGTTTCTCTTGCTGAGAAAAAAACTTTTAAGTTTAATTAAGTCCCATTTGTTGATTCTTGTTATTAACTCTTGTGCTATAGGTGTCCTATTAAGGAATTTGGAGCCCGACCCCACAATATGTAGATCGTAGCCAACTTTTTCTTCTATCAGACGCAGAGTCTCTGATTTGATATCAAGCTCCTTGATCCATTTTGAGTTAACTTTTGTGCATGGCGAGAGAAAGGGATTCAGATTTATTTTGTTGCATATGGATTTCCAGTTTTCCCATCACCATTTGTTGAAGATGCTATCCTTTCTCCATTGCATGCTTTTAGCCCCTTTGTCAAATATAAGATAATTGTAATTTTGTGGATTGGTCTCTGTGTCCTCTATTCTGTACCATTGGTCCACCCGCCTGTTTTAGTACCAGTACCATGCTGTTTTTGTTACTATTGCTCTGTAGTATACTTTGAAGTCTGGTATCGCTATACCGCCTGATTCACTCTTCCTGCTTAGAATTGCTTTTGCTATTCTGGGTCTTTTATTTTTCCATATGAATTTCATGATTGCTTTATCTATTTCTACAAGAAATGCCATTGGGATTTTGATTGGCGTTGCATTAAACCTATAAAGAACTTTTGGTAATGTCCCCATTTTGATGATGTTAGTTCTGCCTATCCATGAACAGGGAATATTTTTCCATCTTCTAAGATCTTCTTTTTCTCTCTTTAGGGTTCTGTAGTTTTCATTGTATAAATTTTTCACCTCTTTTGTTAGGTTAATTCGCAAATATTTTATTTTTTTTGAGGATATTGTGGATGGGGTGGTTTTCCTCATTTCCATTTCAGAAGATTTGTCCCTGATATACAGGAATGGCTTTGATTTATGTGTGTTGATTTTATATCCTGCCACTTTGCTGAATTCATTTATTAGTTCTAGTAGTTTCTTTGTAGACCCTTTTGGGTCTTCTAGGTATAGAATCATGTCATCTGCAAATAGTGATAATTTAAGTTCTTCTTTTCCAATTTTTATGCCTTTAGTTTCTTTCGTCTGTCTAATTGCTCTGGCCAGTGTTTCGAGAACTATATTGAATAGAAGAGAATTTTTTTTTAATATTTATTTTTCAGTTCTCGGCAGACACAACATCTTTGTTTGTATGTGGTGCTGAGGATCGAACCCGGGCCGCATGCATGCCAGGCGAGCGCGCTACCGCCTGAGCCACATCCCCAGCCCCCATAAACATTTATTTAACTTATTATGTACCTATTGCTGCGTCCGGCTAACAGGAGCCGAGTCCGGTGAGGGACGGTGGGGTTAAGAAATACACAGGACACCAAGGTTCTTCATCCAGGAGGAGGCGTGTGTGCGCTTTATTGCCAAATTTGTTCCCCTTATATATCTTTTGTAACAGCTGCGGGAAATTACTCAAAAGCGAGGAGGGAAGAGTAATAACTGCGTCCTTGGATTACCGCCACCGTTCCCTATCAGGAGGCTCAAACAGGTCAAGATGTTCCCAAGAGACAGGTATGCTGAGGCAGATAAACAGGAAACCTCGAGCCTGCATCACGGCCTTGTGAGCTGGCCGCATTGACATGCAGAACAAAGAACTGGGGGTTGAGTCCCCAGGGGCAAGGGTGGGCCTGCTACCAGCACCTATAATGTACTAACCACAGTCCTATGCATTTTAACACATGTGTTTTCAGCCTCATCACCTTTTAGACTCCAGGAAATTTTTTTTAAAATTCCTAGAAATGGTATTGTTATATGCAAAGGAGAAAATACAATTTGCCCTTTCTTCATGTTTCAAAAACCTAATTTCCTTTTTTTTTTAAAGAGAGAGTGAGAGAGGAGAGAAAGAGGAGAGAGAGAGAGAGAATTTTTTTTAATATTTATTTTTTAGTTCTCGGTGGACACAACATCTTTGTTGGTATGTGGTGCTGAGGATCGAACCCGGGCCGCACGCATGCCAGGCAAGCGCGCTACCGCTTGAGCCACATCCCCAGCCCCATCAAAAACCTAATTTCCATACTATATTTCCAGGAAGATGAACTTGGGAAGGGGCATCAGTGGGTGGTTATGCATGCTAGAAAAGTGGGTACAAAGAGAAGAAAAGCCTGGAGTGACAGAAAGAATACACAGGTATATATAGATGACTTTGTTTTCAGCATAGGTGACCAGGTGAACTGGGCTGCTGATGGAGAGGGTAGGGAGAAGAACAGAATGTGAATTCAGGACTCTTGACTGCAGGCAACAGAAACCCATGTTTTTACCCACTTCTCACCAGCTGAAGATAAAGAGGAGATGGGGTAGTGAAAAGGCTCTTAAAAGTGAAAAGAGCAGGGGCTGGGGTTGTGGCTCAGTGGTAGAGCACTTGCCTAGCATATGTGAGGCACCAGGTTCAATCCTCAGCACCACATAAAATAAATAAGTAAAGGTATTGTGTCCAACTACAACTAAAACATTTTTAGGAAGGAAGGAAAGAAAGAAAGAAAAGACCAGGGTTGGGTTAGATTCAGGCACATGTAGGTACAGGTGTTCAAATAGTATCATGGCTTCCCTTCTGTCAATTTTCTGTTTATCATCCTCCTTCTTTCCTCCTGCATATGGCTTTCTCTCTTAGTTAAGAAAGAAATTTTACATTGTCTTTTTTTTTTTTTTTGCACCAGTGCCTTTAACTCAGGGATGTTTAACCACTGAGCCACATTCCCACCCCTTTTTATTTTTTGAGACAGGGTCTCAAAAGTTGTTGAGGCTGGCCTTGAACTTGTGATCCTCCTGCCTCAGCCTCCCAAGTCATTACAGGCAGGCATCATCATGCCCAGACCTACTAGTCTTTTAAGGTCATAATCCCAGAGAAATAGATAAAAACAAACAAATAAACAAACATCTCTTTTGAAAGCCTGGAAGAGATTTCTAGAAAAAGTTGATTGTCCTGTTCATTCACATGCCCATCCAGACCTGTGTGATGCTAGAAAGCTTTTTTTTTTTTTTTTTAGAACCCTTATTCCTTACCATTGCAAAGAGCAGGCTCTTCTTTGCTGAGTTACTCCATGTCATACAGAACAGCAGTTTTCTGGTTGTGCCTATCCCTAGTTATTGCATTCTGTAAAGTAGCAGTGTAATAAACTACTCCATGTTGAGTGCAATTGCTACAGAAGAAGGACTCGGTAATTTCTCTGGGCAACTGGATCACCACCAGAGCTTAAAAAAACAAAAATTGCACACATGATCACAATGCACAAACTAATAAATAAATTAATTGGTACTGATAAAAAATTATCAACTGCAATCTTATTAAGTCAGAGGCACATGAATACATGGGAATATCTAATCTTTACCAGAATTTGCGGCCCACTTTGAAACTGCCTGCTGTCCAGACCTGTGGCTTGAACAAGTTCTGGGCCTTGAACAAGTTCTGCGGCTAGGTTTGTTAACCTTGTCTGACCACTTTCAGTGACTCCTTTCCATCACTCTGTCTTTGCTTTCATTTCTGCCCCTTTAATCCTTGTGGCTGCTATTAACCCTTTATTGGTCACTCTATAACCTATATGTCATTGTGTAAATTATGATGTGTGTCTTGACTGTTATGGATACTAGTTATTAAGATTGGAGTGAGATAAAAGAACTAATGGTTGTACTGATCTTAGGTACCAAGTGAAATCAAGAGTACTCAATAAATTAAAGCTGAAGAAATTGATGTAGCTTGTGAATTCATTGTTATTCAATAAATTCTGACATTGTAGAAAGACACGAACATGTCCAGTCTATGTTAATGGCATAACTCACTCATGAAAACCATCTTAGCCCTAGCCTTAAAAAAACAGACAAACAACAACAACAAAACTGTTTTTCATTCTGTCTTCCTATTTAGTATCAAAGCTCCTAAGGGGAAAGATCCATTTTTTTTCTTCCCCTACCATCTAGCACTAGACTTGATACTTTAAAGAAATATGTGTTAGACTGAAATAGACTAATCTCAACTTTGATAGACATGTCTGAAATACAGATGAAAAGCATACTCAGTTTCTCTCTCTTCTCCTTATTCCATAATCAACACAGAAGTTCTCTATGACCAAATGTGTGAAGGTTTCCCCACCCATCAAACAAGCAATTTTTCTGCAGCAATGGACACCAGCTTAGTGTCATCTAATTCAATTCAGTTCTGACACTAGAGATTCTACCTAGAGATAGCAACAGATTCTCCGGGTAAGGGCTCAGTTGCATGGGCTGTTGCTCACTTCCGAGGCCAATTGCTAGTCCCAGGTTGTTTTAACTATGCTTCTGACCCACTACTCACCTCTTTGGGTTCAATTACTGTGTTAGAACAGCTCACAGAATTCAGAAAACACTTGTGATTTATTATAAAGGATATTGTAAAGATACAGATGGAGACATACGTATGCTGTACAGCTATCCAGAAGCTCTCCAAACTGGTCAGCATAGGTAGGTAGCTAGAGATAAGCAGGAGTGGGAGAAGGGGAAAATTAGAGCTGCGCGGCTGTAAAAGGACCCTTGACCAGCAATTGACCCAGAGGACTCAAAACCTATCATGAAAGCCGTAAGGACATAAATCTTCCCCCCTTGTGTGGGGTGAGGCTGTGGAAGAAATCCATCTTAGGAAGGTAGGCAGACTGGTCAGAACCACCAAAGGTCCCACCACTCCCCGTTCCACGTAGTCCAAAAATAGAGGCCTCAACTCCCTTGTCCATAGGTATCGCCAGCTGGCGAGGCTGACGAGATGAGCTGGGTTCAAAGGAGCTGGCTGTACCAATAACTGAGAAAACTGTGAAGAAACCACACAGCACACAAACATGAGTTTTTAAGATGGAGGGCGGGTGCTGTGTGGGATAACAGGTAGAGCAAGAGAAAAGGCACATTTGCATCTCACAGCCTAGTCAGTGTGCCACACCAGACCAGTCCCCTCCTACACTAAGATGCACATAGCTCACACACACAGCCCATGGATGTCTCGCGACACGTGTGTCCAGAAGCTGTTCTGAGGATCAGTTGACTGTTACATGATCTTCCACCAGTGGCAGCCGGCCCCAAAATGCAAAACGACCCAGGTACGCAGATGCATACCCTCAATATTCACACAACACAGGCAAGCCTACAACATTCTCCAAATGGGCCAGGGCTGTGCAAGTTCCTGGGCCCGAAAAGGCCTGGCTACCTGCCACTCCAAAGTTTCCCACTGCAAATTCCCACCCCATCCTAACAAAACCCCAAGGTCTAATCATTCTGCTGCACTTTCGGTGCCTAGTCAATCTGCCCCCCGACCCCACCCCACCCCCCGACTTTCCCTCACCTTGCAATAATCCTGCTCCAATTACTCTCTGGGAACGTGTTGTACTTCAGTTTCTAAACTGGGGTAATCGTCCTAATCTTAGGTATTACAACCAAGGCCCAACTCTCAACCTTCAGTAACAAACACTGCCCTTTGTGGGTTTTATGAAGGTGTTATTAAATAGGCATGTTGACTAAATCATTGGCCTTTAGGGATCAACCTAACCTCCAATCCCAGTCCTTTCCCCAGGGGTTAGGAAGTGGGGCTGGAAGTCCCAATTTTCTAATTCTGCCTTGATCTTTCTGGTAACCAGCCCCCATCCTAGAGCTACTTACAGGCTGCCTGACATTAGTAATTCTTTAGAATACAAAAAGACACCTATCACTTTGATGATTCCAAGAAAATTATGATTCTTATGCTATGAAATGGCCATGAAGGCCAAATGTATATTTCACAACATCATAATTTGTAAACTGAGTTAATTCAGTATTTCAAAAGTGCAGCAAGTGGTACAATAAGAAAATAAAAAGTGGATGAATTAAGAGCAGAGAGAATCATGGAACACTTATGCATAGCCTCTGTACCAAAACAGTTTTCCAGAGTTCTCCAAATGTACAAATAGATAAAAAGATAAGGTGGAACCAGCAGCCAGCAGAACTTTTTGGCTTTTCTAGAAATCTTGGATAGATTTCCACATCAAAGGCAACATAACCAAAGTAATGAAGATTGTGAACAAATGACAAAGTGCTAATAATGGGGGAATAATCTTGTTTAACATTTTAATAAATTATCAAGAAACAGTGTAGACAAGGAAATTTGCGGGGGTGGGGGTGTTGCTGGAGATTGAACCCAGGGGCACTTAACACTGAGCCACATCCTTAGCCCTTTTTATTTTTTATTTTGAGACAGGTTCTCACTAAGTCGCTGAGGCTAGCCTTGAACTTGTGATCCTCCTGCCTCAGCCTCCCAAGTCACTGAGATTACAGGTGTGCACCTCCGCACATGTCCCTCTACAAATATCAATACTATCTCTTGTTTTGGAAATGGCCTGCATTCTTATTTGAATGTGCATCTGCTTTCCCGAAGAAATCTGTCTTTGTCTCTAACTGTAGGTGCTGAATTATTTTTTTCTTTTTCTTCTTTTTTCCACATAAGTCAAGGATTCCAAATGTTCTGAGACCAGAACCCCTCTCTGGGAACTCCTCCAGTGATATTATCACTGAGTTACATTGCCAGTCCTTTTTAGTCTGTTTTGGGTTAAAAATTTGTTTTGTTCCATTCTGAATTTTTAGATAGGGTCTTGCTATGTTGCCCAGGCTGGCCCTAAACTGTGATACTCCTACGTCAGCCTACCATGTAGCAGGGATTACAAGTGTGCACCACAACAAAGGAGTTTTTCATTTTAGATCATGGCTAAGTACCACTTCAAGGTTTTATGCTACTGCAAATTCCACCCTATATCCTAACAAAAGCCCTAAACCTAATCATTTTGTCACATTTTAATCCCTAGTCAATTTGCCTGCCTTTCTTTTCAGGGTGTATCTAACTTTCTCTTGCCTTTTCAGTTAATTCAATGAAAACAGAATAAATAAAATGAAGTAAAGGGAGATTACAACAATCTGAAAGTCTTGTGTTAAAATTCCTCATATGTTTCCTCCCAGGCCAGTTTTTCTCCCAGGCTTGTCACTCCCAAATTTCTAAGAAATCTACAACTTTAAAAGTTATTGTAAATTCACTCATCTATGAAAATTGCCTCATTTTAATTAAAATGCAAGAGCACTGTTATACTACACAATGTATTTTCAGATTAGATCAAACACAGGGAGGTGCATTTTAAGAAACCTACACCATAGACACATTTCAAATGTTATCTAGATAAAAGAGGCAATGTCAACCTGAAGATCCTGGAAGACGAGACCATCATAAACCTCCTGGGATCGCCACACTCGTGCTGTTCCCAGATACCTTCCCCTGCCCACACCTAGATAACCTTCATTCTGCTCTGAGAATGTGTACCTCCACCTCTCCCTTTCTAATAAAAATGTTCCTCTTTGCTAAAATCTGACTCATCTTTAAATTCTTTTCTGCAATGTGTCAAGAGCAGGGAAGGTCTAGGTGGAGAGATCTCCTCTGCCTTTGGAAAGACCTCCTGGAACCCCTTTACAGTGGCATAATGTTTAGTTGATGAGGACAAAGGCCAAATAATGGAAAATAATGGTAGGTGGCTTCAATTTATAATTTAAATTATAAATTTAGGAGAAGTATAACAGTATGGGAATAGGAGGTAGACACTCAGAACTAATCATTGGCTCCAACTAGATGGGCCTATTTCCCTTGATTTTCTCAATTTTCCATCTACTTATTGCCCTTTATCTACAGCAGGGTGCATGGTTGGTAAGATTTGCCGGTTAGAGGGGAATCCTTTTTTGAATCCTTACTACAATATACTATAATCTCCAAATCTTCAAGGATTAAAGTAGGGGAGACACATAGGATAGAAGAGGAAAGAGTGAACTAATACAAATTGGAAAGAACTGTCTTTTCAAAAAGGGATGTGGTGGATGAACACAAGGAAGAAATAACAAATCTGGAGAAAGAACAAAAAAAAAGCAATGACATTGGAAGATATCTAAAAAAATATAAGTCCTGCAACTGATTACAAAATGGATAAAATAATAAGGGATCAAGAGATGGTTTAAAACACATAACAAAACTCCACATTGCTTTTATCCTGTGGAGCTTGGAGTTGCATGAAATACAGTACACCCAATACTGAAATAATGAATTTCGCAAAACAGAAAGAATCTATTCATGAGGCAGCCAAGCATGTGGAGACTAGAGAGTAAGACTTAAATCCACCTCCCCCAAATAGGATTTGGGAATATTTATTAGATCAAACTTCATCAACTGTCACCATTATAATCTACACCTCAGAGGTGTTAACTTTTAGTCAACTAAATGACTAATACTTAGTAAAAAAAAATACATAACTCAGAGTATATGAAGTGGGCTAAGTCTAGAAAAGCAAGTAACTAAGTGCAGCTTAAATCATTGTTCAGGTTTTCCTCTGGTTTCAGAGGAGGTTTAAAAACAACTCAAAAGGTCTTAGCTCAGTGGCAGAGCGCTTGCCTAGTGCTTGCCTAGCATCTGTGAGGCATTGGATTTGATCCTCAGCACCACGAAAAAATAAATAAAGGTATTGCATCCATCTACAACTAAAAATAATTTTTAAAAAACTTAAAAGAGGCCTGCCAGCTACCCATCTTAAAGAGTGGATAGAGATGGAAAATGCAAATACTTTTAAATAAATTCCTGGAAGAATTTACAGCAGTATTGTTTAAACCTGTCAGAGGCTAGTGAGATGCAATAGTGCTCATTGGCCAGAGTCAGAAGCCTGTATGCTAGTCCTGGCTTGCTTATTTAGCTGAAAATTGGCAATAGTAACACCTGTTCCAACTACCTCAAAGGGTGGTTTTTGGCGTTCAAATGAGACCATGTATTTAACTGTTTTGAAAATTGTAAGAATGCTTCATAAATATAAGGTGTTTTTGTTGTTGCAACGTTGAAATTATTGCGGACTCCCCAACAAGGGTTATCTAAGGAAGCAATTTAGCTCTCCCAAGTGCGGATTGTAAGCTTCCATGAGTCCTGTCCAGTGTTTGGTGGGATCTTGAGAGGTAAACCTCAGTGTCTTTATGATCTGGGACTGGGACCCGGGGCCCTGTACATGCTAAGTACGCGTTCTACCACGGAGTTACACCCCTGTGACTTTTTTTTTAAAGCCACTATACAAATTAGCAAGGTGGTGCCTGTAAAGGGACCACGCAGGCAATGCTTAAGAAACACTGCCAAGAAGCAGCCACCGAAGCGCCAAGTCTGTCAGAGTACTTTTCCACAGAATTGCAGTTCCCTGAGACAATGATGCATCATGCCCGATCACTCCAAGGATGTCGGCTGCGGAGCAGAACGTGAATTGATAGAACTGATCGTCCAGTGACGCAGTTATTATGATTTCATTCTGATACATTTAATAATGTGCCACAGTTCCCAGAAATAAGCGAGATGCTACAACGAGCTGCAAATACAGAACGATCTGTCACCCCACACCTAGGAAACAAGCAGGAATAAAGAGCTTGCATTCGGCTCCCACGGGTCCAGGCCCCACGAACGCGCCTACCCAGTGCTCCTCGCCCCCGTCTCAGGCGCAGGCGCCGACGCCGCATCACGTGACCCGGCGCGCCGTCGGCGAGGGCGGGCGGGGCCGGGTGGGCTCCGCAGCGCCGCGCAGGCGCCCCAGGGCCGCGCTGAGCCGAGCCCCTCCTGCTCCCTGGAGGAGTCAAAATGGCGGCGTGGGGAACCTGGAGCAGTCCCGGAGCTTGAGCCACTGACAGGAGAGGAGAGGAGAGGGCGGCGGCGGCAGGAGGAGGATGGCCGCGGGTGCTGGCGCTGGTGCGGAAGGCGGTGCTGGGGGCGGCGGTGGCGGAGGCGACGGCAGCGGTCCCAGCAGCAGCAGCAGCGGGAGGAGCCTCCGTGGTGAGTGTCCCTGGGTCTCTGAGGCTGTGGAGCCGACGCGCTCTCCAGCGGAGCGCTGGGCGTCCAGGCGAGGAAGGGGATGTCCTTGGGCGTAGGGTCCCGGGGCTGGGCCGGGCCGCCGCGGGAGGCAGTGGAGCGCGGGGCGGGGAAGAGGGAGTCGTCCGTCTGGGGCCGCGGCGCGCCGGCGCCGGACTGGCCGGTCCCGGTGCTCTCCGAGGGGCGGGCCGGGCAGCGCGCCGCCGTCCCGGGGGCTGAGGTGCGAGGTGTGGCGCGCGGGACAGGAGGGTGGCCCGAGGTCGCTGCGGCGGCGGCGGCCCTGTCGGCTTTGGGCTCCGGCTCTGGGCTCGGAGGGGCGGGACCCTCCGCTCCCAGGACGCGGGGAAACCGCTCCCGAGCCCCCGGCGCCGGTTTACGCGGAGCGGGGCTGCGACCTCCGGGGGTGGGAGGGAGGGCGGCGGGCCTGGGCGTGGGGAGCCCGCAGGCCTATGGGCCGGCGAGTCTCAGGGGGAGAAGTTAGGTGGTCCGGTCAGCTGTTAATGGGGGGAAAAAACTGGGACTGAGCTTTGACAGGTAGGGAAACAATACAGTGTGTCTGGTAATGAAGAGGAGGAAGGGGAATACAGAAAAGGCTGGAGAGTGCCTTTTTCATTGCCAGGTTCTTTCCTGGGCTGTTTACTACCTTACCGCCACCCCCCGCCCCCACCCTGAGAACTTTCTCACCGATTTTGGAGAAACTCTGAGGAATGTTGTTTGTGCTTTGAACTACAATAGCACCCCTCCACATACCATCACAGATAATAAGTACTGTGAAGTAGGCCTTCGGTAATTTACAGCAGTCTGTTATCTTTACCACCACACTGTTTCCTCTACTAAAACATCTAACTGTGACGAGGAAGAGGCTTTTATTTTCTTTAAGAATCACTTAGGTTTTTCAACAGAATCTTTTGTCTCTGAATAGCATCCACATTTTTTATATTGCTGAAATAAATTGTTTTCTTCCTGAAATGTGGAAGAGAGATTTGAAATCGCTTTATAAGAATCATACATTTAACAGCAGCTACGATTAGACTTTTTTGCAGTCAGAAAAACCTTTAGAGATCTGGTGTGACTCGTTTTAAAACTGGGAGTCTAGACCCAGGGAGGTGAGTGAGTTGCTTTGGGTCTTACTGCTGTGGGGAGCAAGCTCAAAACTAGGACCGAGCCCTTTAGAGAACTCTACACTGCTGAGCTCAGTCTTCATTGAATTCTTCACCACCACTACCAATTCCAGTCCTAGGTCTTTATGCAATAAAGTTGAAAGCAGAAAGGAGAGCTCCTGTCTCTGATTAAGACCTTAAATAACTGATGAAGACCCCCTCTCCTACCTGAATCTATTAAAAATGGAGTGACATTTGGGCTTGGGTTGTGGCTCAGTGATCGAGGGCTTGCCTAGCACAAAAGAGGCATAAAAATAAATAGAGATATTATGTCCATCTACACTTTTTAAAAAATGGAGACATTTAATTTGGAGTTTTCATAGGCCCGTGAGTACAAATGTAGCATGGCTCCTCTTGCATGAATTCAGTAAAGCCTACAGGTCACTATTATGTCCACAAAGCCTAACTAGTATATTGTTCTGTGTCCCAACACCAGCATTTGAACAAGTTCTTTGTCTCTGACTCTTAATTTTAGGATATAAAATACCTGTGGTTGTTTTCCAAATTATACTGCCTACTTTCTATCTTTTTGGACCACAGCAATTTTATTTATAGTGTGTTACAGGCAAACCTTCAGAATTACAATAAAACCAAGTGATTCTGATTTCATATTCTAGTTGCTGAAACACATCCAAAATTACACAGGTGACTTTTTTTTTTTAATATTTATTGTTTGGTTTTCAGCGGACACAACATCTTTATTTGTATGTGGTGCTGAGGATCGAACCCGGGCCACACGCATGCCAGGCGAGCGCTTGAGCCACATCCCCAGCCCCACAGGTGATTCTTGAACGTCTCCTTTGTGTTTTGCTTTACATTAGCACTATGGAATGAAGGAAAGGAGTACAATAGAAAGATTTTTGCTCCCAGATTCTTGTTGGAAAGATAAGATGTACCTACGGAAATCTAGAAGACAGCCTAGTGAGTTCTGCTTATACAAAAAATGTGGGTATTCAGAGGAAAGGGAGATTGAGTGAGCCTTCAGGAGTATAAAGAACTTCCTGGAAGGATGCAAGTTTAAAGCCAGCTTCAGCAACTTACTGAGACCCTATCTCAAAATAAAAAATTAAAAAGAGCTGGGGATATGGCTCAGAAGTCAGTGAAGTGTCTTTGGGTTCAATCCTTGGTACCATTATTAAAAAAATAAAAAGGGGGGCTGGGTTGTGGTTCAGTGATAGAGTGCTTGCTTAATGTGAAGCAAATGGGTTCAATTCTCAGCACTGCATTTATTTATAAGTGAATAAAATAAAGGTCCATCAACACTAAAAAAAAAATTAAAAAAAAAAAAGAAGAAAGAAAAAAAACTTCCTGGAACACTTGAGACTTGAACTGACTAATAAAAATTTATAGGGAAAAACAGGACTATAAATTGAAGATTAGTTTTGGGAGGGGAATAGAGGGAAACTAAGATGAATTTCCTTTGGAGAATGTTTTCCATAAGGACATTAGACAGTTGGAATGTTATCTGCTTGTAGAAAGGTTTGAATGCTAAATTGAGATTTGGATTTTTATTCTCTTGTGCAAGGCATAGAGAACTTTTGAAAGTTTGGAGGCCAGAAATTAATGTGATAAACAGCAAAGTGAACTTATCAATGATCTATAGGTTGAGTTAGAATGAAGAGAATGGAATGAACTGGGGAAGGCAATAGCTGGCTGTTGAGTTACCTACCTATGAGTAGATAAGATCCTAAACTAGAGTAAAGTAAGTAGGAAGGATTGTATAGCAAATATGTGTATACATGTGTGAATACTAACTGTGATAAAATACATATAACATAAAATTTAATTATTTAGTCACTGAAAGTTGTATAGTTCTATGCATTTATACATTCACATCACTATGCACCCATTACTCCCATCCATCTGCAAAATCCTTTTTTTTGGGGGGGGGTATGCTGGGAATTGAACCCAGGGCCCCACACATGATTAGCATGCGCTCTACCACTGAATTATACTCCCAGCCCCCGTCTGCAGGATTCTTTCCGTCTTCTTAAACTGAAATCTGAACTCGGTAAACACTTTGTTACTCCTACCCCCTGACAGTCACCATTCTACCCTCTGTCTCTGTGAATTTAGCTACTCTAGGTATCACATGTAAGTAGAATCATGAAATCATGAGTATTTATGACTGGCTTATTTAACTTAACATCACATCTTCAAGTTCCATCCATGTTGTGGCATGTATCCAAATTTCCTTTCTTGTTTCTTTTTGGTACTGGGAATTGAACCCAGGGGCACTTAACCACTGAACTACATCCTTAGCACTTTTATATATTTTATTTACAGACATGGTCTTGCTAAGTTGCTGAGGCTGGCTTTGAACTCACAATCCTTCTACCTCATCCTCCTGAGCGCTGGGATTATAGGTATGCGCCACCACACCCAGTTCCTCCCCTTTTAAGGATGAATGATATCTATTTTGTGTATATACTACATTTTGTTTATTTATTTGCCCAATGAGAGCACTTGAATTGCTTCTAGTTTTGACTGTGTATTATGCTGTGTATTATGACTGTGTATTATGAACATGGATATAAAAAATCTGTTCAAGACCCTGTTTTGACCGGGCTCAGTGGCACATGCCTGGAATCTCAGTGATTTGGGAGTCTGTGGCAGGAGGATTGTGAGTTCAAAGCCAGCCTCAGCATTTTAGTGAGGCCCTAAGTAACTCAGCAAGACCCTATCTCTAAATAAAATAGAAAATGGCTGGGGATGTGGCTCAGTTTAAATGCCCCTGATTTCAGTCCCCTAGTACAAAAAACAAACAAATGACCCTGTTTTCATTTCTTTTGGTATAATACCAGGAAAAATTTATCATTCCCACTAGCAGTGGGTTTGTTTTTTTTCCTTTTTGATACGCCATCTTAATGAGTGTGAAGTAGTATCTCACTATGGATTTGATCTGCATTTCACTAATGATTAGTGTGTTGAGCATCTTTTCCTGTATTTATTACCCATTTTTAAATCAGATTGTTTTGTTATAGGAATTCTTCGTCTTTTTTGAATATCAGTCCATTATCAGATATGGTTTGCAGATGTTTTCTTCCAATCTATGAGTTGCCTTTTCACCATCCTTTCATGTGCAAAAGTTTTTAATCTTGGTGAAGTTCTACTTCCTAGTTTTTCTTTTGTTGCTTATGCTTTTGGTATCATATCCAAGAAATCATTGCCAAATCCAATGTCATGTCATGAAGTTTTTCCTTTTGTTGTCTTTTAAGAATTTCATAGTATACATTTTTATTTTTTAAGTCTTTTCCAATTGAATGGTCTTGGCATCCTTATTGAAAAATCTTTTGAGAGGCTGGAGGTGTTGCTCAGTTGTAGAGCGTTTGCCTAGCATGTGCTAGGCCCTGGCTCAATCTCCAGCATTAAACAAAACAAAACAAATGAAGAAAAAAGAAAGAATAACAAAAAAAGTCTTTTTTTTTTTTTTTTTTAATGGTGCTTGGGATCAAACCCAGGGTCTTGTGCATGAGCTATATCCTCAGCCCAACAACAAAAGTCATTTGACCATAAATGCAAGGGCTTATTTCTGGGATCTCTGTTCTGTTGCATTGATCTATAAGTCTGTCTTTATGCCAAAACCACACTTTTAATTATTGTGGTGTTACATATATAATTTTTTTTCAATAAAAGTGTGAGACCTCCACTTTGCTCTTCTTTTTCAAGATTGTTGTGCTATTTGGGAATCCCTTGATATGCTGTATGAATAATTGGATAGTTTTTTTAATTATTAAAAAAAAGCTATTGGGATTTTGTTAGGAATTGCATTAAATATGTAGATTTCACTGGGTAGTATTAACATTTAAATGATATTAAATCTTCCAGTGAAGGAACACTGGATGTCGTTCAATTTATTTGTGTGTGTGGTTGTTTGGGGGGTATCTGGGATTGAACTCAGGGGCACTTGACCATTGAGCCACATCCCCAGTCCTTTTTTGTATTTTATTTAGAGACAGGGTCTTGTGTTAGTACCTTGCTGTTGCTGATGCTGGCTTTGAACTCTCCATCCTCTGGCCTCAGCCTCCTGAGCCACTGGAATTATAGGTGTTCACTGTGCCTGGCTTTATATGTGTTTTTAACTTTGCCAGCTTGCTTTTCTTCCTTTTCTTTCTGCCATACTGACCCTCTACGTCATTTTCATTTTAGGACATGTACTGCTAGAACAAGTACCTTCAGGGACATTTTATGATTTTCAGTAGAAGAGTTTTTAATCTCCTTGATTAAGTTTATTATTTTGTTATTTTTAAAATGCTGTTGTAAATAGGACTGTTTTCTTATTGTTCTTGTCAGGGTATAAGAATGCAACTTTTTTTTTTTTCCTGTTGATTTTTGTATTCTTCAGCTTTGCTGAATTTGTTTATTATTTCTAACAATTTTTTGTGAAATCTTACATATAAAATCATGTGTTGTATAAACAGAATTAATTTACTACTTTCTTTCTAATTCAGATGCCTTTTATTTTTTTTCTTCCCCAGTTGCTCAGCCTGGATTTGCAGTACTATGTTGATTAGAAGTGTTGAAAATAGGCATTTTGGCTTGTTCCAGATAGAGGGAAATTTTTCCATTTTTTGCCATTGAGGATGATATTAGCATGAGTTATTCCATGTATGGCATTTATTATGTTGATACTTTTCTTACATTCTGAATTTCATTGAGTGTTTTTTTTTTTTTAATTTATTTTTTAGTTTTCGGCGGACACAACATCTTTGTTTGTGGTGCTGAGGATCGAACCCGGGTTGCATGCATGCCAGGCGAGCATGCTACCGCTTGAGCCACATCCCCAGCCCCTCATTGAGTGTTTTAAAAAATCAATTGTGAGTGCTGAAAGAGAGCTTCTGGCTTGGTGAATAAGAAAATTCTGGTGTCATTGGCAGAATGATATCTTCTTGCCGACATTAATCAAAAAGTCACACAGATGTATGCGTGAATAACTCTAGTTCACTTTTATAATAGTATTCATCTAGTATACTATGGCACATTGGTACTCACAAAGATATTATTAATTGAGTCGAAAAGCAGAAGACCAGAAAGCTAAAAAGTGTATAGTTTATGTTTTGTTAGTGGAAAAAATGCTTATTTTTATTTTAAACCATCTTCCCTATTAACCCACTCTTGGTACAGTGGTAATAAAACAAAGTCAAACTTGTCCATTTTACATAAAAATAGTCACTTCACAAAGTGACTTTTTCTAAAACAGGTATCTTTTTTTAAAAAAAAATTAAGTTGTAGATTGATTGACACAATAATAATTGTATTTATTATTTATTTTTATGTGGTGCTAAGGATTGAACCCAGTGCCTCAGACATGCCAGGCAAGTACTCTATCACTGAGCTCTAAGTGGTAGCCCCCTAAAACAGATACCTTCTTAAAAGTGAGTTTTTCCTTAAGTTGATGCAAGTAGCAGTCAGTTATCAGAATGCAAAATTTCAAAGGGAGATGATTTAGAAGAAATTTTTCTAATGCTTTCTGACTCCAGATTTTTAATGAAACACATTCAGTACTTAATTTATTTTCAAAGCATTAAACAAACATTCAATGAAAGTTTTAGTTTTCTTTTTTATTTTTAAAACATTTCAGTCTATAAATTTGACATTTCAAGCTGAATCAGATATTCTTACTATCTCAATTTATATAGAAGCTTTAGAAACATAATGCTCCAACTTTTATAGATTATCTTTAAATCCATGTCATAATTTGACACATGATGATGGTTTGTTTAGTTTTGTTTTTTTAGGGTTTTTTGGTACTAGGGATTGAACTCAGGGTCTCTCAGCCACTGAGCCACATCCCCAGCCCTATTTTGTATTTTATTTAGAGACAGGGTCTCACTAGTAGCTTTAGCACCTCACTTTTGCTGAGACTGGCTTTGAACCTGCAATCCTCCTGCTTCAGCCTCCCGAGCTGCTGAGATTGCAGGCATGTGTCACTGTGCCCAGAAAATACTATGTCAAGGGTGGAATAAATAGGAATCACTTTAACATAGAGAAATCCTTTAAGCTGCAGGATTCAAAACCATTTTC
Source organism: Spermophilus citellus (assembly GCF_964194105.1). NCBI lineage: Eukaryota > Metazoa > Chordata > Mammalia > Rodentia > Sciuridae > Spermophilus > Spermophilus citellus. Next base: position 216,252,144 of record NC_138185.1, on the reverse strand, counting down.
TTTCTTGATCATTCTTGGGATTTTTAAGCTATAATTGTGATGTAATAGAATACTGACCTGGGAATTAGACCTCCATGCAGATTCTACTACTTTCTATGGTTTTAGAAGCTTAAGCAAATCACTTTAAGCTATCTGAAGCCTAATTTCACCTGTTAAAAAAACAAATAGGTATAGAAAGGTCTGTCTTAGATTTTCTACCTTGTTTTTTTTTTTTTTTTTTTTGGTTTGTTTGTTTTTGTTTTGTTGCATCCTTTTCTTCTCCACTACCCTAACCTTATTAGTCTGGACTATTTATTGAACTGAGTCTTTGCCACTTGTTCTCCTACTCTCCCTCTCTGAATGTTCTTTGTATTGCTACTAGAGCCCAGTTAGAGCATGTTACTTCTCTACTTTAAAAACCTGTTATCTTTGGGGCTGGGGATGTGGCTCAAGCAGTAACGCGCTTGCCTGGCATGCACGGGGCGCTGGGTTCGATCCTCAGCACCACATAAAAATAAAATAAAGATGTTGTGTCCACCGAAAACTGAAAAATAAATATTTTTTAAAAAATTCTCTCTCTCTCTCTCTCCCCCTATTAACAGGTTTTTTTTTTTTTTTAACTTCCTGTTGTGTGTGGGATAAAGTCCAAACTCAAAAGTTTGTAAACGGTGTCCAATCCTAGCTTTCCCATCACTTGAGCCATACCAAACTCTTTCTTTTTCCCTGTGTTGTGGTTTTCATGTTTATCCCAGTGCTTGGAGTTTGCTTTGTTCTTTGTCATCAACTCTATTACTGCCTGTCTAGTATCTGTTTTCCTAATAGAAATCTGCTTTTGGTCACACACATAGAAGGTTTGGAGAAGGTGATTCATTACCAACTCCAGGGATTGATTTTGACTAGTCCAAGCCAATTAAATCAGCTCATGGCATTTCCCTGTAAACTGTTATTTGTCATAATAATTTGAAGGGAAAAAAAAAATCACCATTTCTGGGGGAAAGACTTGTTTCCCTTCTTGTTTAAGAACAAGGCAGCTTAGGGCCCCTTTTGCTCCAGACAGCTGTGAAAACAGGGAATCAGACATTCCTTGAAGATGGCAGAGAGGTAGAAGGAATCTGGTTCTTTGATAACGTTATTGAGTCACATACTGTTGAGTCTGGAGTCTTCCCTACCTCGAGACTTCTCATGACAGATAAATTTCTTATTGTTTATGCCAGTTCTTTTTTTTTAACACACACACACACACACACACATATATATATATTTAGTTGTAGTTGGACACAATATACAATAAGTGTATTGTGTTTACTTATTTTTATGTGGTGCTGAGAATCGAACCCAGGGCCTTGCACATACTAGGCGAGCACATTACGGCTGAGCCACAACCCCAGCGCCCCCACCGCCCCCATTCATGCCAGCTCTTTGGAATTGTTTGCCATTAAATCTTCTGGAAGTTATAGTGTCTTTTATTCTTCAAAATTTAATTGTGATTCCTTTACCAATTGTGTTTCAGTCTGTTGGTACTCTGGACCTGTCTTATGGGCCATCTTATAATCTATAATAGTCACTTGCTTGTATGTCTGATCCTTCCACGTGACTCTGTATTCTTTGAACTATAGCACGTACTACAGTGTCTGGCATAATAGGTATCAGTAAGTTCATTGTTAGGTTGAAATAATAACATGAAAGAGTACTGTGTAAGGAATTTTAAAATGAGCATGAGGTATGTTATTGTCTTTAAAGTGGAAATGGAGAAATCAATTAAAACATGCATTGTTCTTTGCTTGCCCTTTATTTTTGTCCAGACAGTTCCTCTTAGATAAAAAAATTTGAGCTGCCTCTGGCCACTGTCCCTTATGGAAGGAGTGGTAATGAATTGTGCTATTATTGTGCTATTTTCCTCTAAGGATTTTTTTTTTGGGGGGGGGCAGATACCAGTATTGAACCCAGGGGCACTTAATCACGGAGCCACATTCCCAGCCCTTATTTTGTACTTAAATTTATTTAGACTTAGGGCCTCACTGAAGTGCTGAGGCTGTTTTTGAACTTATGATCTCAGGCCTCAGCTTCCTGAGCTACTGAATTACAGGTGTGAGCCTCTGCGCCCAGCTAGGCAAATTCTTGTATTCTAAGTATAATGTGTCATCTTAAAAGTTGCAAATAATTTTTCTTTAGCTGTAGATGGACACAATACTTTTATTTATTTTGTTTTTATGTGATGCTGAAGATTGAACCCAGTGCCTCACACATCCTAGGCACACACTGTACCACTGAACTATAACCCCAGCCCTAGATAAAATTTTTGATTGACATAATGTACATATTTATGAGGTGCAATGTGATGTTTTGATTCATGTATACATTGGATAGTATGTCTTTTTCTCCCATGTTTTGAACCATATTTAGGTCTATTTTAACTAACATTCCTTGTGAATTATTCTTTAGAGAAGAATTCTATAATATGCTTCATAAGACCTAATTATTCTTGTCTTAAACCTTCCCCAAATACTTTTTGCTTGCTTGAGACTAGACATGAGAATTTTCTTGTAGGCAAAGAGCTTTGTGGCATAACTAGATAAGTTTGTAACAAATGTTAGTAATAGCTAATGATAGAGAAGTCTCATTATAGCCTAATTATAGTCATAGTTCTGTCACATGCTTCAGCAATAATGTCTGACAAGAGTGGAAGGATGGGAAAGGAGTTAACATTTACAAGCTTAGTGTACTTCATCATGTTTAATCAAATAAATTTCATAGTAATTTTTAAAACAATAAACTTATTTTTAAAACAAGGAAAAAGGGAATTAGAATATACATTTAGAAATTTGTTATATATTTTGGATGATTATGAAAAGATTTGTTACATATGGTTATAAACATGTACTTATTTGTTGGCTTTTTACTTTACTAAGGCACAGTTTATGCTACTCTATGTGCCTTAGTTTCCACATTTGTAAAGGGAGTAGTATTACTCTCTATTAGGTCTTCATTTGACTAAATAAGGTAATCTGCGTAAAAACATTTGATATGGCAAATGGAACACAGGTACCCAAACATTTCGTTTTTGTCCATCAACTTTACAAAATTATGCAAATGTCTTAATGCCGTTCAGATTTTAGATTTTGAGGGACTGAACCAAGATCTCTGCTATATTTTGCATGTGTTCTTTATGTCTATGTGCTTATTAATTCTTTTTTTCTTGTGGCCATGTTGAAGATAAATTCCAGTGCCTCATGCATGCTGGTCAGTCAGGCTACCACTAACTTATGCCCCCAGCATTATTAATTTTTAAATAACAAAAAGATTGCCACTTAATTCAAGCAATAGTATTAATTTTTTAAAAAACAAAACAAACTCTAGAATCCTTCTCATGAAACACATAACTCATATCTTAGTACTGCTCTATTCCCTGCATACTGCACTCTATATGGAATTCTTTTATTTCCTTAGTGAACCAGGTTTTGTTCTGTCCTCGGGTCCTCACATAGATTCCTCTTCTGTTTGGCACATTGTTTTGGCATTCCTTCACCAAGAAAGGGGAAAAGTTCAAATTTATTATTATTGATCTTAGGTATGTCACTTTCTCAAAATCCCTATAAAGTGAGCATTTTTATTATCAGCCACAAAGAAACTAAAATATTTTCCCAAGATCATACAATTTAGAAATGGCTGAGCCAGATCCAAACCAGGCAGTTTGGCTCTAGAGTTCTTCATCTGTACCGATCTACATTTCCTCTACCTTGTAATCACCTGTTTATTGATTTGCCCCACTAGATTTTAAACACTTTTTAAAACAAAAATTAGGCCTATCCTGTTTATGCCCCCTTTTGCATAGCATATAATAGGCATTCAGAAAATATTTAGATGAATTAAAAAAAAAAACTCTCGGGCTGGGGATGTGGCTCAAGTGGTAGCACGCTCACCTGGCATGCATGGGGCACTGGGTTCGATCCTCAGCACCACATAAAAATAAAATAAGGATATTATGTCCACCTAAAAAACTAAAAAAATAAATATTCAAAACAAAACCCTTATTTGAGAGCAGAAAGAGTGGTGGTTTTTGTTTGTTTGTTTTTTAGATACTGGGGATTGAACCCAGGAGCACTTAACCACTGAGCCCTATCCCCCAGCCCTTTTTTATTTTTATTTTTGTAACAGGGTTTCACTGAGTTGCTGAGGGCCTTGCTGAGTTGCTGAGGTTGGCTTTGAATTTCTCCTGCCTCAGCCTCCTAAGCCATGGGATTACAAGCATGTGCCACCATGCCCGCCTTGTTTGTTTTGTTTGTAGGATCTTTTGAGAGGGTGGTTGCCCACATTGGCTCAGAACTCCTTGGCAAGCAATCCTCCTTTCTAAGCCTCTGATGTAACTAGGACTGCACCCACCTAAGAGACATAGTTTTGATTAAATTTTTGAAGAGCCTTTCACAGAATAATTCTTTCTTATGACACAAAGTCAAATTTTTACGATCAGTTATTTTAGGAGAACTAATTTGAGGGTGGTGTACTAGATGAATTAGTGTGGGAGCAGAGACCAAGTTTGTTTTGTTTTATTTATTTATTTATTGTAATATTGAAATGATTAATGAATACTTGATCTAAGTTGTTTGCATTGGGATTGGTGAACCAGGTTGTTGTAGAGGAGAGAGTTTTGACTCTGATTGCCCAGGGTGTCTTCAGCAAAAACGAGATGTTTATATAGGGAGAAATGATTGAGTTTCCTTTTCTACCTTTATCTTTCACACATTCATAGAAAGCCTAGTGTGTATCAGGTGCTTTAAAAAATTATCCTTTAAACTTTTGGTATGCTGAATTTGAACTTTTGGTAATACATCAGAGATTAATATCCAACTGGAGATTTAAGATTGGAGATTGGGAGAAGAGATGAGGCTGGAATTGTATATTTTCAACTAATTTTTTTTTTTCAATGCAGGGGATCAAACACAAGGTTGTGGCAAGCATTCTATCACTGAACTTACTCCTGGCTTCAGTATTTATTCTTGTGTTAGTAATACCAATAATGTTGATTCTCAGGAAAGAGTAGAGAGAAATAGAAAAGACCACACCAAGAACAGAGCATTGGGGCAGCCTGTGTTTTGGTATGAAAGGAAAAGGAGTCATAAATGGAAAAACCATAACATATTATGTCCTGAGGGAAGTAACTGTTTAGAGAAAAGTGATAATTCTTAATGTCATGAAGACTTCAAAGAAGGAAAAACTGGGGAGAAACATTCAGTTTGGAAAGTTTCATTAGGGAAAGGTTTGCAAATTAACATCTCCAGCTTCATTTAAAAGGGATTAAGATGTAGGATATTGAGAAGTGAATACCAGAATATATATATATTACTTTTAAGAAATAGTTGGTAAAAGGAAGGAGAAGACTGTAACAATATTCGAAGATATTGAGGTAGAAAGAATACTTGTTTGACTTCAGTCTGAGTTGCTTACGGCCTCCGTCTCCCAAGCCACTGGGATTACAGGCATGCGCCTCTGCACTGGGCTTGACTTCAGTCTTATCAGTGAAGTAGGAAATGAAGTTATCTGCTGAGGGAGGTAAATGAGCAGGAGACTGGAAAAAAGTGGAACAGCTATAAAAGGAAATTCAAAAATAGTTAAATCAGATTTTAAGATCTAATGCAATATAAAAATTAAAGCTTACTTATGAATTTGATCAAATCTGAATTATCTATATAGACAATTTCTAAATTTTCCACAGCAAAATTATGATCCTTTTACCATCCTGAATATGAAATATCCCTTTATCTCTGCTAATTAGTTGTGTTCAGAGAAAGGAAAAAAATTTTACTAATCTAGTCATGTATTCAGCAAAGTATATTGTGCACTTATTATATGCACCACACAAAGTTCTGGCTCTGGAGATAAAACAGTGAAAAAAAAAAAAAACCCAAATCCGCCCTTGTATAGTTTATGGTGGAGAAAGGAAAAGAAAGAACAGAAAATAAACAAAAAGGCAGTGATTCCCAAGAAGCTGGCTCCTGGCTCAGCTTCCCACATATGATACAGTCTCACTGAGTTTTCCACGTGGACCTCAATATTGTGACCTTCTAGTCTCAGACTCCCAAGCACCTGGAACTACAGATTTCCTAAGGGTGCAGTTGTATTTGTCTTTGGATCTTCAGTATGCCAGGCATGCTGGTTAGATTAAAATTGTTTACCAAGCCTGTTGATGTCAATTTTGGACCATTGTAAACAGGAATCTTCTAGGAAATAGCTTCAGATACTTCCACATTCTCATTCCATTTTGTGGGGACAGGTAGGAGGTAGAAAGGACTTCTGCTTAATTATCAACATATTCACCAGTACACCTCTGTACATGAATTATATTGCTGAATTCCTACCAAGCTTTGTCTGATTTCTTAAGGGTAGATTTGGCTTTGAAACTGCAGTATCTGAAATAGTGCTACTTACATAGAAATTGTTCATCAAAGACTGTCGATATGAAAGTTGGACAGTGAAAATAGAAATCTTTCAGCAAAATAATCCCAACATACCCATTTTCACAGTTTTTTTATGGAAGTGCAGATTTGTGAGGGATTTCATAGTATGTATCCTGCACCCACATGGCCTTTGTTCTACTCATGTCCCACCACTTTCTAGCTGGGTGAACATGTCATTCTTATGTAATTACTTCTTCCTCAGTTTAAATCATGAGTAAAAGGAGATTGGATGGTACTTTGCTGCTACTGTTATTGGAGCGTGCATGCAGATATGTGCGCAACCCATATGAAGCACTATAGGAGTGTTAGTTATTGGTTTATTATTTGTCACTATCTAATCTTGGCTTGAGAGATTTAATTAGTATACTGAAGATTTCCTAGCTTAGATAAAAAAAAATCCTTATATAAGATTGGCCTCGTTTGTCAAACTTTAATTATTGGGTATTAGTAATATTATGCTTTTGGATGTTATTTTTTTTCACCTTCTATTTTCTCCAGCAATTCCTTTTTTGATGTTTTTACAATCATAATCTCTTCCAGAAAAGTACATAGACAGCTTGTAGGTCCTCCTTCTCAATTATTTGTAGTAAGAAATGCCATATGTTTTCATTTTGTTCCCAGATGTGTGTGTGAGAGAAAATAGTCCCACCATTTCAATAGTGCTGGGGCATCTTTTACATAAAATACAGGTTATTCAGTCAAGTCCTGAGAGATATTCAGCTGCTGGGCAGTAGGAACCACATCAAGTGTCCTTCAGTTAATCTTTCATATGTATTCAGAGTTCTGTGGGTACATGGTGACATCACACTGAATAACAGGGCTATGGGTTGACTCAGGAATTTTACTCAATCATTTTATCCCACACCTAAAATTTTGGATCGGTATAACACTGTGAAAGTGGCTAAAATTTCTTCCTCAGTCTCCATATGAATAGTAAGAATGATGGAATAAATGATTGATTGGTCAGAATGGTCAAAAAAAGAAAATAATCAAAGATACATGTGATACATGTTAGTTTCACTCCTAGTTATATACTCAAAAGACATGAAACATGTCCATACAGTTTGTACAAAAATGTTTATAACAGCATTATTCATAATGACAAAAGTGGAAACAATTCAAATATAATCTATCAATACATGGATGAATGAATAAAAATAAATGTGGTACATCCATACACTGGAATATTATACAACAGATAAAATAGAAATGAAATGCTCATACATGTTCCATTTTGGATGAACCTTAAACATTATATTTAAATGAAAGAAACTAGTCACAAAAGACCATGTGTAATATAATTCCATTTATGCCAGTGTTCAAAATATATAGAGGTAGAAATTTGATTAGTAGTTTTTCTACAGTTAGGGAATTAAGGGAAAGTTGGGAGTAACTGCTAATGGTTATGGACCTTTTTGGAGGTGATTATGTTATGAGGCTCCATGAACATAATAAAAAGTACTGAATTGTGGAAACAGTTTTTTTCTGTGATTTTAAAGAAGATTAATAAGTAAACTTAGAAGTTGAGAATAACTGAGGTCATGTGAGCTAGAAAAAAAAATTTAATAACAGCTTGTTTGTCTTAGGTTTTCAGAGGTTTGTTACCAACTGATTAAATCCATATTTCTCTTAAGAGAAAATGTAATCAGGAATACATGGAGAGCTATTCTCTGAGAGTCACATCTTACATTAGCACAAGAGAATGACTTTTGGTTCCTTAAGAATCAACAAAGGGGGGCTGGGGTTGTAGCTTAGCGGTAGAGTGCTCGCCTAGCGCGCCTAAGGCCCTGGGTTCGATCCTCAGTGCCACATAAAATAAATAAATAAATAAAACAAAGGTAAAAAAAAAATCAACAAAGAGGGGCCAGGGTTGTGGCTCAGTGGTACAGTACTTTCCTCACATGTGCAAGACACTGGGGTTTGATCCTTAGCACCATATAAAAATAAATAAAATAAAGGTATTGTGTTCATCTACAACTAAAATAATTTTTAAAAATCTAACAAAGATGCCACTCCTTGGAATTTGAGTGGTTAATTTATCAAATCAAACACACAGAGGGGATTGTGCAAGTTTTAAGTATATACATTGCAAAAATAAACAGATGTGTCAGATATTCCTGGTGCAGGACAGTGTAAAGTGCATCTTTGCCAGCTGGTGATGGAATTCAGGGCCTCACACTTGTTAGACAGGTGCTCTACCACTGAGCTAAGGGCTTGTGGTTTTTTTTTTTTTTTTTTTTTTATGGTTCTGTCATGGAATACTGCTGATAACAGTGACTGGGCATGAAGGAGGAGAGGAATGAGCTGTTTGGCTATTTGGTCGAAGGCTTTTCCAGTTGGAAGGGTAGCAATTACTAAAGCTCTGAGGTGAGAAAATGCATGGCATGTTTTAAAAAAGAAAAGCAGGGAGAAGATTGTTTAAAGTGGAGCAAGGTAAGAGGAAAGTGATAAGGTGAGTTTAGAAGGTAATGGATAAACATAACAGAATTTTTGAAGCATATCTATTAGGAAAAAAAGGTGTATTCCAAATTTTATGTATATTTGCAGTTCAGGGAATTGTTCATATTGCTTCAGTTTTTTTTTTCCCCGGGAAAGTTAATAGTTGACTATATTAAGAATGACATTTGGGACTGGGGCTGTAGCTCAGTGATAGAGCTCCTGTTTTGCACATGTGAGGCATTGGGTTCCATCCTCAGCACACCACATAAAAATAAAAATAAAGATATTGTGTCCATCTACAACTGAAAATATTTTTTTAAAAAAATGACATTTTTCCATGGAAATTTAATAGTCTTTTAATTTTATCTTGAAATTGCTTAACTGTTAAACTATTTGTGTTTACATTAAGAATGGAGCCAAGGGCTGGGGAAGTAGCGCGCTCGCCTGGCATGCGTGCGGCCCGGGTTCGATCCTCAGCACCACATACCAACAAAGATGTTGTATCCGCCGAGAACTAAAAAATAAATATTAAAAATTCTCTCTCTCTCCTCTCTCACTAAAAAAAAAAAAAAATGGAACCAAATAAAACATTTTTGGCTAATACTTGAGTTAAAATTTGACATATTTTAAAAAATGTGAAAAATACAAGGCTGTTATTTGAGAGATTATTTATTATTATTTATTTTCATTAAAATTTATTATTATTTGAAAACCTCATTAGCATTTAAGAGTTTGTGGCATAGGCAAGCTCTCATCTGCAGTGTTGTCCATCTTTTAGAAGTTGAGGCTCTACAACCTTTAATACCATTCACTTATCTGCTAAGCTTCTGGCAGCCTCAGCTTACATGAACATCTGCAAAGTTATGAGTAAGTAAACTTTTAAAACAATCAGGTTAAAATAACATGAATCGTGCCATGCACAGTGGCACACGCCTATAATCCCAGCAACTAGGGAGGCTGAGACAGGAAGATTGCAAATTTGAGGCCAGCTTCAGCAATTGAGCAAAGCCCTGTCTTACAATAATAAGGGCAGGGGATGTGCCTCAGTGGTTTAAATGCTCCTGGTTCAATCTCGGGTACCAAAAAAAAAAAAAAAATAGTAATAAAATAAAGAAATAAGTATACTTGAATTTCTGAGGTATAGTTATGACAAAGCTTTCACTTTACCACTACTTGAGGATAGAGATTTCCTTATTTTGGCATAATGTTTTTTCATCTGACCCTTGTCAGTCCTTATGTGTTTTCTAGTTTGTAGTCGAAAACAGAAAGGCATTAACAAAAGCTTAGGAAAGGCAGTTTAGAAATGGTTTAGGTAGTACTCTAGAGGTCAGGCCTATTGATGACTGAAGAGAAATACCTGTTGTACAAATAGCAGGACAAAGGGCTCAGAGGACTCAGGAAGTTGAAGTGGAGGACAGACTGAACACTGTGCATTTCTGTGTGTGAAGGATGCTACTCAAAGCATCCTTCAGGTATTTAGGAAATCTATCCATCTAATTTCCCAGAAACAGGTAATTGAGTTATAGTTATATTTAGGATTTAATAAAAATATTTGAAATGATACACTGAATTACCTAAGCAATAATAATTGTACTATAAACTCTAGTTTGAGCTTTCTGTCCTGATTAAAGTGTTTACCCTCATAGTCTAATTTAGAGATTATAACACAAATTGAAAGAATTTTATCAAATATTGTCCCAACTCCTTACATATAAATTTGTTTTTTAACAAAAACGTTTACAGCAAGAAATGTGAAAGCCAGAAGTTGAAAAGGAGAAGACTGACAATATTGACTATGTAAAAAAAAAAAAAAAAAATCTGGGCTGGGTATATAGCTCAGTTGGTAGAGTTACTTGCCTTGCATACACAAGGCCCTGGGTTCAAACCCTAGCACCACCAAAAAAAAAAAAAAGAAAGAAAAGAAAGAAACCTAAACATTTATGACAAAAGCCATGAAGTTTTAACAAGTTAATTTGAGTAGTCTCTTTATATTTTCACATTAATATAGAAAGTGTTGCAAATCAATTAAAAGAACAGCCGAATAGGGAAAAAAATGGGCAAAAATTATAAAGCAATAAAGGGACTGGGGCTGGGATTGTGGCTCAGTGGTAGAGCGCTCGCCTAGAATGGGTGGGACCCCAGGTTCAATCCTCAGCACCACATTAAAAATAAATAAATAAATAAATAAATAAATAAAGGCATTGTGTTGTGTTCATCTACACCTAAAAGATAAATATTAGAAAAGGGACTAATAAATATATTGAAATTCAGTTTCCCTAATAATTAATAATTAAAATAACAATGGCATCATTTCTCATCTATCAGATTGCAGAAGTTAGTAACACCCAGCATTTTGTACATTTTCATGAAAGGTGCCATAAGTATAAATTGCACCTTTTCTGACAGCGCATCTCAGAACTAGAAATATATATCTTTTAATCTAATAATCATACTTTTTGAAATTTATTCTAATGAGATGGAATGGGTAAAAATGTAACAGCATTGTAACACCGTTTATAATATTGAAAACATGGAGGTGAACCTCTATAGATTTGGTTGTGTAAATTATGGCATATATACATAATGCAGTTCTATGTAGACATCTTTTTTTAAAATATTTTTTTAATTGTCAGTGGGCTTTGTTTATTTATATGTGGTGCTGAGACTCAAAATCATGCTCACTCATGCTAGGCAAGCAATGTACCACTGAGCCACAATTCCAGCCCATAGTTTTGAAAGAGGGGCTCACCATATTGCCCAGGCTGGTCTTGAATTCCTGAGCTCAGGTGATTCTTCTACCTCAGCCTCCTGAGTGTTGAGATTACAGGTTCATGCCTTAGGATTTTTAAAGGCAAAGTAAAATTTTTTATGTGGCAGTATTCCTACAATGCTGATATGCTATGAAAGTAATTTTTTACAAAACTCTTGTTATATTTTGTTTAAAGTTATGTTAAAACCCTAGAAAAATTGAAATTAGATTGTTCAAGTTATCTTTGTGGGGAGAGTAGATATTAGGGAATTACCTTTCTCTTTAAACAACAAACGTATTATTCTTCTAAATGAGGTTAGGAAAAAATTAAGATTTTGGGGTAGATGGAGAAGAGAACATTTAGCAGATATGCTCTTTGTATATTGTGATATGTTCCTGTAACCTTTAAAATTTTCTTAAGACTCAGAACAAATCCCAACTTTTCAAACTCTGTTAATAGAAGGCAAAAACATTTCCTTAAGGGTAACCGTAAATATTGACATACTAATTAAATTAAATCTTAATATACATCTGATTACACAGTAGTTTTCAAGTTTAGTATTTAATATAGATTTAATTTTCATGAATGAGAAAAAACATATACCACTCCTGGTTATTTACCTGAAGGAATCAAAGTGGGCACATAAAAGAGATAACCTGCGTATCCATGTTTATGGCAACACCGTAAGTTATGGAATCAGCCTAGATGCTCATTGATGGATGAATGGATATAGAAAATGTGATACACAATGGAATAATAGTATTCACCCAAAAAGAAAGATTATGTCATTTGCAGAAAATTATGTCATCTCCAGGATGGAACTAGAGACCATCATATTCAAGGAAGTCAGTCAGTCTCAGAAAGACAAGTGTTGATGTTTTCTCATGTGGAATCTAGGAAGAGGGGATGACAATGTGAAAGTAATAGGGGAACTATCAGGAAAGATGAAGAAGACCAGGGTTAGGGTGAAGGGGTTACAGGAGATAATAGGGAAGATGTGATCAAAGCATGTTATATGCGTATATGGAAATCTCACAGTGAAACTCATTATTTGGTACAATTAATGTACACTACTGCTTTTAATTACTTTAAAAACATCATTTTAGAACTCTAATAATTGAATATTTCTTTTAATGATTCTTTTATTGATTTGGGTTTTCTTACCCTCTTTAAGAAATATTATCTATAAGACTTCCTTAGTGACTATTCCTAGGTTATAACTCTTTGAAGATTTTCTTTTTCAAATAATTTTAAAAAGCTGAGAGAATGAACTTTAGACCATGCTTATTATGTTTATAGCAGATATTTTTTTCCATAACTGGGTTAGAATGCTTGGTTAGCATGTGGTGAGGCTTTACTTTCCATCAACACCACCACAAAACATTTTTTTAAAAAATTATAACTAGAAATACTAAGAGAACACTAACAATATATAATTTTATTTTAGAAAAGTCAATCAAACATACCTCCTACTCCCAAAATTAAATTAACTCCTCACTAGAACCAAAATTCTAAACCATGTTCATCTCATGTCTCAGTGTTCTTTACCTCATTTTTTTTAGCTTGAAAATTCTTACAGTTACACCTAAAAGACTGTTGCATAGATTAGTATTAGTGTGATGTACTTTAATCTTCTTTTAAAAGTGCATTTTAATAGGGGAAAAAGACATCATTGGGACAGCTGTTTCAAATAATAGGTTATATTAGAAAAACCCCCACAAAGGTCTGGTAGAACTCAGCTGAGAATCTATCCTGTCCTGGGCTTTTCTTTGTTGGAATGCTTTCAATAGCTACTTTAATTTGATAAAGAAAAAAAAAAGTGAATCTTAGAACATGCCTGGTTCCAAAGGTTTCTACTTCTTAAGGGGCCCTTTATTCTTTTTTTATAAGGAGAATATTATACATCTATTTAAGTATGTATTCAGTTTGGGATATCATTTCTGAAAAGAAAATTGAATTCTAGTAACAAGGACAAAAACATTTAAATTAAAAAATATTTATCATATAAAGAAAGATTAAGGGCTGGGGATGTGGCTCAGGCGGTAGCGCGCTCGCCTGGTATGCGTGCGGCCCGGGTTCGATCCTCAGTACCACATACAAACAAAGATGTTGTGTCCGCCGAGGACTAAAAAATAAATATTAAAAATTCTCTCTCTCTCTCTCTCACTCTCTTTCCTCTCTCACTCTCTCTTTAAAAAAAAAAAAAAAGATTAAAGGGTTTTATCTAAACAGGAAAAACCGAAGCCTTATTTAATTTCTGCAATCACTCAAAGGTTTTTCTCCTTCACTGCTATAGGGGAAACATGTCCCTTATTTAGGGAAGAATTTCTCAGCATTGAGTGAGGAATGGGAATGGGCAACCGAGGGATCTTAGAGAACTTCATTTTCCAGCGAGGGATCTTAGAGAACTTCATTTTCCAGAGAAACATGGATTAGGCATCAAGTAGATTTATGACAGAGGCATGAATCAGATCATCTTTCCTTGTGCTTTTCAGCATTATAGATAAGTGAGAGACCAATTAAAATAGATTAAATTAAATTAAAATAGTTTCTAGCTGCTTCGATAAAATGAATTTGTTTTGATCCTGTTTACACTTCTTTTGCAAAGACCAGATCAGCTCCTATATAAATCCCTTCAACATTATTGGGCCCTTTTCATGTATCAGTGACATGCACTGTATAGAGTGATGGAAATCTGTAAAGGTTCTTCTACTTTTAATAAGCCTATATTTTTTTTTATTATTGGTTGTTCAAAACATTACAAAGCTCTTGACATATCATATTTCATACATTTGATTCAAGTGGGTTATGAACTCCCATTTTTACCCCATATACAGATTGCAGAATCACATTGGTTACACATCCATGTTTTTACATAGTGCCATACTAGTGTCTGTTGTATTCTGCTGCCCTTCCTATCCTTTACTATCCCCCCTCCCCTCCCCTCCTATCTTCTCTCTCTACCCCATCTACTGTAATTCATTTCTCTCCCTTGGTTTTTCCCGTTCCCCTCACTTCCTCTTATATGTAATTTTGTATAACAATGAGGGTCTCCTTCCATTTCCATGCAATTTCCCTTCTCTCTCCCTTTCCCTCCCACCTCTCGTCCCTGTTTAATGTAATCTTTTTCTCAAGCTATTCCTCCCTGCTCTGTTCTTAGTTGCTCTCCTTATATCAAAGAAGACATTTGGCTTTTGTTTTTTAGGGATTGGCTAGCTTCACTTAGCATAATCTGCTCTAATGCCATCCATTTCCCTGCAAATGCCATGATTTTGTCATTTTTTAGTGCCGAGTAATACTCCATTGTGTATAAATGCCACATTTTTTAATCCATTCATCTATTGAAGGGCATCTAGGTTGGTTCCACAGTCTAGCTATTGTGAATTGTGCTGCTATGAACATCGATGTAGCAGTATCCCTATAGTATACTCTTTTAAGGTCTTTAGGGAATAGTCCCAGAAGGGGAATAGCTGGGTCAAATGGTGGTTCCATTCCCATCTTTCCCAGGAATCTCCATACTGCTTTCCAAATTGGCCGCACTAATTTGCAGTCCCACCAGCAATGCACAGGTGTACCCTTTTCCCCACATCCTCGCCAGCACTTGTTGTTTGACTTCATAATGGATGCCAATCTTACTGGAGTGAGATGGTATCTTAGGGTGGTTTTGACTTGCATTTCTCTTAACTGCTAGAGATGGTGACCATTTTTTCATGTACTTGATGATTGATTGTATGTCCTCCTCTGAGAAGTGTCTGTTCAGATCCTTGGCCCATTTGTTGATTGGGTTATTTGTTATCTTATTGTTTAATTTTTTGAGTTCTTTATATACTCTGGATATTAGGGCTCTATCTGAAGTGTGAGGAGTAAAAATTTGTTCCCAGGATGTAGGCTCCCTATTTACTCTCTTATTGTTTCTCTTGCTGAGAAAAAAACTTTTTAGTTTGAGTAAGTCCCATTTGTTGATTCTTGTTTTTAACTCTTGTGCTATGGGTGTCCTATTAAGGAATTTGGAGCCCGACCCCACAATATGTAGACTGGAGCCAACATTTTCTTCTATCAGACGCAGAGTCTGTTTTGAAATCAAGCTCCTTGATCCATTTTGAGTTAACTTTTGTGCATGGCGAGAGAAAGGGATTCAGATTTATTTTGTTGCATATGGATTTCCAGTTTTCCCATCACCATTTGTTGAAGATGCTATCCTTTCTCCATTGCATGCTTTTAGCCCCTTTGTCAAATATAAGATAATTGTAATTTTGTGGATTGGTCTCTGTGTCCTCTATTCTGTACCATTGGTCCACCCGCCTGTTTTAGTACCAGTACCATGCTGTTTTTGTTACTATTGCTCTGTAGTATACTTTGAAGTCTGGTATCGCTATACCGCCTGATTCACTCTTCCTGCTTAGAATTGCTTTTGCTATTCTGGGTCTTTTATTTTTCCATATGAATTTCATGATTGCTTTATCTATTTCTACAAGAAATGCCATTGGGATTTTGATTGGCGTTGCATTAAACCTATAAAGAACTTTTGGTAATGTCCCCATTTTGATGATGTTAGTTCTGCCTATCCATGAACAGGGAATATTTTTCCATCTTCTAAGATCTTCTTTTTCTCTCTTTAGGGTTCTGTAGTTTTCATTGTATAAATTTTTCACCTCTTTTGTTAGGTTAATTCGCAAATATTTTATTTTTTTTGAGGATATTGTGGATGGGGTGGTTTTCCTCATTTCCATTTCAGAAGATTTGTCCCTGATATACAGGAATGGCTTTGATTTATGCGTGTTGATTTTATATCCTGCCACTTTTGCTGAATTTGTTTATTAGCTCTAGTAGTTTCTTTGTAGACCCTTTTGGGTCTTCTAGGTATAGAATCATGCCACCCGCAAATAGTGATAATTTGAGTTCTTCTTTTCTTATCTTTATGCCTTTAATTTCTTTCATCTGTCTAATTGCTCTGGCTATATTTCGAGAACTATATTGAATAAAAGTGATGCGAGAGGGCATCCCTGTCTTGTTCCAGATTTTAGAGGGAATGCCTTCAATTTTTCTCCATTTAGAATGATGCTAGCCTGAGGCTTAGCATAGATAGCTTTTACAATGTTGAGGTAAGTTCCTGTTATCCCTAGTTTTTCTAGGGTTTTGAACATAAAGGGATGCTGTACTTTGTTGAATGCTTTTTCTGTGTCTATTGAAATGATCAAATGGTTCTTATCTTTAAGTCTATTGATGTGGTGAATAGCATTTATTGATTTCCGTATATTAAACCAGCCTTGCATCCCAGGGATGAATCCTACTTGATCATGGTGCACAATTTTTTTGATATGGTTTTGTATCCAATTCACCAGAATTTTATTGAGGATTTTTGCATCTAGGTTTATTAGAGATATTGGTCTGTAGTTTTCTTTCTTTGAAGTGTCTTTGTCTGGTTTCGGGATCAGGGTGATGTTGGCTTCATAGAATGAATTTGGAAGAGTTCCCTCTTTTTCTATTTCCTGAAATAACTTGAAAAGTATTGGTATTAATTCTTCTTTAAAGGTTTTGTAAAACTCCGCTGTATACCCATCCGGTCCTGGGCTTTTCATGGTTGATAGTCTTTTGATGGCTTCTTCTATTTCCTCCATTGTTATTGGTCTGTTTAAGTTGTGTGTGTTCTCCTGACTCAATCTGGGCAAATCATATGACTTAAGAAATTTATTGATGTCTTCACTATCTTCTATTTTATTGGAATATAGGGTTTCAAAATAATTTCTAATTATCTTCTGTATTTCTTTGTAGCGTCTGTTGTGATATTGCCTGTTTCATCCCATATGTTAGTAATTTGAGTTCTCTCTCTTCTTCTCTTCATTAGCATAGCTAAGGGTCTGTCGATCTTATTTATTTTTTCAAAGAACCAACTTTTAGTTTTGTTAATTTTTTCAATAGTTTCTTTTGTTTCAATTTCATTGATTTCCGCTCTGATTTTAATTATTTCTTGCCTTCTGCTACATTTGCTGTTGTTTTGCTCTTCCTTTTCTAGGGTTTTGAGATAAAGTGTGAGCTTATTTATTTGTTGGTTTTTTTCTTTTTTTGAGGAATGAACTCCAGGCAATGAATTTCCCTCTTAAAACTGCTTTCATTGTGTCCCATAGATTCCGATATGTTGTGTCTGTATTTTCATTTATCTCTAAGAATTTTTTGATTTCCTCCTTTATGTCTTCTGTAACCCATTGATCATTCAGTAACATATTGTTCATTTTCCAGGTGATGCAGGATTTTTCCTTCCTTCTTTTATCATTGATTTCCAGTTTCATTCCATTATGATCAGATAAGATGCATGGTATTATCTCCACACCTTTATATTTACTAAGGGTTGCCCTATGGCATGATATATGGTCTATCTTTGAGAAGGATCCATGTGCTGCTGAGAAAAACGTATATCCACTTGATGATGTTTGATATATTCTATATATGTCGGTTAAGTCTAGGTTATTGATTATGTTATTGAGTTCTGTAGTTTTTTTACTCAACTTTTGTTTGGAGGATCTGTCCAATGGTGAAAGGTGTGTTGAAGTCGCCCATAATTATTGTCTTGTGGTCTATTTGATTCTTGAACTTGAGGAGAGTTTGTTTTATGAACGTTGCAGCACCATTATTTGGTGCATACATATTGATAATTGTTATGTCTTGTTGGTGAATGGTTCCTTTTAACAGTATATAGTGTCCTTCTTTATCCCTTTTGATTAACTTAGGTTTGAAGTCGATTTTATTTGATAATGAGTATGGCCACTCCTGCTTGCTTCCGAGGACCATGTGAGTGGTATGATTTTTCCCAACCTTTCACCTTCAGCCTGTGTATGTCTTTTCCTATCATACGAGTCTCCTGAAGACAGCATATTGTTCGATCTGTTTTTTTTAATCCAAGTTACTAGCCTATGTCGCTTAATTGGGGAGTTTAAGCCATTAGCGTTTAGGGTTACTATTGATATTTTTTGTTTGTACTTCCAGTCATGTTTGTTTGTTTGTTTGTTTGTTTGTTTTAATTTGGCTTGTTTTTCCTCTTTGATTATTTTCCCCCCTTTACTGAGTTACCTCCCACTGTTGGTTTTGGATGCTGTTTTTCATTTCATCTTCTTGTAGTGTTTTGCTCAAAATGCTTTGCAGTGCTGGTTTTCTGGCTGCGAATTGTTTTAACTTTTGTTTATCGTGAGATATTTTAATTTCATTGTCAAACCCGAAGCTTAATTTTGCTGCATACTATATTCTTGGTTGGAATCCATTATCTTTCAGTGTTTGAAATACGTTGTTCCAGGATCTTCTCGCTTTCAACGTCTGTTTTGAAAAATCAGCCCTTAACCTAATTGGTTTACCCCTGAATGTAATCTGCCTCCTTTCTCTTGTAGCTTTTAATAGTCTCTCCTTGTTCTGTATGTTGGGTATCTTCATAATAATGTGTCTTGGAGTTGGTCTATTACGGTTTTGTATGTTTGGGGTCCTGTAGGCTTTTAGGGTTTGGCAATCCATTCCGTCTTTCATGTCTGGAAAGTTTTCTAAAATTATTTCATTCAACAGATTGCTCATTCCTTTGGTTTGGACCTCTATACTTTCCTCTATCCCAATGACTCTTAAGTTTGGTTTTTTTATGACATCCCATATCTCTTAGATGTTTTGCTCGTGGTTTTTGCCAGCCTTTCTGCTTTGACTATATTGTTTTCGAGTTGATATACTTTGTCTTCATTATCTGATGTTCTGACTTCTACTTGATCTAGTCTACTTGTAATATTCTCATTTGAGTTTTTTATTTGGTTTATGGTTTCCTGCATTTCTAGGATTACTGTTTGATTCTTTTTTAAATCTCTATCTCCTGGTAGAGTTGATTTTTTTGCTTCTTGTATCTGTTTATGTAATTCATTTTCAAAGTATTCTTTCATTGTTTGGACTTGCTGTTTAATGACTTCTTTAAGATTCCATTCCATCTGAGTGAGGTATGCCTTGAGTTCTTTATCTGTCCATTTTTCTGATATCTCTAGGTTCTCCTGTAAATTTAAGTTATCCTGTATTGTGTGTAATCCTTTTTTCCCTTGTTTTTTCATGGTTCTCACGTTACTTTCCAACTCTGTTTGACTGCTGTGTTTCTCTTTTCTCCTATAAATTTGTTTTGGTTTTGTATAGCTCCAAGATCTCTCCTTTGTGTTGGGAGAGAATATTTAGAGCTGTTGGATTTAATTGTGATTTAAGGTAAATTTATTAGTTTCACTAAAGGCCTATAGATTTTGATGGCATATAGAGAATTGAGGTTTGAACTTAGGATTTTATGTTAAGGTCGGGAGATATGATGGTATGGAGGTTAGTATATCTTAGCTTCTTTGGGGGTTGCTCAAGTGCAGGTGGATATTAACAAGAGAATAAACAGGAGTACTTGGGGGTAGTTAAGGGCTTAGGTGGACTATAGACCGACTCGTAATATTTATCTGTTTGCATTTAGTAAATTACACGTAATTGGAGTGATCATGCTTGGGAGGAAAGATAGGGAAAAGGTAAGGAAGCAAACCAAGAAAGAGAGAAGGAGACAAGAAAGAAAAAAATAGAAAAGAAAAAGAAGAAATGATTAAAAAAATAATAAAATAAAGTAAGATAAAAATTACGATTAAAAAAAAATGCACTGTTAGGCTTCTATTTTCTTCACTTCCAGTAGGTGGAGCTGTGCTTTCCTGACCAAGATTTTGCCCTGGGGCTGTAGGAAACAATCTGTATGAGGCCGCTCCCTCCTCCCCCACCTGGTGTCTCTCCAACCCAGTTCACTTAGGGTTGTTCCTGGCCTCTAGTTTCCTCGCTTCTCCTGCCAGCTAGGCCTTCCCCAGTGTGGTACCTCTCCACAGTTCAAGCTACACTCTGGGCCTGCAGTTTCCTGGATGTGGAGCGCTGGTATTGGGAACCAGCCCCCTATTCTTTCGATTCCCTCCAATAGCCACTTCTCCGAGAGCTGGCGAGACAGGTTTTGTTTTCGCCGCTGGTGGGAGAGGGGAGTTGAAGGTCAGGTGCCTTTACCTTTCCCCACGCCTCTGTTCACGCTCACTCTGATAATCATGCCCCCGGAAAGCCGGGGAGAGATTTTATGCGATTTCCCCACTGTATGGGAGAAGGGCTAAATGTCACACACCTGTTCTATTGCTGAACTTGCTGCGATGGAGTCGGATCTGTCGGAAACTGGCGATGGTGACATCAGCTCCCCAATATGGTGGCTGCTGGCTTCCTCCGTTGGGTGTCCGGTGTGGAGGGCAGATCTGGACTGTTTCTCTCCCCCATCACAAACCCAGAACTCAGCCTGGAGCACTGTGAGGGCGCAGTTGGCAGGACCCCACAGAATCCGCAGCACTGTTTCTCTGAGTTGCTGGCACGTCAGCCCGCAGGCTCCAGCTACGGGGTGGGCCGCTGATCAATGAGCCTGAATCTCCAGGCACACAGTTCACTCGTGATTGAGCCGCAGTAATTGATCCTTGGGTGTTGAAATTCTTCCTCTAGGTTTCAGTGCACCCCAATTTTGCTGGACATTCCTAACAAGATAGCTTCTGGCTGTTCTAAACTCGCTAATCACCTGCGCAGTGACGCGGTACACGGGAGTATCCAGCCTGTAGTTTGTTGAGGGGAAAATATTAGCAGCTAGTCACTGTCAAATAATCCTTTACTATATGTCAACCATTCTGATATTTTATTATTTGTTTGTTTATTTAGAGTACCCAGGATTGAACTCAGTACTCAGGATTGAACCCCAGCCTTATTGTTTTTTTGTATTTTATTTAGAGACAAGGTCTCATTGAGTTGCTTAATACCTCACTTTTGCTGGCTTTGAACACATGATCCTCCTGCCTCAGCCTCCCTAGCTGCTGGGATTACCAGGCGTGCACTATTGCACTCGGCTGATATTTTAAATGCCTGATTTTATTTAATTTTTACAATAATCCTAGGATGTATGTATTAACCAACAATCCAGAGGTTTTGAGAGGCAGAAGAACTCACTCAAGGGCCCATAACTAACTTGTGGAGCCACCATTCATGAAAAATGTACCTGCATGCGTTTGACCATTACTCCACATCTCATACTATACTCCAGATAGGTGATACTCATAATAACAATAATAGAATGCTTTCAGGAGTGAGGATGAAGCACGATTTCAATTTGGAATCATTGGAAATTTTTGATAAAAAGTCATTGTTTGGGAAGATAGCTAGCTGTCAACCATAATGTGTGTTCCCCCTTTCACAGTGGAGCTGTCACTTGGGAGTAGTTGCTCAATTAGGGATGACATTTCCTGACCTTGTCCTGGATGGCTGGTTCTCATAGTCAAATCTGAGTGGAAGTGATGTAAGTCCCTTCTTTATAGAGGCAGTAAAGATGCAGATGTACCTCCACCTTTTCCTTCTTCCTGCTGGCCAGGATAACTATAAAACTGCTGGCTCAGAGGGTCTCAGTCCATAGGTGACTGGTTCCATTCCTCTGGGCCCAAGGTAAAGCAGAACATCATGTCGGAAAGATGTGGAGGATGAAAGTAGCTCTCAGGATATGACAATCAGGAAGCAGAGAGCTATATTCTTTATGATGGTCTTTAGTACCTTAAACTGATAATAAGTGTTAAATACATATTTTGCTGATAGAACTAAGATTGAGACTGAAGTGTATAATCACTGTATAGTTTTATAAATTAGTTTATCAAAACTGGAGAGAACATGTAAAATGTACAGTAAGCTCACAAATTACTATAAGCATTAATTAAATAAAAACATATTACTTTAGCCAGGTGCCTGTAATCCCCATAGCTCAGGAGGCTGAGGCAGGAGGGTCATGGGTTCAAAGCCATCCTCAGCAAAAGTGAGGTGCAAAGCAACTCAGTGAAACCCTGTCTCTAAAAAAATACAAACTAAGGCTTGGGATGTGACTCAGTGGTCAAGTGCCCCTGAGTTTAATCCCTGTACCACCTGCCCCCCCCCAAAAAAACTATGTTACTTTAGATACTGGGGATTGACAGGAGGAAGAAGTTAGTAATTTCAGTATTGCTCACAGTAGGAAACCAATGGATAGTAACCCCAAAAGAGAATTTGGAGTATGTGATACAAATATAGAAAAATTATCTATGGGGCCAGGAGAGACTAGTGTAGACAGGGATAGCAAAAGTCAAAGGTAGTAAATCATAAAGTGATCTATTTAGTTATATATGTATAATTAGAGTTAACTAGTCCAGGTGACTTACATTCACAGTAATTTGTAAAATATTCCAAGTTGGTCATATCCCAAGGGTAATTACTCAACAAGAATTTTAATTTATCACATTGTTGATGGTAGTGTTGATGCTTTTATACTTAGACTGTTGTTTGAATATTGTGGAATAAAGTAAATGAGCAATTTATGGGCAGCATTGAGAATAGTGGGTTTTACCATATGAGAAGGGAGAAACAGATATAAGATCAACGAGTAAATAAAAATCCTGTAAACCAGAATTTGAATTGGAAGCATTAGTATAAATTTATGACGTGTATGTCTATGTACATGTGTAAATACATATGTGTGAATATAGTTTTCTTAATTGTGTATGCTGAGAATGTCATGAGCATCCCTCGCATCGAGACTGGGGCTTCTGGAATTAGATCTTCTTTAAAGAAATGATTGGTCCAAGTCTAAGGCAAAAAACAAAACAAAACAAAACAAAAAAACCAACAACAACAACAGAAAAAACAAGATATGCCTAGAATAAGATATAACCTCAAAAAGTAATGATTCTTCATCAAAGGTGAGTAAGGTTGTATTATAAGGTCCCAGGAGCCAATTTGAATAGACTTATACTGTTCAAAGATGAGATAATTTGGGCTGGGGTTGTGGCTCAGTGGTAGAGCGCTTGTCTTGCATGTGTGAGGCACTAGGTTCAATTCTCAGCACTGCATATAAATAAATGAACAAAATAAAGGTCTATCAACAAGTAAGAACATTTTTTAAAAGATGAGATAATTTGAGATAAGAATGACTATATAGGGTTAAAATATATCAAATATGTAAATTTAAATCCATGAATTCATAAATTATTTTTTTAAACTCACTATTTAAAGGATACTAATGAAGGTGGCAAGATCCTCCATAGCCCTCTGAGTTTTTTTTTTAATAAGAGGGCGGAAAATTTCCGCAGGGGGAGGGGTGACAATATGGCGGAGGCCCATCCCAACTGTCTGACATGTGTTCCGGGACAGGGGCACTTGGTGTGGAATTCAGGGGACCAGGCCAAGGATTAGTGGTAGGAGGAATAGGTGTCTTAAAAGGTCTTTGTGTTCCTTTTGAGGGGCCAGGAGAGTAACAGGCCTTAAGGGCAGATAGGGTCGGGTAGACCCCCAGAGGGGGCTCCTCTCCCAGGTTAATCTCCCTGTTCCTCACCAGTTGTTCTGCATGGTTCCTGGTGGCCCACTGCCCGAGGGGGGAGTGGGACTGGCTGGGATGCTGGGGCCGGCAGGGACAACTACCGGGGCTTAGCTCCCTCTCTTAAACTCTCCCTCCTCCTCCCCCTCAGCCATCAACCAGGGCACAGTGTGTGTCAAGGTTTCCCAGACCTTTTCAGCCTGGACATCCAAGATCTCTAAACCTCGGCTTTTGAGCATGGATCTCAGCACTTTAAGAGCTGGGTCGTTATGCTTAGTGTGAGATTGCCCCATCTTTTCGGGGAGACCCTTACCTTGGAACTCGCTTGGCTTGGCAGGGAGACCAGTCAAAGCAGGATCTCAGTTTATTGAGAAAACACACACAGCTAATATAATGTACAGGAGCCAATCAGGATAAAGATCAGCAGGTGGGGAGAGTTCACGTGTACACCTATCCTACAGCTGTTCAGGAGGGTGGAAAGGTTCTGAGCCTGTCCTAGAGGTGGTCCAATCTTTTGTCACACCCACAGCAACACATTCTGGCTGATCGCCAGGTGCTATCTTAGCCACATGTGGCCCCCAGACCGGGAAGCGGGTAGCAAGTTAGGTTTCCTCTTTTCTGATGCAACATGCCCCACATGTTGCATGCCCTACATCAAGTTAGGTTTCCTCCTTTCTGATGCAACATGCCCCACATGTTATATCATGCGCTACATTGGTAGGGTATACTCCCTAAATTAGTGATTGGTAGATCTGGTATCCAGTCTTGGCTTGGACATTTTTCTGTTTTTGATTTGAGTTAAGTCATTTTATCCTCCACCTTAAAATGATCCAGGAATAGAGATTGATGTCTGTACTGTCTACATGGAGGACCTGGTGTGAGAAGAAAATGACTTAATGCATGAAAAAGCCCTTTGTACACTAAATACTTCTGTTTTGATATAAGATAATCCTGTTATAGTCGATGAAAGAACTGTTGATTGGGAAGAATATTCTTTAAAAGAAAAAAAAAAGATAGGTCAGTGCTTTTCTGTTTTAATGTTTTTTCTTTTTCTTTTTTTTTTTTTAAGGTAGACTCAAAATATATGACATGTCTGTATCTGTTTTTCTTTTTTGTGGTGCTATGTAGGGATCACATCTAGGGTTTTGAACATACTAGGCAACTGCTGTACCACTAAGCTATACCTTAAGCCCCCAAATATATAACATGATATTTGCCATTTTTACCAGTTTTAAAAAGGTTCATAGTTCTGTAACATTCACACTGTTGTGCAACCATCTGTTTTCAGAACTTTTTCATCTTCCCCAAATGAAACTCCCAAAATCCCTAAACCCTGGCAATCACCATTTTACTTTGTTTTTCTATGAATTTGACTATTTGCCTTATGTACATCATATCAAGTGGGATCAGACAATATTTGTTATTTTGTGACTACCTTATTTCATTTAACATAATGTCCTCAAGATTTATGAGGACATGTTTTAGTATGTGTCAGAATGTCTATCCTTCCCTCCCCCATTCCCTCCCTTTCTTTTTTTTCCAATACTTGGGGAGCAAACCCAGGGCCTCAAAAATACTAGGCAAGTGCTCTACCACTAATCTAGATACCCCTAGATCTCCTTTCTTTTTAAGGCTGAATAATATTCCATTATATATATAAAATACATTTTGTTTATTTATTCATCCATTATGCATACTTGATTGAGTTGCTTCCACTTTTTGTTATTATGAATAATGTTACTATGAATGTGGGTGTATAAATATTTGTTTGAGTCTCTGTTTTCACTTTCTGGGGTATTTATCCACAAGTATACTTACTGACATATATATATACTTACAGACATATATATATATAACTGTTTAATTTTTTGAGGAAGCAGTGTATTTTCAAATAATTTTTGCTTATATATTTGAAACATCTCAGCAGCCATATTTGAGGCTCTTTTTACACTGTGATACAGGAGTCTTTTCCAGGAAATTATTTCCCCCCCTCCTGCTCCAAACACTAGTTGGATTTTTAAATCACACTCTTCCAAGAGGCTTAGATTATAAATAAAGAATATGAATCCCAAGAAACAAGTTTTGGGACTAAAAAGATTAAGGAATTGTTACAAATAAATCTTATATTGCTTGATGTGTATTTTTTAAAACTTATTTCATTCATCTATTTTTAATTTAATGCTTCCTAAGTCACTGTTCTGTGTGGTCAAGATTCAGTGTTGAATAAATGAAGTTCTAGCCCTTGTAGAGTCTACTTTGAAATGTGTTAGACAGTTGACAAGCAAACAATATATAATGTAATCTCAAATGATGAAAAATAAATGGAAGAAAGGATAGAGAGTGATGGATGGGAAGGATTGTTACTTTATGTGGGACAGTAAATAAGAAAGGTCTCAGAGGGGTTGGCATTTTAGCAAAGACTTGAATGCAGTGAGAGCAGGAACCACATGAAGAGTGCATAGAAAAGTTTTCTAGGCAAAGGAAATGTCATAGAAACAGGGAGTGCTCTATAAGGAGGCAGTTCGGTAACCAAATAGCCTATTTCAGCCAGTCCCCATGTGAGGAAACATGTTGGCTTAATATCACCCATTAGAAAGAAAAGCAGAGGAAAATTAAACCTAAGAAAAGGCCAGGGGTAATTTTTTTGTATATTATGTTAAAAATTTTAGAAAACAGCATGTTCATTTGTGGGGTGGGAGATGCTGGCAAGATATTACTACTGACAAGATATTCCAATAATAATTAACCACATAAAAGACATGTCCTCTTCCTGTGAGATGTTATTTTCTTGGCATATGAACATGTGCAATAAACCCAAAAGTATATTATCTCTGTTCAGATAAGGCAGAAATGAGACAACTGGTAAAGAGAATCTTGATTTCAGGAAGTGATATCTAAAAATCCCATTTAGGGTAAGATATGTAACTCAGTGGTAGAGCACTTGCCTAGTTTGTAAGAGGTTCTAGGTTCAAAATCTCCAGAATTATAATAAATAAATTATTTTAATAGTCAAGATATTTTACTGATATTATATATGACAATAATACAGGTATTATTGGAAGACCACAAGATCTCCGGTAGAGCTTGGAGATCACCTTTGTTTTGCTGGATGCTGTGCAGTAATTCGAAGTTATGCCAGAAATAACTTTGACCCTCAAGGAAATTATTACCATCACTTTCTAGACTCTACATTCATCTTTTTGCAAATGTTGATAGGATTATTTTTTGGGGGGTACTAGGGATTAAACCCAAGAGGTGCTTTACCATTGAGTCACATCCCCAACCTTTTTTTTTTTTTTTTTTTTTGAGACAGGTCTTGCTAAGTTACTTAGGACCTCACTAAATTACTAAGGTTGGCCTCAAACGTCATCCTCATCCTCATCCTCCCAAGTCACACATGTGTGCCACTGTGCCTAGTTATAGGGTATTTTAAATCATACCCGCAGCCAGAAGTAAATAATTATCATCTGTAAAAAATGCTGCTTAATATAAGACCCTTATCTCTAGAAATGAAATATTAGTTTTAGGAAACTCTTGTTTAAATTTCTATGTATGTTCTGTTTGCTTTCTGGGTTCTCACACCCATTACCCCAGTTCACCCACAGATTGTTTCACCTGTATTTCTTCTTGGTTCACGGCATTGATAACCGCCCAGTCATTCATGCAAGATAAAGAGAACTCAGTCATCTTTTCATCCTTTTCTTTCTACCACTTGCAAATTTAGTGAGCATTCATTGTCAGCTCTGTGACAAAGATTTGATATGTATTATCTTAAATTTTTATTATAGATGCCCTAAACAGATGCAAAAATAGGGTTTTAAGATACAGACTGGGGCTGGGGATATAGCTCAGTTGGTAGAGTGCTTGCCTCACATTCACAAGACCCTGGGTTCAATTCCTAGCACCGCCCCCCCCCCCAAAAAAAAAAAGATGTAGACTTTCATTGCATAAACAAGCCCTAGAATATCTGTTCTAGTCTGATATCTGAATGGTAATAGCCTCTGCCAGTTCTTCTAAAAGGGCATAGCATAGGATGAATGGTGGGGATGAAGAAAAAAATGATTCTAGTTCCAATATTGCTTATGAGGGTTAGAGTTTTGTCTTTTTTTTTTTTTTAATGTTTTTCCTAAGAGGCCTTGATTTCTCTGCAAGAGCATCGTTTAGAACTAGTTCCACTGGGATCACTGTATACAAGATTCCTTTTTTTTTTTTTTCTTTTCCTTTCCCTTCTTTTTCCTTCCCCTTTCTTTTGTACTTGGGATTGAATTCAGAACTTTTTGCATACTAGGTAAGCACTCTACCACTGGAACTACCCCCCAACCGAAGTAAAATAAAAAAAAATAAATTTTTACTTTATTTTATTCTGAAACAGAATCTCATTAAGTTGCCCAAGTTGGCCTGGAATCTGAGATCTGCCTGGCTCAGCTTCCCAAGTCCCTATGATTACAGGCATGTATCACTGTAGCTGACTATAAAATTCTTTCTAACTGTAGACTTCAGGAGAAATTTAGGAAGAGTCAGGCAACTTAGCAAGACCCTGCTCAAAATAAAAAATAAAAAGGTTTGGGGATATAGCTCAGTGGGCAAATTCTGTATGTTCAATTTTTAGCATTATGTGTAAAAACAAAAGTCTTCATTTGACATGCCAACAAAGATTCTACAATAGCAGGAACTCTGATGGGCAAAAGATCATGAGAGTAGAGTGCCATTAATAAGCCATTATATAGACCTTTATTTCCTTTTCACTGAAAATTTAAAGCAGTGGGTTTTCTTTCTATACATATTTGGTCTCTTTTGGTCTCAATGTGAGAAAAAATTGAATTGAATTATCTCCAGTTCCTACTTACTATATTCCTAATTATTAGAACTTGAATAATCCATAGGACCATGCACATGACTATTCCCTTGAGTAGTTTGGAATTTCAACTGTCCTAATGAAGACTGCCATGGATGAAAGCACTTTAGGTGTCTGAATTCATGTTTCTGTTTTCTTTATTTGCTTCTTCTCCATGTGCGGGCTTACTATTAGGTTCACCCAGCATGTTTTCTTTTTTTTTTAATTTTTTTTTTTTTTTTTGAGAGAGAGTGAGAGAGGGGGAGAGAGAGAGAGAGAGAGAGAGAGAATTTTTAATATTTATTTTTTAGTTCTTGGCGGACACAACATCTTTGTTGGTATGTGGTGCTGAGGATCGAACCCAGGCCACACGCATGCCAGGCGAGCGCGCTACCGCTTGAGCCACATCCCCAGCCCCAGCATGTTTTCTTATTTTCTCTCTCCAGCTCTACCAGTGGAACTCATAATAGCCTGTCATGAAGAAATACACCCTTGTTTGTTTGTTTCTTTGTTTTTTATAGTTGTAGATGGACAGCATGCCTTTGTTTGTTTAGTTTTTTATGTGGTGCTAAGGATCAAACCCAGTGCCTCACACATGCGAGGCAAGTGCTCTGCCCCTGAGCTACAGCCCCAGCCCACACCCTTGTATTTTTAACATTTGCTAGGTCAATGTCAGAAACTTTTGAGTATTTTGGTTTTTAGTGGAGTTTATGAGAGGTTTTTTTTCCTTCTTTTAAATTCAGTAGCTTAAAATGTATTCATTTTTAATTATTTTTTTATTCTAATTTGTTATATATTTTACAATTCATATTATACATATAGAATACATTTTTTTCATATCTCTGGTTCTATACAAAGTATATTTGTACCATTAGGGTCTTCATACTTGTACTTCGGGTAATGATGTCCATCTCATTCCACCATCTTTTTTACCTCCATGCCCCCCCAATCCCCTCCCACACCTTTGCCCTATCTAGAGTTCATCTGATCTTCCCATGCTCCCCCTCCCAACCCCACTATGAATCAGCCTCCTCATATAAGAGAAAACATTCGGCATTTTGGTTTTTGGGATTGGCTATCCCAATGCTAGGTTTCACTTAGCATTATATTCTCAACTCCATCCATTTACCTGCAAATGCCATGAGTTTATTTTCTTTTATTGCTGAGTAACATTCCATTGTGTATGTATACCACAGTTTCTCTATCAGCTTTGTTTCGCTCTTCAAATCCTCTGTAAGCACAAGGCCAAACTCAGATTTCTTATCACCTTCTCTTAATCATCCAGAGCTGCCTTTCTGTATTGCTAATAGTAAAAACCATTGCCCCTGATTTATTTGGTTAAATATTATATGCCTGCTTCAGAGCTAGTCTAACAAACACCATTACTCTGCTTATAGCTTTTTTTTTTTTTTTTTTTTTTTTTTTTTGCAGCTTTTGAGAAAAATAATTCCTACTCCTTTCAGAGCTGCCTCAGTTTGCAGGGAGATAGCTGCTAGGAGAAGACAACACAAGCTTTGATGCTGTGCATGACTGGGCCAAGGCCATTCCTGTGCTAGCTGCTGTGGGCATCACTGCTCTGGCCCTGACTGCCCCACTAGGTCTCAGTTACCTCTCTGGAAGACCCACCTCCTTCTTAGAGGTGGCCTTTTCTGCCCTTTTCCCATTTCGTCCCTTATTTCAGAAGGATTTTCTTAGATTGTAGGTAAGGATGAAGCATTTTGAGTGTAAGATCTGTAAAACTCGCCCCGTCTTCACAGTACAGCCACATAGATACTTTACTCACAGCTATTTAGGAAATACTCTTCAGCTTTAAATGCCTAGAAACCAAACTTTTCAGAACACCACAACATCTTTAAGATGTATTTTATCCACGCCAGGCCTGGCAGAAGCCCAGGCCCCTTAAAAGATGGCATTTCTCTTGTAGTAAGCTGCTGCTGTGGCTTTCTAGTGGCAATCAGTATCATTTAACTCTTCAAACAGCCTGGTGAAGTAGGTAATATTAGCTCTGTTTTGGATATGAAAAAAGCCAGGTCCTTTTAACACTTTTCTGAACTGTAAGAAATAATTCTGTAATAAGTCTTCCGCATAAGGGTTTTTGCTTTAAGGATCTTGCCTTCAAGTCATACATAATCTTTTTTTTTTTTTTTTTGAGAGAGAATTTTTTAATATTTATTTATTTATTTATTTATTTATTTATTTTCGTTTTTGGCAGACACAGCATCTTTGTATGTGGTGCTGAGGATCAAACCCGGGCCGCACGCATGCCAGGCGAGCGCACTACCGCTTGATCCACATCCCCAGCCCTATACATAATCTTTGTAAAACACAAATATGCTTCTTTCTGACTAATCTTTGCTTTGCTCCATTAATTCCCCTGTTGTGTTCTGAACAAAGCCATCCTTATTAAAGTGTATTCTTTCCCATTATTCAGTCAAATATTGTATGTCTGACCCAAAGCTAGTCTTTTGGTAGTATGGCATTGGTATGGCATTTGAGATTTTTTGATCTTTCTCCTATGTATGTTCACAATGTACTTGAACCTCTTGGGCCTTAGACGTGTCATTTATCAATATTCATGGTGATAGCTAACATGTTTTCATTCACATACTATGTGCCCACTTGGTGTTCTGAGGTGGATGGTAAGGATTCTAAGATTACTAAGCAGAATACCTATCCTTAGGAAACCTACAATTTAGTGGAAATATAAATAATTATGCTACAATATTAGTTGATGATAGAGGGAAAGAGTTTCGAAAACTGGGAGTGGGACCAGCTGGAACATGAGTTACGCTACTTATGTATCCTCTGTATTCTACCTTGAATGACCTCTCCTTTTAACTTGAGACACTCCTGCCAGATGGCAATGGATGGATGGGTAGCTGGATGGATGATCCAGCATAAGAAAACTGACATCCTATCATCAAGGAACATGTATTCTAGATGTGAAAATTCAGAAAGGCACTTATTGTTTTGCTTTGATTTCAGAAGCTCTCCTTTCAATTAAATCATTTTTGCTTTATTTGAGAGAGCTTCTTTTTAGTACCAAAAGTAAAAATTAGGTGTGTACTCATTTCCCATTTCTGGAGTGCAGCTGTATTTGTCTGCTCTGTACATTTTCCCTTTACATATTTGGGAGGAAAAAAATGCAAAGATATGATTATAAATTTAATAACCTGAAAGCCAAGCCTGCTTCTGTAACTTACCTGTCCTCAAACTCAGATACCTGCCTAAGCCTTTCATGCCTCATTTTCCTAAACTTCCAGTCTCCCCTTGTGTAAAGTAATGATGATAATAATAGACCTGTACCTTACATTGTTGGGAAAAAAAAGAAGTCCTTAATTCACTTAAATTGCTTAAGAATGGTTGGCTTATAGTCAGTATTCAGTAACTGAAGAACATTATGATTATTCTTTTAATTATATATGTAGGTAAATAGATAGCTTTTCTTTCTTTCTCTCTCTCTCTCTCTCTCTCTCTCTCTCTCTCTCTCTTTCTTCTTTAGTTGAATACAATACTTTTATTTTATTTATTTTTATGTGGTGCTGAGGATTGAACCCAGGGCCTCACATGTTCTAGACGAGCGCTTTACCACTGAGCCACAACTTCAGCCCAGCTTCCCTTTATTTCTATAACAAGACAATAACATTATTTCTAGTATCCAGTTGCACCCTGTACTCATTAATCATCTCCATCCCCTCTCCATCCTCCCCTCTTCTGCACTCCTCCCAGTCTCTGGTAATCATTATTCTACTTCTTTGAAATCAACTTTTTAAGCATCTTCCTATAAGAAAGAATATGTGATATTTGTCTTTCGGTGCCTTACCTATTTCATTTAACATAACACAGTTCCATCCATGTGACTGCAAATGACAGAATTTCATTCTTTTTTGTGGGGGGAGGATTGAACTCAGAGACCACTTGCCACTGAGCCACATCTCCAGCCCTAATTTGTATTTTATTTAGAGACAGGGTCTCACTGAGTTGTTTAGCACCTTGCTTTTTGCTGAGACTGACTTTGAATTCTCAATTCTCCTGCCTCAGCCTCCCGAGCCACAGAGATTACAGGCATGCGACACGGTTCCCGGCCAGAATTTCATTCTTTTTATGACCCAGTCATTTTCCATTGTGCTTATACACCATATTTTCTTTATTCATCTGGTAGTAGATACCTAGGTTAATTCCATATCTTAGCTATTATGAACAGTGCTGTAGTAACATGTAAATGCAAATGACTCTAACATACTATTTTCAGTTCCTTTGAATACATACCCAGTAATGGGCTTGCTGGATCATATGTTTAATTCTATTTATAGTTTTCTGAGGAACCTCCATTCTGTTTTCCACAGTGGCTTTACTAATCTACATACATACCACAATTTTTTTTTCTTTCTTGGTACTAGTTCTAACTGGGGAATGGCAGCCACCATTCTACTATCTATGAATGACTACTCTAGGGGAACGGCATGTAAGTGGTACAAAAATCTTAACAGTATTTGTCTTTTTGTGACTGACTTTTTTCACTTAACATAATATCCTCAGGGTTTATCCAAGCAGAATCACCTTCCTTTTTAAAGACTGAATAACATGCCATTATATGTATATACCACATTTGCTCATCATTCTCTGTTGAGAGGTACTTGGGTTGTTTCTACTTTTTAGCTTCTGTGAATAATGCTACTATGAACATGGATGTACTGATGCCTCTTCAAC
This sequence comes from Spermophilus citellus, assembly GCF_964194105.1. NCBI lineage: Eukaryota > Metazoa > Chordata > Mammalia > Rodentia > Sciuridae > Spermophilus > Spermophilus citellus. The sequence goes on along the minus strand of NC_138185.1, from coordinate 216,218,610 downwards.
TTCCTGCTATATCAGTCAACCAACTGTTCACAGAGATTCCAATTTTTCCACATTTTCACCAAACCTTTCATGTGTTTATTGTAGCCATCCTAATGGGTATGAAGTGGTATCTTGTTTGACCCAGGGCACTTAACCCCTGAGCCGCATTCCCAGCCCTATTGTTATATTTTATTTAGAGACAGGATGTCCCTGAGTTGCTTTAGGGCCTTACAGTCTGGCTGGGCACAAATCACGAGCCACTCAAGCAGGAACAAACTTTATTTCCGAACTCCCGCAAAAGCCACCCACGCAGACCTCCTAGGCACACCACACACCAACCGGAACTCCCTCCACCAGAACTTCACCAACCAATGCGAATTCCCCAGGAATCCCTGCGAGAACTCCAAAGTAGTGGGTGCCCAAGGTGGACAGCAGGGGTCTATATACAATTGAATACACAGCCTGTTTCAATCCAGCATCATCTTAATGGCTTGCCTCTCAACCATTACTTCTGGTAAAATGCCAGGGGCCATTCCAACTTGGCTGTGGCTCCCAATATATCCCCCTTCTGTTTAATTAAACAACAAGCATATGGTTTAGGGACCCCGTGCCTGTCTTAGGTTGTCCAATACTACATATGGTCCTTACCCGTCATCGGATGAGCTGACCTCAAGGCGTCAGCCTCCTGTCTTAGGTTGGTACCATTGCAATTGGATCTTACCCGTCATTGACTACCGGTCCAGCATACAGCCATACTTGTGGATAGGCCTTTGCACCAGTGTGGGGGGTGTGAGGTTCTTTGCCTCACCTCTGTTGGCCCCCAAATTTGGCCTTTGCACCAGTGGGGGGGTGAGGTTCTTTGCCTCACTTCTGTTGGCCCCCAGATTTGGCCTTTGTACCAGTGGGGGGTGAGGTTCTTTGCCTCACCTCTGTTGGCCCCCAAATTTGGCCTTTGCACAAGTGGGGGGGTGAATTTGGATCTGATGGACCTTTTAGGATATCAAATAAAGGTCCCAACTCTCCTGTTGGTATACCTAGATAAGGCCTTATCCAATTTATGTCTCCTAATAACTTTTGAAAGTCGTTAAGTGATTTGAGTTGATCTACTCGTATTTGAATTTTTGGTGGACAGACCATGGTTGAGGATAATAGAACTCCTAAATAATTAATTGGAAAATTTAGTTGTACTTTATCTATTGCTATCTCTAGATTATAATTTTTTAATAAGTTTGTTAAGTGTGGCATAACATTCTAGCAATGTGTTTTTATCTTTGTGTGCTAGTAATACATCGTCCATATAGTGAAATATTTGTAGTTCAGGATTTTGATTTCTAAGTGGCTGGATTGCTTTGTTAACATAAATTTGACACATAGTTGGGCTGTTAGCCATCCCTTGAGGGAGTACTTTCCATTCATATCTCTGATCAGGACCTTCATGATTCATTGCAGGGATAGTAAATGCAAAACGTGGACTATCCTCAGGATGAATTGGAATTGAAAAAAACAATCTTTAATATTTATAGCTAAAACATTACCAGGTTTTTGGCAAAGCAGACAATTGGGGAATCCCTGATTGAGCAGGTCTCATAATAACCATCTCTTTATTAATGGCTCTTAAATCTTGCAATAATCTTGGGCTGGGGATGTGGCTCAAGCGGTAGCGCGCTCGCCTGGCATGCGTGCGGCCCGGGTTTGATCCTCAGCACCACATACCAACAAAGATGTTGTGTCCGCCGAGAACTAAAAAATAAATATTAAAAATTCTCTCTCTCTCTCTCTCTCTCTCTCTCTCTAAAAAAAAAAAAAAAAAAAAAAAATCTTGCAATAATCTCCATTTACCAGATTTTTTTTTAATGACAAAAATTGGAGTATTATGGGGAGATACAGAAGGTTGTATATGTCCCTCCACTAATTGTTGTTTGACCAGGTCATGGGCTGCTTGTATCTTTTCTTTAGTCAGGGGCCACTGAGGAACCTATACTGGCCTTTCTGATTTCCAAGTAATTTTTATTGTCTCAGTGACCCCTCCTGAAAACCCAATCCATGTCTGTCTGTTCCTTGATCTATTTGTATTGGTGCTGCTATACCTTGTTCTTGTTCTCCTAATCTTTTTCCTTTCCTAAAACCTTGTCTAGCCCTAATAGTGGGCGCATTTGGATTGATGTTATTTGTTAATGTGAAACCTAATTGATCTAGGACATCTCATCCCCATAAATTTACCAGAAGATGATCCAATACATATGGCTGTATAGGTCCTTCACATCCTTCAGGATCCTTCCAATCTAATACCATTGCACTTCTATGGGGATTAGTTGCCACTCCTAGGCCTCGAATCCTTTGAGTGGCTTGTTGTAATGTCCAATGTTTTGGCCATTCTTAACGAGAGATGATGCTAAGGTCTGCACCTGTATCCAGTAGCCCATTAAATTCATGTCCTTGAATATTTAGTTTTAGCATGGGGCGAGAATCTAAATTTAAAGAAAGCATAGCCCAATCTACACCTGTGGAGCCTAATCCCCTGGAACCTCTTTCTATGGTACGGTTGGAAAATGTATCATGTAGGCTGGGTATTATTAATAACTGTGCTATTCTATCTCCTGGTGAAATTACTGATATACCCCTTGGAGAACAGGCTATAATTTTTATTTCACCTTCATAATCGGGATCAATTACCCCAGGACTTATCATAAGTCCTTTTAGAGTAGAAGAACTGTGTCCCAATAATAAGCCTACTGTTCCTTTGGGAAGAGGTCCTTTTACCCCTGGGGGAATGATTTGAACTCCCATCTCTGAAGTTAGTACTGCTTTGGCGGAGGCGCAGATGTCCAGCCCTGCGCTCCCTCTGGTTTGTCTGATGAGAGATCTAATGGATAATGTGTCCTGGGCACTACCCTGATGGTGTTGCTGGGTTCCTCCAATGCCCTGTATATTTGTGGTCGTGGCCCCGGAGCATTGGGCCCCCCGGTCTGTTTTTTGGCAATGGAGCCCAATGCCTTTCTCCATGATATCCTGGGTAAACACCTGGTCCTTGTCCGTTTTTTGATAACAGAGTACCCTCTATGGTGGTTTGAGAACGGCTTTCATTAGCCCAATGTCTCCCTCTACGGTATCATGGGCAAATACCCGGTATTCTACCCCTTTGATACTTAGTTTTGTTAAACCCTCCTCCTACGGGCCAACTCCTTTTAAAATGTCCTGTTTGTTCACAATTGTAGCATGTTTTTGGCTTGGCATCTAAAGCCTGTTGTACCTCAGCTGCCAAGACTTGCCCTTATTCATTAATGTCTCTACATAATTTAATATATGTGTTTAAATCTTCATGTTTCCATGGTCTAATGGCCTCCTTGCACCATCAATTTGCTTGCTCAAAGGCTAGCTGTTAATTAATGGCATTGCTTGTTCTGTATCCCCAAAAACTCTGGTAGCTGTTTGAATAAGCCTATCTACAAATTCAGCGTAAGGTTCATTAGCTCCTTGTATTACCTTAGATAACTGACCTTGTAAATCTCCATGTCCTTGTAAAGTCTTCCATGCCCTAACCGCATCTGGAGCAATTTGTGAGTTTATGGCAGGATCATATGCAATTTGTTGCTGCTGACCCTCATAAGGTCCCTTTCCTAACAACATATCTAGATTTCTCTGAGGATAACCGGCTGCTGCTTTCGCCTAGCCGTCTCCGTGCAAAATTCCTCATTGGCAACCTTACATAACAGGTATTGTCCTCCATTTAACACAGCTTTACACATGCTAGCCCAATCTGCTGGCGTCATGTCCAAGTTGGTAATGGATTCGACCATGCTTACAGTGAAGGGTGCTTGGGGACCATAGGTTGTTACAGCCTCTTTTAACTGCTTCACTGTTTTGAAATCTAAAGCACAGTGAATTTGCTGGCCTCCTGTCTGCTCAAATACAGGGCATGCTAATCTTTGAAGTCCTGTCTCAGGATCCCATCTATCAACTACGGGGGTTGGGGGCCCCCCAGCATATGTTGTCTCCATAGGTGGAGCTGTTGGTTGCACACTTACGCCCTCTGGTGATATAAAGGTGTTAGTAGCAGTCTCCTGTTGTAACTTTTCCCCTGATAGCCCTTCCTCCTTTAAATTTTCTTCCTCTGTCTGACTAGCTCAAGAGACCTTCTCTTTTACTTGTTCTAAAATGTCTTCTACCATAGTCTGAACTGAAGGCTTTGGACTAGGCAAACAAAATCGTATCATCATCCACAATGGCAATGTGCCAACTGGCAGAGTTCCTGGGTTTTTCTTTTCCCTTTCCCTTAAATCTTCACCATGATGGTCCCATTGTGATATATTCAGCAACTCCTTAAGAACCCATGGGCTGTATTTTTGTATTTATCAACGTATGCCCTAACTGTTCTTGATTTTACTGGGGTGCTTCCTTCCTCTAACAATTTACTTAACAATCATTCAGTTTGTTTTTTGCTGATTTCTGACCCCATATTTCTGCTACAAGGATAAAGCAACTCAACAAGATAATACAAAACAAATCCGAAACAGAATGAAACAAAAACGGAACAAAAAAATCATCGTATCAGTTTTTCTATTTTCTTGATATGTGTAGCCATGGTTTATCTCTATCTCTTCCTCAGGGCCAAACAACTTCAAACCCTGAGCCAACCATTTTTCCCAGTTTGCCTGAGAAAGTTCTAGGGACAGGCAGCCTGAAACAAAAACAAATCAAAACAAGAACACATTGTTTTTTGAAATGGTCACCCATTCTCTCGCCTTCCCTCAGAGGCGAGCAATTTCACTTACCTCCAAGCTTCAGGTGTTCCCCGGATGGGCCACCAAATGCCGCAGTCGGGCTGGGCACAAATCACGAGCCACTCAAGCAGGAACAAATTTTATTTCCAAACTCCCGCAAAAGCCACCCACGCGGACGTCCTAGGCACACCACACACCAACCGGAACTCCCTCCACCAGAACTTCACCAACCAATGCGAATTCCCCAGGAATCCCTGCGAGAACTCCAAAGTAGTGGGTGCCCAAGGTGGACAGCAGGGGTCTATATACAATTGAATACACAGCCTGTTTCAATCCAGCATCATCTTAATGGCTCGCCTCTCAACCATTACTTCTGGCAAAATGCCAGGGGCCATTCCAACTTGGCTGTGGCTCTCAACAACTAAGTTGCAGAGGCTGGCTTTGAACTCACGATCCTCTGGTCCTCTTGCTTCAGCCTCCCGAGCTGCTGGAATTACAGGTGTGCACCACTGCAGCCTCATTTGGTTTTGACTTACATTTCACTGATTATTAGTCATGTTGAGCATCTTTTCAGGTTATGGCCATTCATAGATAATCTTTGTAGAAATAACTTCTTTTTCTAATTTTGAATGGGGTTGTTTATGTTGAATTTTAGGAGTACTGTATTCTGGACATTCATCATACATGTAATAACATGTATGATTTACATACATTTTCTCTCATTTTTCTGTTTAAAATAAGATTGATAATAAGTTTGAAACCTCTTTCCAGTTCCATGATTCTGACTTCCCTGCCTTAGTAAATATGTGTGGTGGAATACAATTTAGCCTTTCCTTAATGAATTGCCACTATCATAAATATTGTTATTCTATGCCATTTTAGGGTTTTCTGTGCAGGATAGAGGTCATGTCTCTCTATGTTAGAATGCCCCAGAGAGATGTATTAGTCTAGTTGTGGCATTCTAAACTTCCCTTTCAGTCTCATCTTTTTGAAGATGGCCTTCAAAAGGTAAGGGTTTGTTGCTGACGGCTTCTGCTTGCTGTTCATGGTCTCTTTTTGTCTTGTTGGACCTGAACCATACCTAAGGATAGAACTTCTGAAGGTTTACAGAGAAACAAAATAATCCTAGCTCTTTCACAAAACATCTGTGTGCCCTTAGGCAATTTACTTTCCTCTCAGCTTCATCAGTTAAAAAAAAAAAAAAAAGTTATCAGGAGAATGAAATGAGTTAATATGTATGGAAGCTTTTAGACCAGAGTGATACAGTAAACCTCAATAAGGAGTTGTTAAGTTAGCTAAAATATGCTTGTCATATTGAAACTGGAGTTTCTCTACTACTGTTGGCAGGAGGGGTCTTTGTAAGCTACAGGCCTCTATAGCCCAGAAAACCCACTTTAGTGTTAGTAGCTAATCAAGGCAGGGGATACCTGACAGCATCAACTCCGATGGTCACAGTGGGCAAAGCCAGAGAGTGACACTTTGTAGTTCTTAATGCCAGACTGTGCCCTCCAGTGTTGAAGTAGACCTTAGTTGCTCACTACCAATTTCTTCTTTCACTGTTCTTGTCTCTCTAAATACACAGACAACAGAAGGGAAGAGTAAAAGGAGTAAGATTTATTGAAATTGGAAGAATAGAGAACTCTTGACAGGATGAAAGGGGACCTGATTGCAGGTTACTATTTGAGTGTGCTAGTGTAGGGCTTTCTATAGCTCTTAGGTCAGCTATTGATTCCAAATTTATGCTAATCAGGTCTTGGAAAGTACCAATGCTATTGATTGGCCCTTGAGTCTGAGCTTTCAGGTCTGCCTCTTCTGTTTTCTTTCCACTCAGGGAAACAGAAAGTTGAGGTCTATGGATCATGGATGCTTGGTCTTCTGGGCTACCATGTTTTGTGGACCAGGAATCCGCACTGGCCCAGACCAAGTTGCTGCTGTGTGACACATCAGAGTGTTTTGGCTCACCTCTGTTCTGGCTAGTTGGGCCTAAGGCCTGCACTGGCACAATGAGCTCTGCACGGCCACAGCCCATGCTTGCCACCCCATACTCCAGCCCACCAGGTCTGTTGCTCCAGGACAAGGGCTTGGCTTCATTATGAGAAGAATATAGGAAGTCATTTTCTTTTAACTTTGGTTTTTGGGTTTCCTTTTTTAATATAGTTTTATTTCTAACTCGTCTGGCAATGTGAGATTTAGCTACAAGTGACCATCCTACTTTGCTTGGTCACAAGTGGGCTACACATGTGCTGGCTTCCCATCTGATTTGTATGCCTTTTCACTCACATTCATTCTAGTTTGAATGATTCATTCATTATATGGTGACCTTAGATTTCCACAAGTGAAAACTAACAAACTGTAGTTTTGAATTATGAATTACTTTTAATATTTGCATTTGCTCCACATTCTTATCCTATGCATAATAATCAGACAAAGGGGAAATATGTTTAAAATACAAAGTCCATGTGCCATTTCTTTTCTCTGTACACTAACATTTAGTATGGAAATAACCCCCATCCCCATCTTTATTTCCTAAGTTTTAGGAACTCTTTTTCAGCTTCCCTATTTTATAGATGGGGAAACTGAGGTTCATCAAGTTAAGTGACTATTTCTACATACCTTGTAAATCAGTGACAGAGAACTCAGTCTGATACTTTAATTCCCACTATTCTCTCTACTATATAAAGCAGTAAAAAGTGTATTATGGCAAAGAGATGCAATTTTTCCAAAGTGTTTTATGTAAGTTTATTCCTTTGGTTTTAGTCAAGGAACAGGATTCCTGTACTTTTAAGGTGCTAAAAAGTCTTGAGGTAAAGAGCCCTATCTGACTTTGTTTAACACTGCTTTTTTCAGAGTTTGGGAAAACTCTTTGGAAAATACTGACCTAGGATTTTGTTTTGTTTTATTTTTGATGTTGTTGTCTGTCTTGGAGGATGGGGAGGAAAGAAGGAGTTAGGGTGTACATATGTGTACATGTTTCAATTTCTCATAGGATTTTTATTCTTGCTGTTGCATTCTACGTGATTTTTTTCTGTTGGGTTTGCTGCAGTTGCTGAAGCATGTCACGTTATCTGATTGGGATCGGTCATGCATAGGATTAATAAACGGAGCTCCCTAGGATGGTGATTCTGGAAAAAGGATATATCAGCTTCTGGGGCCATTTGCATCCTTTGAGCCTCTCTTGTCCTGTAAGCCCTCCCTTTCCTTTCCTTTCCTTTCCTTTTATTTTACTTTGTTTTGCTTTCCTTTTCCTTTCCTGTTACATCATTCAAAGATTGGGTTTCATTCTGTTGTCTGTAGGAAACAAACCAGACTTGCCTGGAAAGAAAAAATCTCCTAGAGAGATGAAAATGTTATTAATTCTCATTTCTATCATCTAAATGCATCAGATTAGATTAAAAAATAAATTAACATTCTGCTCCATTTGCAATAGATATTTGGTTACCTGAGAAGCAGTGAAATTATTCCCTGGGGATTTTGAGAAGAAACATGGATTTGGAACTGGAATTGCTCAGTCAGTCAGGGTTACCCCCAGGATTTGGAACTGGAGGATGCAAGGTGGATTTAAGGGTTATAGCTGACAAATCCACCCCCTTTCTATATCTTTGTAAAGCCTGTGTTTATTTTAGTATTCATGATTCCATAGGGGATGTGAATGTCACCCAAATCAGTTTATCCTAAAGTGAAGGAGGAGCTACTACCACAAAGAGAGCTACCACAAATTTGTCCCTAAATTTTCCAAAGACCCTTTCATTTCAATCCACCTCTCCAGGTGAAACCCCCAGCTCTTCCCATACTACTTATCAGAATGGTGAATAGCCAAGCATCCTTAGCTCAGCTTCTACTCTCCTAATTCTTGTTATGTGCTTTTGTTTCTCCGTTGCTAGGCTGGCTTTGAACCTGTGATTCCTCTGCCTCAGCTTCCCGAGCTGCTGAGATTATGGATGTGCACCATTGCACCTGGCCAAAAAGCCATTTTTTAAAATATATATATATATATATATATATATATATATATTTTTTTTTTTTTTCAGTTGTAGTTGGACAACAATACCTTTATTTTATTTATTTTTATGTGGTGCTGAGAATTGAACCCAGTGCCTCACATGTGCTAGGCCAGAGCTCTATCACTGAGCCCCAACCCTAGCCCCACCCCACCCCCCTTTTTTTTTTCAATGGTGCTGAGGATTGAACCCAGGGCCTTGTGCATGCAAGGCAATCACTCTACCAACTGAGCTATATCCCCAGCCCTCCAAAAAGCCATTTTTGATGTGGTTTAAATCCCAGACAGATCAATGTAGTAGTGTCTTGACTCCTTACAAATTATTCAGAATTCTCAGTTGAAAATAATTCTCATATGTGTGCATGCACATATTTGTGGAACTAAGAGTAATCAAGTCTGTTCACTTCCCTGGACCCTTCTTATATTTCTTCATCTGGAAGCAGCGCTCATTCTTCCTGAGTTTTAGCAAACTTTGTGCCATTGGCAGGCTTTGTGTTCTTAATGAATTTGCTGTATAGTCAATAGAAATTAAGAAAGCAAGACTAACAAAAATGAAGCAATAGAGAACTCCAAGAATGTGTACAGGAAGTAAAAAGCAGCCTACCACGGGAGTGATATCATGAATTTGTTTATTCAGAAACTTCTTTGACCCATAATTTTCATATCTACCATTACTACTAAATTCAAATTTTATTTTTTAGCTATTTTTTTCTCCTTCATTTTGGTAAAGGCTTTTTATTTTGCATAATTTTTTTATTCTGGGTTTTTCTTAACATATTTCATACATTTTGAAAAAGTTTTGTCTGTGCTATTTTTGCTTTAAATGTAAATTTTTAATGAGTAAGATTAGGATCTGACCTGTATACAAAGCACACATTTGGTTTCTAGAACCCTATTTTATTTGAAAGAGTGCCTAAAAATACCTGATAAAATCTTTTTTTTTTTTTTCCTGGTACCATAGATTGAACCTAGGGGTACTTACCACTGAGCCACATTCCCAGTCCTTTTTTATATTTTATTTTGAGACAGTGTCTCTCTTAGTTACTTAGGGCATTGCTAAATTGCTGAGACTGGCTTTGATTTTGTGATCCTCCTGCCTCAGCCTCCTGAGCTTCTGGATTACAGGCACATGCCACAGTGCCTAGCTTGAATCACCTGAGTTTTCTTTGAGGCTCAACTTGAAAACTAGGATTTATCAGAGTTAGAGTTTAAGTTTGAACTGAAATTGATAGTCTCAATTTCTATTTTGCAACATTCAAAATGAATTACCCAGGGGAAAAAAAGGCATCAACTTTTTCTACATTTCTATTATTCAGGGATGGAAAGCTGTGACACTCATCACCAGACTTTTTTAAAATTATCTATTTTCAAACAGACTTTGCTGAAAGAATTAATTTATATATGTAGTGCTGGGGATCAAACCCAGAACCTCACAAATGCAAGCACCTTACCACAGAGCTACATCCTCAATCCTATGGGGTGTTTCTTGTTTGTCTTATACCACTTAATATATAAAATAGTATAATAAATTCTTTCGCTTTCTTGCTGTACAGTTCTTTTGAAATGCACTGTAATGTCTCATCCCATAGCCATTCAGATTTCCCATAATATACACTGAAGCAAAATGTAGGGGGGATTGTATTCCCATAGATAGGTAAGTTTCAGTAGGAAATTTATTCATAAATGATTTAGTGGAGTTAATTACCATACTGCTACTTTACATTATCTACATGTAGTTACTCGGAAGTTTCCTGGTCTTTTCCTGAATACTATAAGTAGAGGTCTACATACTTAGGTAAATAAATTTATACATACACAAGTGTTCATACACACACACACACACACACACACATATATCTGTGTGCATGTGTATAATAGAATACAAATGTTAATAATGATTTTTTAAAATGTGAATTTCCCCTACCCCCATACTGGGATTTAACCTCAGAGGCACTATATCATTGAGTTGTACCCCCAGCCCTTTAAAAAAATGTTGATTTTTGAGACAGTATCTCCCTAAGTTGCTGAAGCTGGCCTCAAACTTGAAATCCTCCTGCTTTGGCCTCCCAAGTTGCTGGGATTACAGTCATGCATCATCTTACCCAGCTTAAATGTGTATTCTTTAGGTTATGCTATATCAATAATGAGGATCACAATACATTTCAAGAATCTGGACACCATTCTGTTTTCCAGTGATTATTTGTATTTATTTGTTAACAACTTGTTAAAATACTTTGTTTTCATTTTGAGTCTGGATTAGCTGCCTGCTTGCTGATTTATTTTCCCAACAGTTTCAATAATAGATTTTAAGTTATTTTTATTCTTCTTAAATCATTATCCCTTTGAGTCAGATAAATTTTATATAGCCAGATGGTATAAAGGTTTAGGTGTGTTCTTGTTAACCCTGTGTCCTCTCTTAAAGAGTTTCTTCTCTTTCAGCATGTATCCCCTGCTAGCAGCTCTGAGAGTTGAGATTCCATGATTCAGAATTCAATCTGTAATTGCTAAACTTATCTCTTGCTTAGATGCCCTATCCATGCTAATCACAATATCAGATAATAGTAGTATTTTTATTTTCAGGCTTTATGAGGAGTATAGGTTAAAAATTTTTTTTCTTATATGTCACTCCATTTATAATAGCTTCTCTCAAAATTAAACTCTACTTAGCCGAAACATATTTAGCTTTGTCCACCTTTTCTTCCCCCTCTTTTAGTAAAATGCCCAGTTACACAGATGAAAGATCAATTTAAGCAATTTTATCTTAAAGTAGAAAAAACAACAAACCAATCTTTTAATTATCCATCTTTGTATGTCTAGTACTGGTATTGACCTATTAAGTGTTTGTAAATTTCCTAGAATGTTAGATTATGATTACTGGTGATTGCCTCTAAGCATTTTTAAAAAAATTAAAAAATACTTTTCCCTGCATTTTCAAATACTCTTCCTATATAACTGTAATTTAAATTGGTCTGATATGTTTCTTGTTTGCTCTCTTAGAAAGTACCTAATTGATACATTTTATGGCTCAAAATTGTAGCTAGCACAGTCATAATTCAAGGTTAATGGTTCCTTTACATTTTCTGAAAATTTTATGTGTGAATTTGACAGCATTCATTATTTGCAATAAAAGCAGTTTTCAGTAAACTTGCCTTGTTTCTGTGTGACTTTAGATACATTTGAAAAAATAAATAAAATTATTTTTGTTTCATATCAAGAAATGGACGAAAAGAGGCTGCTGGATCCAGGGTTGAAAGTGCATAAAGGCCATTGGGATTATACTCTGAAGAACCAGCAGATGGAATGCCTGAGTGACTGAAGAAAATGGGTGCTAATGCATCTAACTATCCTCACTCGTGCTCCCCGAGGGTAGGGGGAAACTCACAGGCCCAGCAGACTTTTATAGGTAAATTTTAGTTTTTCTAACTATATTTTCTTTTGCAACTATAAGTAGAATTGTGTTTTCAGTGGTCTTTGTGGATAAAAAGAGAATTGAGGTATGGGAAAGTTATTGTAGATCATAATTCTACAGCATTTAGATTCCCCCAAACATATTAATCTGATTTGTGTGAGTTTTATTATAAATAATCTGCTTATAGCGCAACTGACCTTTTCTTTGGTTATCTTAACCAAAATTGCCAATTACTTACCTAGACAAACTAGTAATCTCCATTTGTGTGTCCTGGTCTATTTACTTTCCCTATTCAAGTGCAGCCTTAGTGTAGTTAAGAAAAAGAAGTATTTCGCAATTATATACAAGTGATATTCTTAATTTACAGTTCTACCTATGTTTCATTTCCTAAAAATTCATAATTAAGATCCATGATATCAGCCTTTGATTGCCAGAGAAGCAAAGGCATTTTTAAAAAAATTGGACTGATTCATTCTATTTGTCTCTATTTCTTTTTAATATAAAAATTATTATAATTTTAATATAAAAATTGTTTGAAATTTTTATGTTCCCTTATAAAAATAAAAGATTTATTTGAGTGGTCCAGAAGTGTCTATAACATTTTTGAGCATTCAAACAGGTTATGTGAAAATGAATGTTAAAATAAAAAGAAACAAATTATCATGTATTTAATTTTCTTCTTAGGGACATCATCCTATTCTCAACAAGGCTATGGTTGTGAATCAAAATTGTATAGCCTTGAACACGGCCATGAGAAACCACAAGACAAAAAAAAGAGAACCTCTGGCCTTGCCACCCTCAAAAAGAAGTTTATTAAGCGTCGAAAATCTAATAGGTCTGCTGATCACGCCAAGCAGATGCGAGAACTCCTCTCTGGATGGGATGTTAGAGATGTCAATGCATTAGTGGAGGAATATGAGGGAACTTCAGCCTTAAAGGAGCTTTCTCTACAAGCCAGTTTGGCTAGACCAGAAGCCCGGACATTGCAGAAAGATATGGCTGATCTTTATGAGTACAAGTATTGTACTGATGTAGACTTAATATTTCAAGAAACTTGTTTTCCTGTTCATCGTGCCATTTTGGCAGCAAGGTGTCCATTTTTTAAAACACTGCTTTCTTCTTCACCCGAGTATGGGGCAGAGATAATAATGGACATCAATACAGCTGGTATTGATATGCCCATGTTTTCTGCTTTGTTACACTACCTTTATACGGGTGAGTTTGGAATGGAGGACTCGAGGTTTCAAAATGTCGATATCCTTGTTCAGCTTAGTGAAGAATTTGGAACACCGAATTCCCTTGATGTAGATATGCGTGGACTTTTTGATTACATGTGTTATTATGATGTCGTCCTTAGTTTTTCTTCAGACTCTGAGTTGGTTGAAGCTTTTGGAGGAAATCAGAACTGCTTGGATGAAGAGCTCAAAGCCCACAAGGCTATTATTTCTGCACGGTCCCCATTTTTTCGAAATTTATTACAAAGGAGGATACGGACTGGAGAAGAAATCACAGACCGAACTTTGAGGACTCCCACAAGAATTATATTAGACGAGTCCATTATACCAAAAAAATATGCTAAAGTAATACTACACTGTATGTACACTGATGTGGTTGACCTCTCCGTTTTGCACTGTAGCCCCTCTGTGGGGAGTCTAAGTGAAGTTCAGGCTCTCGTTGCAGGGAAGCCAAACATGACCAGGGCAGAAGAAGCCATGGAACTTTACCACATAGCACTATTCTTGGAATTTAACATGCTTGCACAAGGTATGAAATCCTGATTTTTAATTTTTATTTCTAAAATTACTTCCAAATTGTACATACAACCAATTTCTTTCTATGGTTTCAATGTTTGGTATGTTCAGGGTCAGTTTTGAGCCTACAATTATGACATCAGTGACAGATGAAGGGTCAGTATTAATGTGGTTCTTTATTTAATATTAAAATCAGGCATTCAGTAATAGTGACTAAGAGCATTTGATGCAATTTGATTCTCTTTCTTTCCTAATGTAATATTTAGGAATATGTAATTTAGATTTAGGAATATATAATTACCCACCTGTACTCTGTCTGGTATTTATATTTTTTTGCTTTCTTGATCCTTAAAATTTGGAATTAGAATAAGTTCATTACAAAATGAAAACAACAACATTTGGATATAAATTTATTTGAATCAATTGGGGTTTCTATTTTAAATTTTCAAATATTTAGTATCTTATTTTTAGGCTTAATTTGTATGTAAAACAACAGCCTATAACACAGAACTGAACTCATTTGCCTTTTTCAGTTACTTTTAAACTAAAAAATTTAAATTAGGAGAGTACTTTTTTATGTTATAAGCGAATGGAAACATGAAAGTTAAATTAAAAGAAATATATTGGAGCTGGGGGTGTAGCTTGGTGATAGAGCATGTGCTTTAGCATGCTCAGTACTTTATGTAGGATCCACAGCACCAAAAGGAAAAAGTAAGGGGGCTGCGGTTGTGGCTCAGCAGTAGAACGCTCACCTAGCACGTGGGAGGCCTTGGGTTCGATCCTCAGCACCACATTAAAATAAAGGTATTGTGTTCAACTACAACTAAAAAATAAATATTTAAAAAGAAGGAAATGAACAAAGTATGTATCTGTTGGTAAATGTTAGAATCCTAACATTTCAGAGATGGAAAGAGATCTTCAGTGCTGGGTACAGTGGTGCACACCTGTATTCCAGCATTGCAGGAGGCTCAGGCAGGATTGCAGATTTGAGGACAGCCTGGGCAGCTTGACCAGTGAAACCCTGTATCAAAGTTTTAATAAAGGCCTGGGGATGTAGCTCATTGGTAGAGTACCAGAGGTTTAATCCCCTGTACTGCAGATTGGGGGTGGAGAGGCTTTTTATGGGAGAGCAAAAGGAGTTTACCAACTTATGCAAAGAGAGAGTACACACTTAGCATGTTCAAGACCCCTAGGTTTCATTTCCAACACCCCAAAAAAGGGAAAGAAGGGAATACATATGAATCAATTAATAGGGCTTTGAGAAATTAAAAAATAAAAGTCCCAGTTAAATAACAAGGCCAGTCATAAGATGGGAAGAATAGTTCAGAAGGCACCAATAAAAATAAATACAAAAATGCTATGGTTTCTTTTATGTAAACAATCTTTTTAAATATTTTATTTCACCATTATCTTTTTAGTAATAGTTTATTTTTTTGCCACAATGAAAATGTCATTAAAATACATTTTTACTAATTCAAAATAAGAATTATTATGTTAGTAAGATAAGAAAAATGTTTTTGGAAGAAATCTATCAGTTGACCTACCATTTCTTTGTTGTATAAAATCAAATTTGTCGGAGGTTTTGAATGAGAGCCAGATGCAGTGATGCATACCCGTAATCCCAGTGACTCAGAAGGCTGAAGCAGGAGAATGGCAAGTTCAAAGTCAACCTCAGCAACTTAGCAAAGCCCTAAGCAATTTAACGAGATCCTGTCTCAAAATCAAAAATAAAGGGGCTGGGGCTGTAGCTCAGTGGTAAAGTGCTTGCCTCACATGTGTGAGGCACTGGGTTTGATCCTCAGCACCACATAAAAACTAAATAAAGATACTGTGTGTCCATCTACAACTCAATAAATATTAAAAAAAATAATACGGGCTGGGGTTGTGGCTCAGTGGTAAAGTGCTTGCCTAGCACATGCAAAGTCCTGGGTTCAATCCTCATCACTACATAAAAATAAATAAATAAAATAAAGGTATTGTGTCCAACTACAAATAAAAAATTAATAATAATAATAATAATAGGGCTGGGATGTAGTGATAAATTGCTTTTGGGTTAATCCCAATACCAAAAAAAAAATAAATAAAAGACGAAAAACTGAATAAAGAGTAAAATTGTAAGCCAGTTTTGGATCTTTGAATGATACTGATTACTTATCTTTTCGTAAATGAGAGGGGTTTTTTGGCTTTTTGTTTTGTTTGTCATTTAGCTAGAAATTGTATTTTATATGTTATATGAAACAAATCTTGTATTAATCTAGTTACTCTAAACAAAAACAATATTATACCTGCTTCTGTTTCCTTCCATTATTCAAAATACAGTTTGGAGCTTTTTTTAGTCTGCTGTTTTGTTGTGTTCCATGTGGGATATATCTTTCCCCCATACCTATGATAATATTCAATTAGAGTTTATAATGCACCATAACTTTGCTTAACTTTTACCTCATTTCCATGGGAAGTAGACTATTTGGTCATTTGGGGAGTGATTTTTATACCATAAAACTTAAGATCTCAGGTTCTGGAACCAGACAGGCTGGGTTTGAATCCTTTTCCATCATGTCTTAACTTTTTTGTCCTTAAACAAATTGCACAACCTCTCTAAAGCCATTTTCTCATTTTTAAAAACAATAATATTAATAATAAACTGCAAGCTTTATGAGGATTAAAGGAAATGATGAATGGTGCCTGATAAATTCAATAATTGTTAGCTGGCGAGTGATAATCATTATGGCAACATAAATCTTTCAGTACCACTTTGTCTTGTCCTTTCTTTCTTTCTTTCTTTCTTTCTTTCTTTCTTTCTTTCTTTCTTTCTTTTTCTTTCTTCAGTGCTAAGCATTGAACACAGGGCCTTGTATGTGCTAAGCAAACACTACCTCTGGCCCTTTTTTTCTAAAAATACATTTATTAATCAAACACATGCTAAGCATATTTCATAGATTTTTACTAGGCAATTTTTGATTTTAAGATTTTATTATAATTTTATCACTATAGGATGTTGGTATGTACCTCTTATCATTGCATTTAGAAAACTATTGTTAAGTATCAGGTTGCTTGTCACTCTGCAATCAGCTTCTCTCAACAAGGATTCTGTAATCTGAACCTATAATATGCTGAGACATTTATTGTGTATAATGAATTACTGTCTTTCTCATGCATCTAGCATGGTACTAGTTATATACCATCTTGCAGAGAATTGAGGAGACATTTTGTTCTTGTTTTGTGGTTCAAATGAACAAGGCTCATTTATAAAGATGAAAGGAGTTATAGAGATGGATGATGATGATGTTTGCACATCTGACTGTATTAAATACCACTGAACTAAACACTTATAACATTAAATTTACCACTCTATTTTTATGTATTTTACCATAATTTAATTATTTAATTTTGGTACTAGGGATTGAACCCAGAGGCCCTCTACCACTGAGCCACATCCCTAGTCATCTTTTAAAATTTTTTAACAGAGTCTCAGTAAGTTGCTCAGGGTCTCACTAACTGGCCTTGAGATTGTCATCCTCCTGCTTCAGCCTCCTAAATTACTGGGATTATAAATGGGTGCTACTGTGCCTGGCTTACCAGTTTTAAGAATTGAAAAATAAAAATAAAGCCCAGTTTGAAAAGGATACACATTCTAACAAGGGGTCTGGGACCCTGAGACTACCTACACTCTTCAAGGTAGACAAAGAAACTTAAGAGCAATTATTTAAAACAAGCAGTAGAGGCAGACAACCAGGGTGGTTTGGCAAGGAAGTAAAAGAGAAACTTGTTGCCCTACACAGACTGCTTTTTATGCAGTGGCATTAGGCAAGAGCAGCCAGGAAGCAATCTCAAATAGGTAGGAAGGTCTCAACTACAGCTCCATGCCTGGCATTTTAGGACCAGATTTAACTTCACTTGATTTCCATGTATATGTCACAAATTGAACTTGAATTTATTTTTGTTTCCCTCAAAGCCCTGGTATTCTTCTAAAGGAATAAAAAAAGTATAATTTCTCCAGGAAAGGGGCATCTAGAAGAAAATAGCAGTTGGATAAAGGGATATTGAAAATTTTAGAAGATAAAAAGTAAATAGAGAAATAATGACTAGCATAACAGAGACAGGGGCCTGTAATTTTAGAGCTTAAGGGGGGGCTACTCCAGAGAAGGGAGGCCATTCATCCGCAGAACTCTGGAATGACCTAGACCAGTTGGTACTAAGTACTCTGGAAAGAAGAGAGAAGCAAAGTGAATAACTAAAGATAGAGTTTCAGATTTAAGTCTCAGTATGGAGTGTTTGGGCCCTTTCCTGTGCCCTGGAATTCATCTTTGTATTATGCTATTAGAAAGGGATGCAATTTTGCAATGCTCTATATATTGAGCTGAGTATCCTCTTTTTTTTTGGTACCAGGGATTGAACTCAGGGGCACTTGACCACTGAGCCACATCCCCAGCCCTATTTTGTATTTTATTTAGAGACAGGGTCTCACTGAGTTGCTTAGCACCTCTATTTTGCTGAAGCTGGCATTGAACTTGTGATCTTCCTGCCTCAGCCTCCTGAGCCGCTCTGATTATAGCCTCCCAAGCCACTGGGATTGCATGTGTGCACCACCGCACCTGGCGAGTATCCTATATTAAACAAGCCATTCCCCCTTAATTTGTGCTACCCTTAAAGTTCCTGTGTGTACATAAATTCTATATATAGGTCAGTACTCATTCTTTTGTTCCAATAATCCATTTGCCTGTTTTTGTATTAATAACACTCTAACCAAGTGATAAACCCTTTTCTTCTCCCTCACCCTATCAATTGCCCTCTCCAACCAAACATAAAAACAGACCTGAAATTCCCTAAAATTTTCCAGACTTTATAAAGAAATTGAGCTAGAGAGATTCTCAATTTGGAAATACCTGTAGAGGAGTATTGGAATGAGCCACAGGATTGAAATTGGGAATTATGTGAAAGCCTACAAACTAGATGGTAAGATCACCTACTCCTTTCCCCTGCTCTAGTACTAGCCAGCAAAGTATAAGAAGGAATTGGAGCTCTGGAATGATGAACAGCCCAAAAGTATAGACACTTATAGATACTGATGTTTTGGGTTTCCACAATGAGATTAGACTCATTGCACATTGAAAACTCCAGTTTGCTTCTATTTGTTGTACAAGTAAGACTACAATCAGCAATCCTTCCTACACAGCAATGTTTCCAGTTATTTATTGTTTACTTGAACTTATATATATGAAAACCTGTCCAAGGTCACTAGACATTTGAGGAAAGCTAACTAATTGAGACAGATCAGAAGAAAAATAACAAATTAATAGCAGAGACAGAATGGAGAAGAAAATTTCCATGGAATTAAAATTGTCCAAAAAACAACATTTAATGGAATCAGTGAGTCATATGTGGGATGATATAAAAGAAAAAACATGGCTCAGGGTATAGCACAGTAGAGCACTTGCCTACTGTACCCAAAGCCATTGGTTTCATCCCCAGCACTGCAAAATATTGAATTGCAAAAACAGGAGCTCTTGGAAATAGCCGAATGAAAAGTAAAATTAACTGTAGAAAGTAGCTAATAGCAAAGATGGGGGGCTGGGGATGTGGCTCAAGCAGTAGCGCTCTCACCTGGCATGCGTGCGGCCCGGGTTCAATCCTCAGCACCACATATAAACAAAGATGTTGTGTCCACCAAAAACTAAAAAAAGAATGAATGTTTAAAAAAAATAGCAAAGATGGTTAAAAAGGGTGATTATGTAAGAAAACTAGAGTATTTATCTGGAAGATCTGACATTTTAGAAAATAGTAATTTTAGAATTTTATATACCAGAGAAGAACAAAGAAAAGATGATGTCTAATAAGTAATGTAAGAATTATGGCCCAAACTTAAAGGAATTTCCATATGAAAAAGTTACTTCCTTTTCAGAACACTAAGCCAAAAGAGATGATTCTAAAATTATAATAGGGGAAAAAAATAGGTCTTATAATAGAGAAATAGGAATCAGATGGTTTTAAACTTTATCGTAGCAGCTACTGAATACTACAATACACAGGTGTAGTGCCTTCAAAGAGCTGACGGAAAATTCTGTATTTAGCTAAATCACCAATCAAGTGTAAGACTAAATGAGGACATTTTCAGTCGTGCCTCAAAAAAATCTATCTCCCCTGCTTCCATACTCAAGAAGCTACTGAGGATGTGTTCCACCAAAGAAAAGAGATATGAGATCCAGAAAACTGGGGTCCAGCACAGGAGAGAAGCAAAGGGAAACCTTGGTATGAGCTGAGTAGTTGCTCTAGTGAATGTCCAGACTGGACTAGGAGAGTGAAAAGCTTCAGGAAGGAGGTGTCTGGGAGGAAATCTGAAACTCACATGTTTCAGCATTTAAGTAGCACTGAAAGAGATTTTATGGATCTTTTGCATTCATGAAGAATTAGCATTAAATTCATAGACAAGCAAATGATTAAGAGAAAATATCTCTAAGTAATTTAAAATTGCATGTGAAAGAAAATATAATTCTAGTATATAGCTTTAGAGCAATAAGCAATATTTAATCATGAACACAGAATAGTACTTTAGTAAAACTTATAATATGAAGGTAATATCAGAAGAAAAAGCCAAGGAACTGGCAGTAGTTGCCTCTGGGGAGGAAGACTAAGAGTGGAAGAGATACTGTAGATTTTCTTAGAACTTTAACAACCCACAGGCATAAGTACTACTGACCTCAGAACAAAATAGCTCAGAATTATCAACATTTACATGAATATTTCAGTGCTGGACATTTTACAGAGGGGAATGTTTTTGGAGTGTTTAGTGCTATTAGACTTAAAATTATAAGAATATACAACTTTGATTCAGAATTAATTTTTTACTGAAGAAAAAAGATGTGACATCAGTGCCTTTTATAGACCCAGAGAGACCTAGAGAAGGCCACAGTCCTAAAGGACTGAAGAATTTATCATATCTATGAGGATTGTTAACAAATGAGATCATACTTATAATCTTAGTTTACACAGGGCTTTTTCTTTTTTGGTCATTCTGACAGTATTGTGAGGCTCAGAGATTAACAACTAGTCTTTTCCCAGGCTTGTAAGGGATCAAGTTGTGACTCGAACCAGTTCTGGCTCCAATCTGAGGGCAGGAATTTGGGCATGGTTAGAGAAAGGGGCATTTGAGGACACATCCCAGGGTTGAGGGTGGGAAGCCGTGGTCTCATCATAGAAATGAAATAGCAGACTACAGTAATGCTTGAGTATCAACTTGGAAGACTATCAGTCCTGAGCCCAATTTTTCACTGAACTGTTTGGGGTGTGGGTAATGTAGGCCTTGGGAGGAGGTTTAAAAAACTACGAGGACAGGGACCTGTGTGGGTCACCACTCAGGCTGCTCCAGAACAGTTATAGGACAGAGGGTTTTGTTCTGTTCTTTGCCATTCTCTTTTCTATTTGTGTATGAGTCGTTGACTTGTTTGGCTGTCAGCATTAGAACCTTCTTCCTAATTTTGGAGAATTCTTCATGGTATAGGTCTTAATAGATGGCAGAGCCCACTTCCCAGTGGAAAAGTCTAAAGGGCCAAAGATTTGCTTCCTAGTTCTCTGTGAATAGGGCTTCAACTTGTCAACTAGGTTTTTTGAAATAAGATCTAATGACAAAAGCAGACTATTATAGAGAATTATTTCTGGAAACAGAATGGGGCATCAACATCTGGTGGAAAAAGAAGTCACATCACAGCTGTGATGTGGTGCTGACATTCACTGTTCAGGCAGAGCAGGAGTCCTTGTGGCCAGGGTGCCATGGTGACTCATTGGCCACGCTTGGCTTCCATTTGGTGGAGTCCATACCTGGCAGCCCTCTGTCTGTCTTATTTACTGGACCTCATTTCCAGCTTTCCCAGCAATGTTGTGAAGGTTTTTGTGGGTGTTTTTTTTGTTTTTCTTTGTGTGTGTGTGCACGCGCTACACAAAAAACCTGATTGATAGCAATGCTTCTGTATAAAATTCCAAAATAAATGACTAGATTGGAAGAACCTTGCAAGAACTACGTGATTGATCACTTTGACAATGACCTTAGCACACTCTGTTTTCACAATGTCAAAACAATTTACCAATGAGGGTAACCTCTTATTGTTTTACAGGTTTTTGAGAAAAATGCCACACTTTAGAAGAACTGTAGATTTTCTTAGAACTTTAACAACCCACAGGCATAAGTACTACCTACCTCAGAACAAAATAGCTCAGAATTATCAACATCTACATGAATATTTCAGTGCTGGACATTTTACAGAAGACTTTAAACTTTTTCTCTGGATCAAAAATGCATTTTTAATCTTTGGAAGATGAAATTTATTTATAACTTTCATTCCAAAATGGACTTCATATTGCATTTGCCATATTTTTAATCATGAACATGATTACATTTTATTGAATTAAAAATCTGACAGAGAAGCAACTGAACAAAATGACCTAATTTTTCTTTAGCAATTTGGTCAGCTTCCAAGAGTGTGTGACTTGAAATAAATGCAAACTAGCAGACTCACTGTCTCCACTCACCCACCCATTACTCCCTCTTCTCCTCCTCTCCATTGTTCCAGTGTTGACATTCTTCCTTCTGTTGCAGTTCAGTGGATTTGGCAGTTCATTTTACTTCTGTTTGTAATTGTTTCCTCTTCAGCAGATTAGTATGAATGTACTTCCTAGAGAATAATGGAACTAAGCTAAAGACCATTATCAACAGATCAGAGTAGTAAATGCAGGTTTCAGTTAAACATACAAGAGATTAAAATTAATTTCAGCTTCATGAATGACAGTTAAGGGACTCTGAGATTATATATCTGTATTCATAATGAAATAACATTTTAAAACAATTTTTACTTAAAGTCTGAGTTTTAAAGCATAGTACTTGATTGCATATTTTATTTTCAAACAAACCATTTTTTATAAACTCTCCCTCTGGGCTTTGTTTTTCTTTTTCCTGGAGTAGATTTGCCTTTTATTGCTAAATCTTCAAATTCTATTTAAACCTTTTAAGACCAAACTGACATGCTACTCACATATCTTGTTTCATCCTAGTCATTCCAAGTTAAAGATATTTTCTTCTTCCTGACAACTTTCAAAACATTTATTTTTCTTAGTTTTTTTCATTTTCTAACTTGTTTGCAATTACATATGCACCTGCTTCATTTACTCTGTCACCTAGTGTATTATTATGTTGTGTAATAAGAGTTGGTCATCTTTGAATCACCCAAGATCTTGCACAGAGTTTTGCTCTTACTAGACTCATATTTTGAATTATTTTTAATACCTATGAAAACTGAGTAACCTTTTTACAAAAAAGAAAAAGGGGGACTTGAGAGTGTGGTTCAGTGGTGAAATGCTTTCCTAGTATGCACAAGACCTGGATTCCATACCCATTACTGCAAAAAAGGCAAGGGGGGTGTGTGTGTGTGATGCTTAGCCCTAGAAGTTGCAAACAAAATGAAAACACTTTAATTCCAATCCAGGAGATAAATTTGAAGTATTTAGAGACATAAATTTAAATATAGTCTAAACAATGTGTAACTGCCTTCTAACTCAGAATTTTAAGTTGTATTTCAAATAAAATTGTCTCATCAGCTGTTTACTTGTTGTCCATTGATATGAAGTAGAATATCAGTTGAATTTTAAATGTCACTGTTTTGTTTGTTTTTGTTTGGATTGAATCCAGGACTTTGTGCATGCGAGGCAAGCATGCTACCAACAGAGCTATATACTCAGCCCACCGCTATTCATATTCGGAAGCCAAGATAGTTTAATCCAAGGGCAACCATAACGTTTTGCACTAGTTTACAATTTAGATTAAATAATTAATCATGCATCTAAAATTCAGAAATAAAAATGTATTTACAGTGATTATGACAATGATTTATATTCACAATAAGTAATATAACTCAGCATTAAAGTAACTTGGAAATTCTTACTCTAAATTACCTTTACTTGTTTAATTTATAATGGGAAAATAAAATTGTAAGAAGTCGCCATATTTGTTTCCTGTCTGTTGAAATGGAATGTTCATTCACCCCTGTTTATAAACATAAAAGACAGTACATATAAATGAATAGTATGGCTTTTTATATGACTTTTTAAATGTAAATGTATATCTTATGTCTTATAGCCATAACAAGAAGTGTTTCTAAAATACGTACAGTTCATTTGTAGTAGAGTCTGTTGTGTTTCTTCTTTTTTTGGTACCGGCGATTGAACTCGGGGGGCACTTAACCACTGAGCCAGATCTCCAGCCTTATTTCGTATTTTATTTAGAAACAGGGTCTCATTGAGTTGTTTAGGGCCTCGCTTTCGCTGAGGCTGGCTTTGAACTCAAGATCCTGCTGCCTCAGCCTCCCAAGCTGCTGGGATTACAGGTGTACACCACTACGCATGTCTGTGTTTCTTGTTTTTATTTAAAATTATGTGGAATTTAGTTAGAAGTCTTTTCTCAACAGTAAGCAAACCTTTTATCTGTGATAATGAAATTCCAAGGATTGCTAGAAGGAAAAGGTAAAATACCAGGAGATTTGTAAATTTTTGATACCACATTTTATTTTGAATTATTGAGAAACTGTCCTTCATTATACCTTGCACATATCTCTATTTATATATAACTTTCAAATTAAAGTACAATAGTTAATTAACATTGGTTGATCAGAACTTTTGATGTCAGCCTTAAAATAAGACATAGAGTAAGCTAATTTTTATATTTAAGGTTACCATTTATTGAACATCATTGTTATGTTATTCCAGGGAAAAGAGAAATGAAACAAATAGGTTTTGAATTCCAGGATGCACTTAGCTTCATGACAGGCACTTCACATATGTTGTTTCATTTCCTCTTCATTGCCCTGAGAAGCTTCGAAAATGGGTTTTCCATTTGTACAGGTTATGAGATAAATAATAGTGCTCCTATACAATGGTATTTTGTAATTATGAGCTTTGAAATTAGACCTGTGTTCCAATCCTGGCTCTGCCACACACTAACCATATAAACTCCATCTAGGCTTCTCAATTTGAGCTAGTTTCCTTATAGATGTGCAGGCACTGACCACTGTTGTGGCTCACAGTGGGAGGGCCTTCTCACGTGTGTTTTAAAAACTGACTTGTGTTAACAGTTCTGTAGGAGTAAGAATTGTTTTCTTTGCACATATTTGATAACACAGTTCCAAGTATAAAAGTTCACCAGATTCAGACTCTTTAAACATTCAGCCTCAGCACTTACATGATTACAGTTGTGAGGAACATTCCAATTTTGATGGTAGAACATCATAAAAAATGGTCCATAGAGCATTCCCAAGGTAGCATAGATATTATTTGGTATAAACTCCCTCTCTACTTTAATTTGATGCACTTAGAGCCCCCTTTTCTCTTAGAAACACTCAGAGAAATGACCTAATTGTCACCTTTCTTAAAGTCAGTTTATTTTGTAACTTGCCATTGTCAAATTTTGACTACTCTTAGGCCTTCCAGTGCAGAGGACAAAAACTAATGGGAGTCCAAGATGCAGGTTATTTAATATTAAATAAAATAAGATTGGGGGAGTATACAAGTGACTAAGGTAGGAAAATGACAGAAGGAGGGGCTGGAGTTGTGGCTCAGTGGTAGAGCACTTGCCTAGCATGTGTGAGGCCCTGGGTTCTATCCTCAGCACCACATAAAAATACAATAAAGCTGTTGTATCCAACTACAACTAAAAAAATAAATATTTGATTAAGAAAAAAGACAATGACCGAAGAAGGAAGACGCTATGGGCTTTTCAAACCCAGAATTATGGTACAAAGTTGAAGTTTCAGCTTTAAAATCAAATTCTGCTGTTATCCCCTAAAATATCCAAAGGATTCTGACCAAATGTAAGCAGTCTGTCTACTTTTGGCTTTGGAAGTGCTTAGAAGAAAGTATTTAAGACTCTAGATGAGTAATGATCTTACTTAAAGGTACTGGGCTGAACTTTTTTTTTTCTTTAAGAGATATTTTATTTGGTCTTTATAGTGACCTGTGTGGTAACTGCTGTCTTCTTCCCATTTTAGAGATGAGGAAGCAATTGCCTACATTGTTTTCTCCCCAAGGCTACTTCTGTTGACCAAAAGATGGACTTGAAAGCAAAAATAACTAAATACCTACATACACTCAGGATCTGACCTTCCACATACAGCTTGTACTTTGAAAGGCTTTAGATTATATGTTTTATAACATTTATAAATAAACCATCCTCAACAGCTCTATGCCAAAACTTTAAATTTGAGTTAATTCTTTTCAACAGCAATTTGTGCTTATTGTTGAAAAAGTGGGAAATGATACAGAAATATGATGTAAAGTGTATTTTCACCCATGACCACTGCTTTCCCCGGACTCTTATCAATGATGCCCTGAACAGGGGTTTCCTTACAGATCTTTGTGTGTGCACGTGAGTACGTGTTTCACATACATATCTTGTTTTGTTTTATAAATAGCATCACAATATACATATTACTCTGTCTTCTCTTGTTCATATATAATAAATCTTGGAGAAATTTTTTGTTGGTACATTTAGAGCTTTTGGTTTTGTTTTGGTACCGTGGATTGAACCCAGGGACGCTTTGCCAGTGAGCTACATCTCCAGCTCTTTTTATTTTTTATTTTGAAACAGGGTCTCACTAAGTTGCTTATAGGGCCTTACTGAGTTGATGAAGTTGTCTTTAAAATTTTCAATCCTCCTACCTCAACCTCTCAAGTTACAGAGATTACAGCTGTGTGTTATGATGCCCAGCTAGAGTTTATTTTTAATAACTATATTAAGTTACTTTCTAAAAATTATAAGCAATAAATGCACTAGTGGCTGGATTCAGGCAGTAATGCAGAATATTTCACAACTCCTAATCTCCCTTCCAGTGATAAGTACTGTTAACAATTCTACCTTTTTATCATTGTCTCTAAAGGACTGCTAAAACATTGAGTGACTATAAACTGTCCAGAAACTACATGATTTTACATTTTTTCATATATTTCAGGGTAATGACTATCAGGCTCTATTATTAAAATGATGTGGGTTAGTATGTCCCCAAAAGGGGGATGACTTTGTTTTATTAAAAGACTTGAAGTTCTGTTGTAGTTCTTTGCACTAAAACATTTTTATTCACCTCATACTTATTATTGACGTATATACAAAACTGCTGATAATGTTTTACATCTCATAGTATTTAAAGGTAAATGTCCGCATATCTGAAAGTGGCAATAGAAAACCAAAAATATGTAATGACAAATCCTATCTTTTTTTGTGGGGGAGGGGTACTGGGGATTGAACTCAAGAGCACTTAACCACTGAGCCACTTCCCCAGCCCTTTTTTTGTATTTTATTTTGAGACAAGGTCTCACTGAGTTGCTTAGGGCCTCAGCCTCCCAAGCTGCTGGGATTATAGGAATGCACCACTGGGCCCAGAAAATCCCATCATTATTTATAACTACAATGCACCAATAAAAAATCTGGAGAGGGAAAAAAATACATTTATACATTTAGATGTTTTTATTTGTCTTTGTTTCTAAACATATTTCTCTTCAGCCTCAATAGAATTAGGCCTTTACTAAAGTGATTTTTTTTTAAGAATTTAACCTTTATTTTATTTGTTTTTTATGTAGTACTGAGGATTAAACCGAATTCCTTACCTATACTAGGCAAGCACTCTACAACCCCATCCCATGATTTGGTTTTAATATTAGGTTTCTACTCAGTTTTCCTTACTAATTGAAGTTTACTTCAAAGAGCAATGCTGGATTTTGAAACTGTGATCCATTACAATGATTCTATAAAGTACATGAACATCACATTGTTTTTCTAAATCTATTAACATTTGAGCTTATATTTACTTATGAAAGGTTTAGAAATTTTCTTAAGCTAAACTATATGACTAAATAGTTTTGTTATCCTTATACCTCATTTTTTAGTAAATTGATAGTTTTTTTTTTAATATAAACCTAAAGTCTTCACTGGTGTGAATACTACTCCTAAGCTATTTTTTAGATGAATTGGATTAAACAGAAGTAAATGAGACTGGGAGTATAGTTAGAGGTGGAGCGCTTGCCTAGGATACAAAAGGCCCTGGGTTCCATCCCCAGCACTGCCAAAAAGTGGGGGGTGGCTTGAGGGGGGAGATGGATGCAATGTTGTAAGTCTTATTATCATAACAGGCCTATAAACTTGAAGAAGGAGCTGCTGTGTGAATTTTCAAGCAAATAAAGGTAAAAATGGGACATTATTGAAGCAGAAAATATATAGCCTGTCAATTCATACAGGCCCCTTGGCATAGAATTACATTATGAATTCCTGTATCTTATTTATTCTGCAAACACTTACTTAGCTCTTACTCTGTGCTAGGCCCTGAGGTTAAAGTAATGGGTACAATAGTCCAGTGGCAAGTACCAGCCAGCAATTATAGCAGAAGTGCCCTAATGAAACAGGGTCCTAGATTCTAGGAGAGCACCTAGGAGGAAGAGGAGTCCCAGACCCAGTGTGGAGAGTAGGGATTGGAGAACATCTTCAGAAACTTCCCAGAGAAGCAAGACCTGGAAAAAGAATAGGATTTAAGTAAAGATTGGAGGTAAAAGGAGCAAGTCAGACAGAAGGAATAGCAGCTATGAAGGCCTGAAGAGGAAGGCACTTTGGGCTGGGGAAAAAAAAAATGAGGTTGCAAAGATAAAGAGGGGTGGGTAAGAAGTGAGGCTACAGAGGCAAACAGGGCTAGATGATATAAAGAACTTTGTATGCCATGGTGAAATCATAAAGCCTCATCCTCCTGTGCATGGTGGTACATGCCTATAATCTGAGCTATTCAGGAAGCTGAGGCAGAGGATTGAAAGTTTGAGGTCAGCCTAGTCAACTTAGTGAGACCTTGTCTCAAAGTAAAATTTTAAAAGAACTAGAGATGTAGCTCAGTGGTAGGGCACTTACCTAGGTTGTGCAGGCCCATGTTCAATCCTATCTACAGCAAGCTGTGTAGCCTGATCACATTTGCATTTTCCGAAAGCTCTTTTGGCTACCAGCTTTAGAAACTGTAAGAAAGGTTCTAGAAATCATGGGTTTAAAAAAGTGCATACAGGGCTGGGGTTGTGGCTCAGAGGTAGACCGCTCACCTAGCATGCGAGAGCACTAGGTTCGATCCTCAGAACCACATAAAAATAAACTAAAGATATTGTGTTCACCTCTAACTAAAAAATAATTATTTTTTTCAAAAAAAGGTGCATAAAATTCTGTAAGCAGATTAAAATCTATAAATTATAGGTCACTTTTTTTTCCTTTTTGTTTGGAATCACACTCAAGGCCTTGCTTGTGCCAGACAGGTGCTCTACTCCTGAGCTACATATCCAGCCCCTACTAATTGTTTAAAAAGTTTTATACTATATTCACTTATTCAGAAGAATTTATTGAGTATCTGTTCCTTGCCAGCCACTGTGTTAAGCACCTTATTCACATTATTCTCTTTAGATATTATCCCACACATGAGCAGAGGTTCTATAACCTAGTTTACAGCTAGGAAGCATGTAAGTGCCCCTTCTGACTCTGGAGCTGCTCTCATTTGGGATTAGAGGGAATATGTCTCCAAGAGACGCATTGTTGTAAAATCAGCACATGATCATGTAAGAGGTGACCGACCAGGAGACGTCCAGAAGTTTTCTGAAAAGCATAATCATGGCTCTACCCCACTAAGTTCTAGACTTTTTCCTTTTTTATTATAATAGAAATAAGACTATTAATTTACTATTTGTCACTAGTGGAATGGTGGTTTAAGAATAGTGATCATGCTACAGTTATCTTTATACCCAAGGTAAACCACCATCTTCTGTTTTTAGATACAGAGGTATAAATCTACTGAGTTTTTCACATACTGAGTAGAGTTTGTTGTGTGTTGTTGTTTTTTTTTTAATTTAGTACTTTGACAAATCTGCAACAGAGAAGTATATAATACATTTAGTTTGTTAATATTTCAGTTCCCTTTATGGATCTTTAATTAGCTCTGCTCTTAGGAGACTATACTCCCTTCCTACCCTCATATTCCCCACAAATCCTGTGCTTGCTCTTGAATTAGAACATACCAGTATTGTTGGTGTCCTTAAATGCCATTTATATAATATTTCCCTTAAATTAAACATTAGTAAGTGCCATATATGTGTTATAAAATGCTCAAAATAACCAAATGAGATATACAGTATCATCCACATTTTTCAGGTGAGCAAATAGGTGAAAATGTCACATATCTCACAGATAAAAGAAATCACTATTGTAGTGGTGTATCCTGTATTTAAGAATGTGTTCATTTTCAGGGTATTCAGGCCTCCTATAGGTCCTAGTTTCACATTTCTCTCCTACACACACACACACACACACACACACACACACCCCTTAACCCCACCCAATCCCACCCTCTCCTCCCCCATATAGCAAAGGATTTTTACATGCCGTCTACATACAGAGAACTTATGCCCTCGTGAGTATCTTTCCCATTCATATGCTGCTCTCCCCCAGAGCACTCACTATAAACACTTAAAATGTCCTGCTTTATAAACACTAATTTATAAAGTAAAATAGAGGAATATCATTAAGTATCTTAAGGTTTGTTAAACTTGAGAGAGAGAAAGAATGTGTGTGTGTGTGTGTGTGTGTGTGTGTGTGTGTGTGTGTGTGTGTGTATTCAGTTTCATGGTCTAAAGAGAAATTTTGACTCCTGTCAGTTTCCTGTGTGTTTTACCCTCTTCCTTTTCTGAGTTACCAAAGTTTTTCTCCAGAAGTTTTTAGCATCTTTTCCATCTTTGTCTGCTTTTCTCTCTTATAGGGCTTGGCAACATATATAGGAATAAAGAATATAGCACTCAGTGCATATTCATATTCTCATTCTCTCTCTCTCTCTCTCTCTCTCTCTCTCTCTCTCTCACACACACACACACACACACAAACACACACACACACACCATGAATGTCAATGATTTCCTCCTCCCTGTAAAAGGAGTAGTGTTCTCAGGATACAGAACCTTCTCATTTCCTTTCCAACATTTGCTTGGGTTTTGTGGTCAGTGGTTGATTTTACTGAGTGGTAAGGGAAGGAATTCTTAGCAACTTCCATAGCATGGTGGTGGTGGTTAATTTTTGGAATAGGTAATATCTTCACATAGGACAGAATTCAAAAAAAGTGAAGGTTCTTGCCCTTTCAACCTTGTCTCCCAGCCACTCAGTTCCTCTCCAGAGACAGTGTCACCAGTTTCTTGTATATCCTTCCAGATGGGCAATCCAGGGAGTGTACATGACTTTTAAACCACATTAAAGGGGAACACAACATGTTTAGGTGATAGCTACAATATGACCAATTACTTCTGGCATTTAGTTAATGCAAGAAAATCTCATAAGATTATAATAGGACCAGACCTTGGAAGATGCACTTCCGTGTGGCTAAATGTTACATTTTTTTGGCCAAATTATATTATTATATTATAAGAATATCCAATATGTAACAAATCCCACCTTTATGTACAACTGTAATACACCAATAAAAAGTATGGAGTGGGAGAAACAAGTCCAGTAATTGCCGAATGCTAGGATATTAGCACCTGAAGATACTTCAGTTTCTTCCTTCCCTCCCTCCTTCCCTCCCTCCCTCCTTCCTTCCTTCCTTCCTTCCTTCCTTCCTTCCTTCCTTCCTTCCTTCCTTCCTTCCTTCCTTCCTTTTTGCAGTGCTGAGAATTGAACCTAAGGCCTTACAAAGGCTAGAAAAGTGCTTTACCATTGAGCCACATCCCCAGTCCCTGAAGACACTTTAGAATTCAATTCACCTACTCTGTGGTCAAATTCTGAAGTCCAGAGACATTGACTTAACCCTAACCCACAGCTAGAGGGTAGCAGGTTGGTTTTAGCGCAACTAAATGTTACATTTTAAGACAATACCTTGACCATGCCTCTCTACCCAAAGGAACAATAAAATTCTGAGTATTAGCTACATGAGTATGAGCAATACAACCCAGAAACACCCAATTTAACTCCCCACCATACTCTGATGCATACCTAAAATGTTGATAGCATTCTTACCTCTCTTTAGAGAAGTAAAATTAGATATTCTGCCGGGAGGAACAAAAAATAGATGAAAGACTCGGGGGTGCTTAAGGGCAGAATAAGTGATAAGGCTTGTCTGACTACGTATTGCTTAGGTGGTCATAAATGTACTAGAACAGGTAGACAAAGAGGAGGCCTTCAGTGGTCCCTGTGTTCTGGAATTCAGACTGTTATGTAATCCCCTCTTCCTATGTGTAATCTGTGATCAAAGGCAAAAACTATGGGATGTCATTCCTATGATTAGATTATCTTATAGAACTCCATCTCAAAGCCAACTGGTGCTAGAAACTCTTCCCCAGCTCGGTGAGATCTCATCTTTGGTGAGATGGCCTGATGAGAAAACGACAAGGTGAGAATTGGGCTTAGTCTACCGCCATAGAGAAAGAAGTCTGCCAACAGTCTGAATTAATTTGGAGAGGCGTATTCTTTTTATATATATATATAATTTTAGTTGTTGATAGACCTTTATTTTATTCATTTATTTATGTGTGGTGCTGAGAATCGAAACCAGTACACATGTGAGGCAAGCACTGTACCACTGAGCCACAATCCCAGCCCCTGGAGGCATATTCTTTCCCAGTTGAGCCTTTAGGTGACATGCAAGCCCAGTTGACACCTTCATTGCACATGAACAAAACCCTGACTGAAGAGCCAGCCAGCTCGCCATACCCAGGCTCCTCCTGACCCACACAGAAAGTACAGGATGATAAAAGTGTTGTTTTAACTAACTAAGTTTATGGTAATTTTTACTCTGATAATATTTTCATAGGTCAGATCAGTTAATACCAACAATTTTTATGGATTAATTAAATAATTAGAAGAAAACAAATTTATTGAAGCCTTATACAAGTACTTTGATTTTGAAGAGAAAATTTTATTTTTTTCTAGGAGAGTGGGTTCAAACTATTTGAAACACTCCAGGTGACAGATTTATAATGCTGGTGGAATGTAGACAACTAGAATTGGTGAAGAGAACTAGATTTTATTATAAATTTTCTTCTTCAACAAACCATTTTTTGAAACTGCATATTCTGTGGTCACTTGAACAGCTGCTACATGCACGCACGCACGCACGCACATTCTTCCTTTGCCTGGAATACCATTTCTTCCCATTTCTTTAAAAAGGTGTATTTTCAACGTCGCCTCAACTGAAAAGCTATAGTCACCACAGCCTTTTGTCTATCCCTCTTATGGCTTTATGCATAGAGGTGAAATCATCTACTTTCTTTTCTGCTTCTCCTAGAATCTTGTTAGCTTCCTGAGATCAAGAACAGTATTGTTACATTGTATCTCCTGCATCTAATATAGAATCTGGCACATGGCTCAATAAATAAAGATTTTTAAATAAAAGTCTAGAAAATTAACCTGAAATCTAGGGCTGAATGGACCATTAGTTTGAGCAAAACCCAGAGTAGCAATTTAAAATGACTTTCTTATTGACCATTGTCAGGAGTAGGGATTTTTTATCTGTTCTATGTTAGTCTAGCTTTCCTTCTGAAAGTGAAATCTATAAGGATATCCATGTAGATAGTTAATTTGGGGAAATTCTTCCAGAGAATGAGAATGGAAGACTGGGAAGAATGAAATTAAATGAGAGAACCAATTCAGTTTTGCTCTGGACAACTGAGCTTTATCCTACTGGAACCCTCTGAGGAGCCATATGGAATGTGCTTCAGAGTTGTCCACATGAGGAAAGTGAAAGCAATTATTCCCCCAGCCTCTGTGGAAAGTGTTTCTCATGGGGTGTTTATTTCCTTGCATCTCATGGTTTTCATATGTATGGGTGCCTAGTCAATTCCTAGGAGTGCTTATTCAAGGTATCAGAATTTCCACACCTGAATATAGGAGGTACAAAAGTACAGTTGAGGCAAGGTCTTTTAGGATACTGGCTTTGAAACTGGCTTGCTGGGGGTGAAAAGTAGAGAAGACATGAGGTAAGCATGAAATGCCCAATTCATTCTGCTTGAGTCACTCAAATCAGTTTGTGTACTCCATTAATCGAACTCATGTGGCCAGTCACAGCACAGCCAGAGACTTGCTTCAAGGAAATGGTGGAATTAGCCACATTCCAGCTGCCACATCTAGCTGGAAGCTCTAACTCATGATCTTACAACTATCAGAATTCAGTCAGGGAAGCTGAGCAACTACAACATATGGAATAAGGATTTGAAACTTATACAGTTGTCAGAGAAGCTGAGGAAGTAAAGATCTGAAAGAGAGAGTGGCAAAGGACCAAATGAGTTGTGTACATAAGAAGCCACACATGTCCAGCCTACAAATTGGGACTGGGGAAAGGGACTCATGGAGATTGGCTGTTGTGTCAGTGGTACTGTATCCATGCATCTAGTGGTGGGCATGAGGATGGACTTGGGTGGGACATCTGGATGCAGAGAAGAAGCAAGGACAAGCCAGAATCCACTAGCACTTCTGTGACATGTGTCACCTAGCTATAGTAACTTTTAGAAGGTAATAGCTGCTGTCTTTCTTCTGACTTCTAAGTCTCACATATTTCTTTTTATATTTTTTATATTTTATATTTTTTTATTTTTTTTATTTTATATTTTTGTATCCCTACAGGGATAGAGATTGTGAGAAATTATTCAGGTTAAAGCCAGTTGGAATACTATAAATCAGACCGATCACCCTATTGTCCCCCTTTACCAATACTTCAACACATCTGGGTAGTCTACCAGGTAAGGTAACCCAGATTTTTATCCCAAGGGTGTCCGAGCTCTTGTTTCGTCATTAACACTTGCTACAGTTGCTGAGTCTTTGTTATCAGGCAAAGAAGCACCAGAAGATGCCCCTGAGTATCCCTTGGGTTCTGAATGAGCTCCTTCTTACCGCAGCACACTCAAGATGCACAACCACAAGTTGGCCTGCCAGTACATAGATGGTCTTAGAATTCTTTGGGTGTCTGTACTCCTACCTTCCAACACAGAAACTGTATTTTCTTACTCAGACAGTTATAAACCTCACCTGGATTGTTGGTTTGGATGTAGTGGGAAAAAGCAGGAGCAGATCTTGAAGAAGACAGGCATGATCTTTTCAGGGTCTCCAGACAAAAATATGCTGTTGTTTTCCAGCTAAGAGTTGGAGGAAGCTCCTTTTCCTAGACCAGAAAATTTGGGCAAATCTTGGGATGTAACAACATTTCAGGTCACTGACTCAAACATCCCCATTCTGGGTTTCTGTGTCCAAATATTCCTATCAGGACCCAGGTTTTATCATAGAAGACTTAGTGAGGCTTTCATTCAAATCTTCTTTGTAGCTCTGATGTCCTGCAAATTAAATCTTGAGCGTGAGTTGTGGCAGTGCACCATGTAGTGGCAGGAATAGGGTTTCTTTAAATACTGACCTCAAGGTCTCCAGACCTTGAAGAATGCCTAGGTTTAAGAGTTGGTTAAGCTGATCCAATAGTTTTCTTTTTGCATGGCTTCTAAAGCTGTTCACTAAAGCCAGCCAGTATCAGGGACTTATGTGCACTAATGTTCTCATTCCATTTAAGTGCCACCATTTCTGCTGAGCTAATTCATCTTTCATTTACACACCATGTTAATCTGCTCCTAGTGAAAATCCTCCTGTTGTCCTGTTGCTGCCAGCAGAGGTTATCACCTCTGGTTGTATGGGTTGCGGGGGATCTAATTCTGGAATATCATTCAAGAATCTTGTTTTCTAGGGCCATTTCTAGGTATCTTTGGGTATTTCCTCTCATTCCTAATGATCCCTACATCTGAGCTTGAATGCAGACCATGTATTTGGTAGGTTCTCCCAAGAAAGGGTGAAGCTGGGAAGGCAGGAGAGCAGTGTATATATGAGTGGTTCCCTGAGCTGGTCATGCCTGGGAGGTCTGGGTTTAGACTCTTCAGAATTGTACCCCTAGGGAGAGATAGAGGGGAGCATATATGTATCCACCCTTCTCCCAGATGTTACAATCTGAGGAAGGCAATTTAAAACATTGAGGCACAGGTTGGCTTGTCTTCCAACCCATATGTCTTGACTCACATTTTCTGCCTTAGATCTGGAATTCTTAGCTCCGTTTGTAATAGGTAAGTAGAGATGATGTGGTGATAATGGCATTTTAGAAAATGTAAACCTTTCAGCCATGCAGATTGGAATATCAGAGGGAAGGAGAAAGTAGGAAAGCTTTTCAAGAATTGATGTGTGAGGTGCTGAGAATTTGAAAAGAGGTGGTGTTTGTGCCAGTACGTATAGACATGTCTTAGAGATAGAATTAAAGAGGCTAATCAAAGAGTATTTTGAAGGAAGAATCAGTGGAACACATTGATTACATATAAAGGTCAAAGGAAGATGGGTAGGACAGTAGAAATTTAAGGTTTCTGTCCTAGAGAAAGGTACAGTGTTCACCATAATCCTCTGCACAGTAATGGATTGCTTTAGCCTGCATATGAAGAACTAAGTCTTTTGATCCAGCACAGGGTGGTAAGAGTGAATCAAGAGTTAGTAATGCAGCTGTCTAAATTAAAAGCCTCTCTTTCGCTTGCTTTCTGCCACCCTCAATTCCTTCTTGCCTCAAGTCCCACAATCAGTAACCATATAGGTTAGCAGGGAAGAATCGAAACAACTTTTCTTCAAGCTTGTTTGTACTTTTAATCATATTTCTAATCTGGTGCCATTAAAGGGTTACCATGCCTAAGGCCAAGTCTAGGGCCAGCCTTGTCCAAACTTATAATATTCTTTTATGTTGGTTGTTGAACTGTCATCTCCCTCCCACATTCCCTCCCTTTCTTCTGTCATTCTCTTCCCAACCAACCCCAGTATGAAACTCTGAATCTGGAAGCTGCTTATATATTTCCTGATGGCCACAAGGCAAGGTGAGGTTTCCCTCTGGCATTGGTTAAACAAGTAAGATGTTATACGTAGGAATAACCACAAGTGAGAGTGGAGAGCAATGACAGATCCTGACAGTGTGCCCAGAGAGCTGTCAACATTGAAGCTTATATTTAGTTACCAGAGGAACATAAACAGAACAATTTTTTTACACTTTAAAAATTTTTTTTTTTTACTTGTTGACAAACCTTTATTTTATTCATTTATTTATATGGGGTGCTAAGAATTGATCCCAGTGCCTCACATGCAAGGCAAGTGCTCACCACTGAGCCACAACCCCAGCCCCAGAGAACAATTTTGATAATAAAAACAGAAAACGATTCTGTTTAACATGCAGGATCTTTTGAAAAGGGGCATTTTTGCCCACATTAAAGAACAGAAAGCATGCTGGCAAGAGAATAGAAGAAAAGATTAAACAATTAGGAGATGGATCTATAAAATGTGGTTATCACCCAAGCAAAAGAATTATAGAGGGCTAGGGTTGTGGCTCAGCCATAGAGCACTTGCCTAGCACGTGCATGGCCCTGGGTTTAATCCTCAGCACCACATAAAACTAACTAAATAAAATGAATAAATTAAATAAAGGTATTGTGTCCAGCTACAACTAAAAAATATTTTTTAAAAATTATAGAAAGATGGATTTCCCCAGAACGTGTGTGTAGAGGCCGGTGTGAGTTCGGGAATAAAGAATTGCTGTTTGAATCTACAAAGCTGTGAGTGGCTCATGATCTTGTGCCCAGCCAAGACTGCAGCAGGTTACATATTAAGTTAACATTTTATGAAAAGGCACACTGTAAAGAAAGAAAGCAGGTCATCAGACTGCGGCGGAGGAGATAACCTCATTGAAACCTGTGGCTATAGCATCTAATAAATTTATAGGAGTAAAGAGTAACTCAGAAGTCAAACAGAACAAGAAGTAACATGAGCAGCATGAAAAAGCAAGGAAGAAAAGGAGTACAAACAATGCAGGACAGCCTAAATATTCAGGAGGACCTAGAGTCATCAGAAAAATGGTCATATAAAGAACTCAAGGAACACCTTAGACAGATGGAATGGAACCTTAAAGAGGATACGAGACAGCAAATTCAAGCAGCGA
The DNA here is from genome assembly GCF_964194105.1 of Spermophilus citellus. Lineage (NCBI taxonomy): Eukaryota > Metazoa > Chordata > Mammalia > Rodentia > Sciuridae > Spermophilus > Spermophilus citellus. The sequence continues at coordinate 216,180,742 of NC_138185.1, read as the reverse complement.
AAGAACACATTGAGAATGAATTACATAAACAGATAAAAGAAGAAGTTAAGCAGCTTTATCAGGAGATAGAGATTATAAAAAAATATCAAACAATAATTCTAGAAATGAAGGAAACTATAAACCTAATTAAAAACTCAAATGAGAGTATCACTAACAGAGTGGAGCAAGTAGAAGCCAGAATGTCAGATAATGAAGACAAAATATATCATCTTGGAAGAGTCTGGCCAACTCAGAAAGGCTGGTAAAAAATCACGAGAAAAACATCCAAGAGTTATGGGATAACATAAAAAAACCAAACTTACGAGTCATCGGGATAGAAGAAGGTACAGAGATTCAAACCAAGGGAATGAGTAACCTGCTGAATGAAATAATTACAGAAAACTTTCCAGAAATAAAAAAGGAAACAGATATACAAATTGAAGATGCATACAGGACACCGAGCACACAAAACCACAGTAGACCAACGCCAAGACACATTGTTATGAAGATATCCAATATACAGAACAAAGAGAAAATATTAAAAGCTACAAGAGAAAGGAGACAGATTACATTCAGGGGTCAACCAATAAGGTTAATAACGGATTTTTCATCACAGACACTGAAAGCAAGAAGGTCATGGAACAATGTATTTCAAACACTGAAAGACAATGGATGCCAACCAAGAATTCTGTATCCAGCAAAATTAAGCTTCAGGTATGGCAATGAAATAAAAATCTTTCATGATAAACAAAAGTTAAAAGAATTTGCAGCCAGAAAACCAGCATTGCAAAGCATTTTGAGCAAAACACTACACGAGGAAGAAATGAAAAACAATAACCAAAACCATCAGTAGGAAGTGCCTCGGTAAAGACAGAGGGCGAGGGGAAGGATAATCATGGAGAAACAAACTAAATTTTTTTAAAAAAGGATAAATAATCAAACATGGATGGAAGTACAAACCATATATCAATAGTAACTCTGAATGTTAATGGCTTAAACTCTCCAATAAAGCGACATAGGCTGGTATCATGGATTAAAAAAACAAATCCAACAATATGCTGCCTCCAGGAGACACATCTGATTGGAAAAGACATACACAGGCTGAGGTGAAAGGATGGGAAAAAATATACCATGCACACGGTCCTCGTAAGCAAGCAGGGGTGGCCATCCTCATATCGAATAAAATCGACTTCAAGACTAAGTTAATCAAAAGGGATAAAGAAGGACATTATATACTGTTAAAAGGAACCATTCACCAACAAGACATAACAATTATCAATATGTATGCACCAAATAATGGTGCTGCGACATTCATAAAACAAATTCTCCTCAAGTTCGAGAATCAAATAGACCACAACACAATAATTATGGGTGACACACCTCTCTCACCATTGGACAGATCCTCCAAACAAAAGTTGAATAAAGAAACTATAGAACTCAATATCACAATCAATAACCTAGACTTAACTGACATATATAGAATATATCAACCATCATCAAATGGATATACTTTTTTCTCAGCAGCACATGGATCCTTCTCAAAAATAGACCATATATTATGCCATAGGGCAACCCTCAGCAAATATAAAGGGGTGGAGATAATACCTTGCATTTTATCTGATCATAATGGAATGAAACTGGAAATCAATGATAAAAGAAGGAAGGAAAAATCCTACATCACATGGAAAATGAACAATATGTTACTGAATGATCAATGGGTTGCAGAAGACATAAAGGAGGAAATCAAAAAATTCTTAGAGATAAATGAAAATACGGACACAACATATCGGAATCTATGGGACACAATGAAAGCAGTTTTAAGAGGGAAATTCATTGCCTGGAGTTCATTCCTCAAAAAAAGAAAAAAACCAACAAATAAATGAGCTCACACTTCATCTCAAAGCCCTAGAAAAGGAAGAGCAAAATAACAGCAAATGTAGCAGAAGGCAAGAAATAATTAAAATCAGAGCGGAAATCAACAAAATTGAAACAAATGAAACTATTGAAAAAATTAACAAAACTAAAAGTTGGTTCTTTGAAAAAATAAATAAGATCGACAGACCTTTAGCCATGCTAATGAAGAGAAGAAGAGAGAGAGCTCAAATTACTAACATACGGGATGAAAAAGGCAATATCACAACAGATGCTACAGAAATACAGAAGACAATTAGAAATTATTTTGAAAACCTATATTCCAATAAAATAGAAGATAGTGAAGACATCAATAAATTTCTTAAGTCATATGATTTGCCCAGACTCAGTCAGGAGGATACACACAATTTGAACAGACCAATATCAATGGATGAAATTGAAGAAGGCATCAAAAGACTACCAACCAAGAAAAGCCCAGGACCGGATGGGTATACAGTGGAGTTTTACAAAACCTTTAAAGAAGAATTAACACCAATACTTTTCAAGTTATTTCAGGAAATAGAAAAAGAGGGAGCTCTTCCAAATTCATTCTATGAGGCCAACATCACCCTGATTCCGAAACCAGACGAAGACACCTCAAAGAAAGAAAACTACAGACCAATATCTCTAATGAACCTAGATGCAAAAATCCTCAATAAAATTCTGGCGAATCGAATACAAAAACACATCAAAAAAATTGTGCACCATGATCAAGTAGGATTCATCCCTGGGATGCAAGGATGGTTCAATATACGGAAATCAATAAATGTTATTCACCACATCAATAGACTTAAAGATAAGAACCATATGATCATCTTGATAGACGCAGAGAAAGCATTCGACGAAGTACAGCATTCCTTTATGTTTAAAACATTAGAAAAACTAGGGATAACAGGAACTTACCTCAACATTGTAAAAGCTATCTATGCTAAGCCTCAGGCTAGCATCATTCTGAATGGACAAAAGTTTAAGGCATTCCCTCTAAAATCTGGAACAAGACAGGGATGCCCTCTATCACCACTTCTATTCAATGTAGTTCTCGAAACACTGGCCAGAGCAATTAGACGAAAGAAATTAAAGGCATAAAAATAGGAAAAGAAGAACTTAAATTATCACTATTTGCAGATGACATGATTCTATACCTAGAAGACCCAAAAGGGTCTACAAAGAAACTGCTAGAACTAATAAATGAATTCAGCAAAGTCGCAGGATATAAAATCAACATGCATAAATCAAAGGCATTTCTGTATATCAGCGACAAAACTTTTGAAACGGAAATGAGGAAAAACACTCCATTCACAATATCCTCAAAAAAAATGAAGTACTTGGGAATCAACCTAACAAAAGAGGTGAAAGATTTATACAATGAAAACTACAGAACCCTAAAGAGAGAAGTAGAAGAAGATCTTAGAAGATGGAAAAATATACCCTGTTCATGGATAGGCAGAACTAACATCATCAAAATGGCGATATTACCAAAAGTTCTCTATAGGTTTAATGCAATGCCAATCAAAATCCCAACGGCATTTCTTGTAGAAATAGATAAAGCAATCATGAAATTCATATGGAAAAATAAAAGACCCAGAATAGCAAAAGCAATTCTAAACTGGAAGTGTGAATCAGGCGGTATAGCGATACCAGATTTCAAACTATATTACAGAGCAATAGTGACAAAAACAGCATGGTACTGGTACCAAAACAGGCGGGTGGACCAATGGTATAGAATAGAGGACACAGAGACTAATCCACAAAGTTACAACTATCTTATATTTGATAAAGGGGCTAAAAGCATGCAATGGAGGAAGGATAGCATCTTCAACAAATGGTGTTGGGAAAACTGGAAATCCATATGCAACAAAATGAAACTGAATCCCTTTCTCTCGCCATGCACAAAAGTTAACTCAAAATGGATCAAGGAGCTTGATATCAAATCAGAGACTCTGCGTCTGATAGAAGAAAAAGTTGGCTCCGATCTACATATTGTGGGGTTGGGCTCCAAATTCCTTAATAGGACACCCATAGCACAAGAGTTAATAACAAGAATCAACAAATGGGACTTAATTAAACTAAAAAGTTTTTTTCTCAGCAAGAGAAACAATAAGAGAGGTAAATAGGGAGCCTACATCCTGGGAACAAATTTTTACTCCTCACACTTCAGATAGAGCCCTAATATCCAGAGTATACAAAGAACTCAAAAAATTAGACAATAAGATAACAAATAACCCAATCAACAAATGGGCCAAGGACCTGAACAGACACTTCTCAGAGGAGGACATACAATCAATCAACAAGTACATGAAAAAATGCTCTCCATCTCTAGCAGTCAGAGAAATGCAAATCAAAACCACCCTAAGATACCATCTCACTCCAGTAAGATTGGCAGCCACTATGAAGTCAAACAACAGCAAGTGCTGGCGAGGATGTGGAGAAAAGGGTACACTTGTACATTGCTGGTAGGACTGCAAATTGGTGCGGCCAATTTGGAAAGCAGTTTGGAGATTCCTGGGAAAGCTGGGAATGGAACCACCATTTGACCCTGCTATTGCCCTTCTCGGACTATTCCCTGAAGACCTTAAAAGAGCATGTTACAGGGATACTGCCACATCGATGTTCATAGCAGCACAATTCACAATAGCTAGACTGTGGAACCAACCCCGATGCCCTTCAATGGATGGATGGATAAAAAAATGTGGCATTTATACACAATGGAGTACTATGCAGCAATAAAAAATGACAAAATCATAGAATTTGCAGGGAAATGGATGGCACTAGAGCAGATTATGCTTAGTGAAGCTAGCCAATCCCTAAAAAACAAATACGAAATGTCTTCTTTGATATAATGAGAGCAACTATGAACAGAGCAGGGAGGAAGAGCAGGAAGAAAAGATTAACATTAAACAGAGACATGAGATGGAAGGGAAAGGGAGAGAAAAGGGAAATTGCATGGAAATGAAGGGAGACCCTCATTGCTAAACAAAATTACATGTAAGAGGTTGTGAGGGGAATGGGAAAATAAACAAGGAGAGAAATGAATTACAGTAGATGGGGTAGAGAGAGAAGATGGGAGGGGAGGGGAGGGGGGATAGTAGGGGATAGGAAAGGTAGCAGAATACAACAATTACTAATAGGGCATTATGTAAAATTGTGGATGTGTAATCGACGTGATTCTGCAATCTGCATTTGGGGTAAAATTGGGGGTTCATAACCCACTTCAATCTAATGTATGAAATATGATATGTCAAGAGCTTTGTAATGTTGTGAACAACCAATAAAAAGAATAAAATAAAAAAAATAAAATTGAAAAAAAATTATAGAAAGATGACTTCACATAATAAGCCAAGCTTACAACAGTATGGTTGCAAATCTACCTAAACAGAAAATGTTGTTGCCTTTTTCCATCTATCAGATTTCTTGGCTATGCGTGCAGTTTATTTTATTATAAGAAAAGTATCTTTTCAAAAATTTTTTTAGTTGTAGATGGACACAACACCTTTATTTTATTTTTGTGTGGTGCTGAGAATCGAACCCAGTGCCTTCCACATATGAGGCAAGCACTCTACCACTGAGCTACAACCTCAACCCTATTATAAGAAAATTATTAATAAAAGCTTTTGACTTCATTCAGAAAGTTTTATGGGTTTTTGAGTCTGCCATCACTATGCAGCAAAACACCTGAGAACCTCAGTGATGTGTAACCAAAAAAAATGTTTAAATAATGTGTGCTTCAGTTTGCAGCAGCTGGGGCTACTGTGGTGGCCACTGTGGGCAGCAGGGGTCCTTTGTTCCCAGTGCCACTTGTTTTCCTCTTTGGACCAATAAGCTAGTAACCACAGTGTCTTTACATGACAGAAGACAAACCTCAGCTCAGGAGACTAAGGCAAGAGGATTGTGAGTTCAAAGACAGCCTCAGCAACTTCAAGGCGCTAAGCAAGACCCTGTCTTTAAATAAAATAGGGCTGGGGACATGGCTCAGTGGTCAAGTGTCCCTGTTCAATCCCGGGAACCAAAACAAAAAGAAGCAGCAGCAGCAGCAGCAGGAGGAGGAACTCTTATGAGGGCAATTCTTTTCAAAGTATGTCCACGGTGAGATAAGCGCAGAGTATCCATATAGAAAATATTCTAGCAATTTGACATTGCCACAACATTCAAGTAGTAGTATATTTGTTGTATTTTATAAAAATATTGGATCCATGACAGATTGGAAGTTTATCCAATATTCGATCTTATTCTAGTTTATCATATATTCTATCTTAGCAATTCTCAAACTATCCTTGACCAGAGATAGTTTGAGAATTGCTAAGATAGAAAATATGATGTTCTGATCAGTAGAAATAAATACCTGCACTTGCACATATATGGTCATTCTCATCTAGGCACTGGGCTTAGATTTGTACAGTTTTTTGGTTTTTTTTTTTTGTTTGTTTTTTTTTTTGTTTTTTTTGTTTTTTTTTTTTTTTTAATAGAGAGGGAGAGAGGAGAGAGAGAGAATTTTTAACATTTTTTTTTTTTTTTTTTTTTAGTTTTTTCAGCGGACACATCTTTGTTTGTATGTGGTGCTGAGGATCGAACCCGGGCTACGTGCATGCCAGGCGAGCGCACTACCACTTGAGCCACATCCCCAGCCCAGATTTGTACAGTATCTTGTCACCAAAAATTTGTCTTTGGGCTAGGAATACAACTAGGTGGTGCAGTGTTTGCCTAACATATCTGAGGCCCTGGATTTATTAAGTTGTTGATGGACCTTTATTTTATTTATTTATATGTAGTGCTGAGAATCAAACTCGGTCCCTCACACATGCTAGGCAAGCGCTCTACCACCGAGCTACAACCCAGCCCAACTGTTGGCATCTTGTTTGCTAGCCTTCTCTTGCCAGCCTCCCCTCTGCCTTGCTATTATCTGCATATTTTCAATCCAGTGTTTTTCACTTTGATAAAAAGTATATTATTGCTAATTTAGATACTTTACCATAACATGAAAATGTTAATTTTGACAATATAAGATAATTCTCTCTTTTAAGCTAGGTGGGCCTACAGAACAGGCAAGGGCCAGATCATCAAGAGATACATAGTTTAGGTTTTTTCTTGAAGTCATTTGCAAGCTATTGAATAATTTGTTACAGAGGCATACATAATTTGCATTTTAAAGGATCATTCTGGCAGCAGTAGAGAACAGATTCAAAGGGACAAGACTAAAGATGGTTTTCTTTCTTTTTTTTTTAGGGTGTTTCAATTGTATAATTGTATAGGGAGAAAATATGGAATTTTGAAAACAGTGATAGAAATTGAATAGAGATCCTGTGGAGGGGATGGATTTAAAAGTATAATGAACAGCACTTGGTGATAGATTTAATAAGGGCTTCAGGAGAAGGAATCAATAGTAGTACTCAGATCTCTGGCTTTGATGACTGGGTAGAAGTGATTCCACTAAAATGCATTAAGAAAGGGAGGAGGCTAGATTTCCCAGAGGAAATTAACTGACTTCTATACTTGAACTGTTTGTGGAACATCCATCTGGAATTGTCCAGTGGAAGTAAGGAATGACTAAAGGCATCAAGAGAGCACCCTGGGTTGGAGCAGTAGCTGGGAAGTCGTAGGGGTGCAATGGGAGTGAAGGCTGTAGAGATGGATGACATCACCAGGAGAATGAGCAGGAAAAGGAGCTGTGTGTCAATATCTCTCTCCCCAGTGTGCATCCGAATGAGCATCAAGGGTGCAGCTCATTTGGACTCATGACAACCTTGTGAGGTGGGAGATACTATCTCAGTGTTAGAGATGAGAAAATGTCAGGCTCAAAGAGTTAAGTGATCTGTCCAAGTGTCAGAGCTGGAATTTTTTTCAAGTCCAATCTGTCTTGATTTCAAAGTCCATTTTTTCCTGCCATATCCTGCTTCTTTGTAACCTCAGAAATTTATATATATGATCCACATTATCTTCGATTCTTTTTCTTCACCTCTGCCAATATCCTGGTTTAGTAGGATTCTGACACATGCTTTCCTCCTACCTACCCCCACCCCAAGCACTGGTTGAACCCAGGGTCTCATGCATGCTAGGCAAGTGCTCTTTGGCACTGAGTTACATCCCTAGCCCCACATTCTTTCCTCTGATATCCCCCTACTTCATTCCCAAGCGCATCTATAAGATTGTTTTTCCTATCAGGTTAACTTCCCTGCTGACTTCTATTCCGTCAATTGCTTTAAACATCAGCCCAACAGAAGTTGTCCACTGGCTGGAAGAGATCTGCTCTAGCTTGACATTCAAGGATTTCCATAAAATCATGAAGACTGTTCAGAACTTTTTTGTATTTCCCACTTATCAGCACTTATTCATGCCTTTTGGTTTCAGTTTCATGTAGATCTCATTGTGACCTCAGTGTTTCTTATAAAGGTATTAATATTCAGATTAAATAAATGAATCTTTGTTCTCTTACCATATTCCAAAACATGATTCTATCTTTGTGATGAAAGCAGCTTGGATGTCCTCTGACCCTAGTTCTTACCCAGTGTTAAGTATGTCCCTAATGTGATGAGCCAGACTCTGCTGCTACTATTCTAGATAAAAAAATTTTTTTGAGGGGAGTGGGGTAGAGAAATTTATAATAGTTAAAAATTTCTTGTTATTGAACCCAAAATTCTCCTTTAACACCATTTGTTTCCCAGGACCTGCCTTTGGAACAGCCAATGTCATTTTTTTCTCTTCTACCTCATGAGGACTGATCAGATGTTTAAAAACTGCTCTTCCATCTCTACTCAGGTCTCTCTTACATAAGCCAAATACCCTGTTCATTTGAAGCTTTTCTCCTGTGACAGGTCTCAAGCTCTCTTCTAGAAATCCTGTGGTTTGACCAGTGCCCATCCAAAATACAGGGCCCAAAACAGCACAGGAGAATAGGGTCATATGAGTCTCTATCGAGGTCTTGATGCTTGTACTTTAAAGGCCTAAAATTGCTTCAGCTTTATAGCAGCTGTTACCTTTTGCATTCATGCAACTAAAATACCCATATTTTATTTTATGTGGGTGTATTTAGGGTAGCTTGCCTCTCATCTACTATGCAGTTGATCTTCAATTTTAAGTGTAGAACTTTCTAGTCTTCCTAATTACATGTCACCTTCATTTTGGCCAGTCTTTATATTATAGCCAGTTATGTTTCTGCTTTGTACAGTGTCATTAACTGTGTTTCCCAGTTTTAGGGTCATCTGGAGATTTAGATGCTTACTTTCATATCTTCACTAAAATTCTTGATAAACATAGCAAGGACAGAGACTTCCACTATACCCTCCAAGTTAAGTGGTGCTGCTTCTGAATGGTTTTGTTAACCACTGTTTTGTCATCACCTCATATCTGCAAGGATCTCATTTGTATGTCCACTACAGCTTTATTTGACACCCATCACGTGCAAGAAGATGCTCAGACACACTGAAGACAGCAGTCCCTGTCTTGTGGTGCTAACAGACTAGCAGCATTATGAAATATTAACAAGTGCTTTGTGGAAACCACATTATACAATTATCTATGATATTTTTCCTTATCTGGTACCATAGCAGAAAAGGGAAGGGAAGCATTACTTTTTTTAATATTTTTTAGTTGTCAATGGACTTTTATTGATTTATATGTCGTGCTGAGAATTGAACCCAGTGTCTCACATATGCCAGGCAGTTGCTCTACCACTGAGCCAAACCCCAGCCCCTGAGGCGTTACTTTTTGTAGATGCCTTATTGGCTGCCACTGATCTTGTTTTATGGTCTTAGAGATAGCTTTGAATTTTGAAAGTCTGGAGTTATTGATACCCTTTCTTTGGGCTTTATCTTTTAAAACTCTAAGGTAATTGGAGAACAGTCTGTGTAACTGTATTTTTTTCATTGTTGGTGATGATGTTTAAATGCCTTTTTTTTTCCTTTTTTGAGACAGGGTATCTCTAAGTTGCTTAGGGCTTCATTAAATTGATGAAGCTGACTTTGAACTTGCAATCCTCCTGCCTCAGCCTCCTGAGCTGGGATTACAGTTGTGCACCACTGCACACAGCATTTCTTTCTTTCTTTCTTTTCTTTTCTTTTCTTTTCTTTTTTTTTTTTTTTTTTTTTGCACATTAATCTGAATCATATTTTATTTTATAGTGAACCTAGTGAAGAAAGAGTTTCTGCCCAACTTCAGCTATTTTCCTTTCCACAATGTCACTCAGATTTTACTTATATTTATCTTTATATTATCTTTTTCTAAGGAAAATAACTGACTATCCTCAGATTTCCTCCTTGAGCTTTTAAAATGCCAGAAGTTACTTCTTCTAGGATCCTAGCCCTTTTTACTTAAGCCACTTATTTCTTTTTGAAAGAACTAAGGCCAGATGAATATAGAACTTTTGATATTTTGTCTGTTTTTGGAGAGATTATGAGGACAGTACAAAGAACAAATATTCCTTGTCTTCTCATTAGGTAGGGATGCTCTATCCATCAATTGTCACCCATATCCTTCCTCTGGCCAGTTCCCACAACTGTATCATTTCTTCCTACTCTTCTTTCTCTTTGGTCCAGTGCTTTCCATAATACTGTCTTATTCAAATTATTGGATTTGCATATAGATATTTATTTTCTTGAACAACTGGGAGGATTCTCTGCCTTTTTCTACAGCTCACTCGCTCTCTCTGTAGGGCAGTATATTTCCTAAAGATGTCATAATCTATTGCTATCCCATCCCACCATGTCTTGGTGATTTCCATGAGATTTTATCTCCTTGAGTTCTTTTTTACTATTGCTACTTTTAAGCCTAACACACTGATGTTCAATAAGTAATATTTATGATTAATCTCAAGAAGTGTTTGCCTTCTCTTTTAGGCTGTGAGGATATCATTGCTGAGAGCATCTCATTAGATACCTTAATTGCCATCCTCAAGTGGAGCTCACATCCATATGGCTCTAAGTGGGTGCACCGGCAAGCTTTGCATTTCCTCTGTGAGGAATTGTCCCAGGTCATGACTTCGGATGTTTTTTATGAACTCAGCAAAGACCATCTGCTTACTGCTATCCAGTCTGACTATCTACAGGTAATCATTAACACCCCTCTCAAATTCATTGTCATTCATATGTGCACCAAGAAATACATCTGTATTCTGCTATTCTTCTGTCTGGGGTAGAGTAGGGGGAGAGAAACAGGCTGTGATCAAACCACCTAGGAATGCCCTTTTCATATTTGTACAACACAGGCTTCTGGCTCACCGGCTCCTCATGCACACTGCTACTGTGACTTGACATTATGAACAAAACCAGGACTTAACCAACTACACCAAAGAGGTGAGGCAGTAGGCAAGGTCAGAAGCATATTCCAACAGCAATTTTCTTGGCTTCCACTAAAGTGGATTCCCTATAATAGTATCTTACTTTCTGCGGTCTCAGATATTTAGATTGTAGGCAGTAGTTTAAGCAGAACAAAATACAAATAATATTCACTTTCTCATCTGCCTACCTGATTATAAAAACTCAGTACATGTGTTCTGCCAAAGTATACTGATGTTTTCAACTATTCATTTTTAGTAAAAAATAGTTTTTAGTATCTTGTATCATTGACTATATGTTAATCTTATTTGGTGATTTAAAGTCATAGAAGATTTTAAGTATTGCAAGAAGTATTCAGGTAAAGTATATCCAACTAAATTTGCTGGGTTTTTGTTGTTGTTGTTTTGCATTGATTGTATGAATTTCATGCTAAAATTAAACAACAGTTTTAACGCTGCAAACACAAACTCATTGAGACAATTCCTATGTCTTTGTACTAGAAGAATTATACAGTGCCACCTATCATCTCAATCATAAAATGCAGCGAAAAGTTCAATAATATACTCGGCATCAGTGCTTTCCTTCAATATTGATCTGATTGCAGTACAGATGTTGTCACACTTGGACTTGATGTATGGAAGGCTTTTGTTTACCAGCCTTCTCTCACTGTGCTGATCAAGCCTGGATGCTTTGTGTTTAGGGGAGTTAGAGTTTGTCAGTTCTTTCAAATTATTGACTCTTGGAGCTTTGCATTCTGTTTTAGCAATTTAAACTTGGGGAGCAGTTTAGATTTGCTCTATGATTTTAAATAAGGTACAAAGAAATGAGGGGTACATTGCCACTTCCCAGGTTGTGCTTCGAGACTCTTACCAACCAATAAAGTGCTTTGTGGAGATTGCAGTTTCCTCTGCCACAAATTGCTACGTGTGTATTTCCCATCCTTGAAGGAGATAGTATAAACTCTATCACTGTACTTTTACTTTCATGTGTTTATTTCCATCTTGTTTCAAAAAATAAGGTAATTGTATAGAAACCATATGGTAAGATAAAATAAATAGGGAAAAACAGGACAAAGGCAAAAAAAATGGAAATAAAAATGTTGCTGGAGCCAAGAGTTATTACTGGATAAATATCTATAATGTAGTTTTGCATATTTGTTGTTGATGGACAACAGATTTAACTCTAAAATTTCTAACAGCTGACAGAAAGAGGGAAACAATGGTAAGTTGCAACAACCTAGGAAAAGTTATCAGTGAAATTGACCCTTTATCTAACCTCACTAAAATAAATACAAACCACTTTTATTGCAGGCAAGTGAACAAGATATCCTTAAATATCTGATTAAATGGGGAGAGCATCAGTTGATGAAAAGAATAGCAGACAGAGGTAAGTTCAGAAAATTAGTTTGTGCTAATCAGCATGTGTAACTTTTTACAGTCAGAAAAGTAGAGTATAGGCTGTTAAAGTTTCATTTTGCAACTTTAAAACGTAACTTGGGGCTGGGGATGTGGCTCAAGCAGTAACACGCTTGCCTGGCATGCACGGGGCTCTGGTTTCGATCCTCAGCATCACAGGAAAATAAAGATGTTGTGTCCACTGAAAACTGAAAAATAAATATTAAAAAATTCTCTCTTCTCTCTTAAAAAAAAAGTAACTTTATTATGTGTCTGTGCTTAATATGTTTAGTAATTCATGGAAATATTAGAATGAAAAGTTTCATGTAATGATTGAAGTGTTATAAAGGTGTAATGTTGCCACTTATGGTGTCAAATGCCTGTAATCGCTCTCCTTAGGAGGCTGAGGCATGAGGATGGCAAGTTTGACACCAGCCATGGCAACTTTCTGAGACTCTGTCTCAAAATAAAAAATAAAAGACCTCAGGGCATAGCTCAGTGGTAGTACACCCCTAGGTTCAGTTCCTAGTACCATACACACATACACACATACACACACACACATACACACACACACACACACATTGTTGATTAAAATGTAGTATTCATAGATGCACAGTAATATGTATGTCTAAAAGTCACTGAATTGCATGCTTTAAAATATTTAAAATCAATTTTATTTTAAAATGTTATGGAAGGTAAAAGAATATATTTGAGTGACCTCTAGCTGGAGTGTTACATAAGTAAGGGTAACATCATCATACATAGGGAAATGGAAATGGGCTTTTGACTTTGGCAACTTAGGATTCTATAGCAGTCTTTTATTTGTTAGCCACTCACCAGTTCCTCTCACCTCATACAGTGTTGTTTTTCTCTATATAATGAACCCAACTAAAAAATTTTAAATTGGAAAAATTAAATAGATTTCCCTTTCCTATCATTTTAAAATAGATTTGTTTACTTATTTGTTGTGGTACTGGAGATTAAAATCAGGGACATTCTACCACTGGGCTATACCCCAGCCCTTTTTATTTTTTATTTTGAGCCAGGAGTCTTGCTAAGTTGCTGAGGCTGTCTCAAACTTGTGATCCTCCTGCCTCAGAATCTCAAATCACTGGGATTACAGGTATGCACCACCTCACCCAACTCAGTAGATGTATTTAGATATGATTTATAATACGTTCTAATTTGTAACCATAAAGTGCACCTATTTAAAATGTTCAAGTAAGTGATTTTTAGCACGTTTACATAGTTGTTCTGTCACATTTTTAAATAACATAAAAATTTTGTGCTAATTCAAACCTTCTTAATAGGGTCCCTTAAACATGCTATTACACAAGTACTAGGAAACAAAACCAGTCCTCCTATTGTATTTTTCCTAATTTATTTTTCTGTGGCCTACAAAAGCCTTTAGCCTTCTTCAGATTTGAAATTCAAAATATAAAAACCACTACAGTTAATTCAGAAAGCTTTTCAAATGCCAGTATACAGTCTATTATCATTTGCAGATTCTGTATTAGTGAATTTATCTACTTGATAAAATGCATTTGTAACCTCAAAAATTCATATTCATGGCACTTTCAAGATTAACGCACCAGCACAGAGCTGTAGAAGTTTTAGTAGTCCACCGAGCGTGTTTCCGGCTAAGTCCAACAAGGCAGCAACATCTCACCTTATTCAGATTTACTATAATCAAGGGTTCTTTTCACAATCTACTTAGTGCCCTTTTTCACATTTTTGTGTTATATTTTTATGTTTTTATTAGTGTTCACACTGTTTGAAGTTGCCCCCAATTATAGTGCTAAAGAGTTGTCTTAGTGTTGGCTGTGATGCACCTTCTGGAGAAAATACAGTGATTAGTGCTATAAAATTAAGAAAAGCTTCATTCAGCATTCATGAGTTACAGCACTATTGGCCATGAGTTCAGTGTTATGAATGAATAATATAAAACAAAGAATCTTTAAACAGAAACACATAAAACAAAGTTATGTCTTAATCAGTTGAAAAAAATGTTGTGCCCAGAGGTGAATAGGAACCTAACCTATGCTTCCCCTAGGAGCACCAGTTCAGTATTTGCTTATCCATTGTTTTTGTCATTATCACATCTATCACAAATTTGTAACTATCACAAATTACAATAATGGGTTGTGTAAAACTCTGCATAATTCTTAGAGGTCATAGGTGTGTTTACTAATGTAAGGCTGGTAATGATGAAAAGTCATATTTCGGGGTGGGGGGCAATAATAAGCTTCCTCAAAGGATAAAATTTCCCTTCAAAGGTTTTCAGATTGGATTGGAATAGAGCATCCTGCAGGGATAAAAGGAAGCTAAGCAAACCACACCTTTATTTCAGAGTCACTTCTACAAAGGGTTCTTTCCTTACCCATTAGATATTTGGGGAGTTCCTGTAAGATTTTATATGAAAACACGATGCCATGTCTTTTTTTTTTTAAATAATACCTTTATGCAAGTATGAACTTAAATCACAGCAAGCAAAGGGGAAATACTTTCCCACAGACTTACAATTTTATTTTGAGTGACTCCAGAAATAGCTTAGCTTTTCAAAAAATCATACACACATACCCCACAATTTAAGAAAGATATCAGTTTGTTTATAGAATATTTAGAAATCTAGCATTTACATTTATGAATGATAAAGATCTTATTCAGTGTTAATTTTTTTAAGGAATTAGAGGAACCCCTTAGATTAAAAGCATGAATAAATATTTCTAAAATTATGGGTTTTTTCTTCCCATCTCTATCATAAGCACATAAATGGTTTAGATCTTCTTTCTGCTCTAAACAGTGGACATACATCACATCAAAGATCGAAGGGTCCACTTACATGCATTAACATTCCTTTGTTACAGAAATTTAGGTTTTCATAAAAATCTTAAAATTAGAATGTACGTTAGGTTTTATTCCCTTGGGTACTAAGTGATTAGTGCTATAAAATTACTATTTAAACATATATAACCTGATGAACATATTGACAACCAACCCCAAAAAAATATATATATATATATAAAATATTTATATATGAATATATATGTATAAAAACTGATCACAAAATTGAGATCAGATTGATGTTAATAGATTGTCATCTTTTCTCCTTTGAGTTGGTATACAAAGAAGAATCCTTTATCAAGACAAAACAGTCCCAAAAGAATATTATTGTTCCATGGACATGATGCTTTCTTTTTGTCCAAGCACATGTTTATTAAACAAGCTCCTTATGGCAGAAAAACAATTGATTTACAGCCCTTCTAAAGCAGATGTACTTAAGTAGTGGTACTTAGAGCATATGTACTGTAGAAGAAAGCAAGCGTGTCTGAAAATTTGCATTTGGTTGTAGACTTCTCATTTTCTGTCTCATAGAACCAAACTTATTGAGTGGTACTGCTCACAGTGTGAACAAAAGGGGTGTAAAAAGACGAGACCTGGACATCGAAGAGCTTAGAGAAATCCTTTCTTCTCTCTTACCTTTTGTGCGAATTGAACACATCTTACCTATAAACAGTGAAGTCTTAAGTGATGCAGTAAGTGTCTTATTCATTTTTCCCTTTCATGGAAAGAAAAATGCCAGACTTCCTTTAATCACTGGGAACAATCTCTTCTAATAAAGTATCGGTAAATTTCATGAGGACAGAAACAAATGTCTGTTTTAAACAACATTGTGCCCCCAGTGTCTGTCACATAATACAAATGAATATTTGGTGGATGAGAGTTGAGTGGCTAACTAGGTGGTGCTTTTGCTAGACCCTTAAATTTCTAGAGGAGTTAATTCAGTCATATATCAGTGTATCACATGTATCCTTATTAAAAAAGGAAGAGGTAAAAATTGCCTCTGGAGTCTCTTTAAGAACAGCAATAAGTCAGAGAACAGAAGGGAAATTGGTTCAGTATTCAAGGTGTATTGGTCTTCTGAGACCCTCTCAGCCAGTTAAAATTAATGGAGCTGATATAACTGCATGAATGAATGGATGGGGAAAAGAAATATTATAAATATACTTCATGAACTGATTTATAAAGTTTAATGTTTATAAACATAATTGTATTATTTTTTATTGTCATAATTGTAAGTATTTAGGGATATAATATGTTTTGATACATGTGTACTTTATATAATGATCAAATCTGAGTAATTAGCATACCCATCATTCTAACCATTATCATTTCTTTGTGGTGAGAACATTCAGAATTTCCCCTCTTCTACCTTTTTGAAATATATAATGAAGTTATTTTTAACTGTAGTCGCCCTACTATACAAAAGAACACTAGAATTTATTACTTCTAACTGTAATATTGTACCCATCAACCAATCCACCCAGCCCTTTCCCAGCCTCTTATAACGATTATTCTACTCTCAACTTTTGTGGGGTCAGCTTTTTTTAAATTTCCCATGAGTGAGACCATGCAGAGTTTGTCCTTCTGTGTCCAACTTATTTCACTTAATATAATGCCCTTCAGGTTTATCTATGTTGCAAATGGTAGTCTCTCCTTTTTAAGTCTGAATAATATTCCATTATATTTTTTTAAACATTTTCAGGTTTATCTGTTGCAAATGGTAGGCTCCTTTTTACGTCTGAATAATGTTCCATTATATTTTTTAAACATTTATTTATTTATGTATCTTTAGTTTTTTAGGCAGACACATTATTTTGATTTTATGTGGTGCTGAGGATCGAACCCAGTATCTCATGCATGCTAGGCGAGCACTCTACCACTGAGTCACAACCCCAGCCCCAATTCCATTATATTTTTATACCACATTTTTTTTATGCATTCGTCTGTTGATGAACATTTAGGTAGAACCTACATTTTGCCTCTTGTAACTAGTGCTAAAATGAACATGGGAATGCAAATGTCCTTTAGACACTGATTTCACTGGATATATACCTGGTAGTAGGGTTGCTGGAATGTATAGCGGTTCAATTTTTTCTTTTTTGAGGAACTACTATGCTATTTTCCTTACTGGTTATACTTTAATTTGCATTTCCACCAATAACCTGCAAAGGTTTCCTTTTTTTCCACTTTCTTGCTAACACTTATTATCTTTTCTGATAATAGCCATTCTAACTAGCCATTGTGGTTTTAACTCACCTTTCCCTGATATTGAGCATTTTTTCATATACCTATTAGTCATTTGAATGTCTTCTGCTTTTTTACCCAGGGGTACTTGACCACTGAGCCACATCCCCAGACCTTTTTTTAATTTAATTTTTTTTTTATTTTGAGACAAAGTCTTACTAAGTTGCCTAGGACTTCACTAAGTTGCTGAGGCTGGCTTTGAACTTTCGATCTTCCCATCTTAGTCTCCCAAGTTGCTGGGATTACAGGTGTGCACCATGTGCCCAGAAGTATGTCATCTTTTGAGAAATTTCTATTAGAGGCCTTTTGCCTATTCTTCAGTCAAGTTATTTGGGCTTTTTTGCTATTGAGTTGAATTCCTTATCAGACATAGTTTGCAAATATTTTCTCCTACTCTGTAAGATGTCTCTTTACTCTCTTGATTGTATAGAGTTTAGTTTTATATAATTTCATTTGTCTATTTTTGCTTATGTTACCCATGTATGGGAGTCTTATCTAAAAAGTCCTTGCCTACATCAATGTCATGGAGTTTTTTCCCTGTGTTTTCTTCTAGTAGGTTCATAGTTCAGCTTTTACCTTTAAGACATTAATCTATTTTTAATTGATTTTTTATATAGTGTGAGATATAGGCCTAATTTCATTTTTCTGCATGTGGATATTCAGTTTTCCCAAGCACCATTTATTGAAGAAACTGTTAACAAACCACGCTTCTTTTGCCCACCAAACAGTATATCCATCACTGAGATAAAAGTTTTGCAAAAGTCAAGAGAGTTTATTTGCAATGTGGTCAAGCATGATGGGAAAGACCCAAGTCTCAAATCCTCCTCCCTAAGGATAAGGGTTTCTTGGATGTTCGCGGGATACAGGCGCAGAGTGATTTCAGATGTGGGGAAAAGTGATTGGAAGTGAAATAATTGTAATCTATGTACTCAGACTTTGTGGCTTTTCATGGGACACATGTTCAGAAAGTGGTGGCACTAGCATGATCTAAGAGTAGAGGTTTTGACCTCCTGATATCAAAAGGTCACCCACTGGACACTTGGGTGGGCCCAAAGAGTCAGTGATTTCTTTTTTTTTTTTTTTTTGTTCACATAATGAACATTTATTTTTTTTTTTATTGGTTGTTCAAAACATTACAAACCTCTTGACATATCATATTTCATACATTAGATTCAAGTGGGTTATGAACTCCCATTTTTACCCCAAATACAGATTGCAGAATCACATCGGTTACACATCCACATTTTATCATAATGCCATATTAGTGACTGTTGTATTCTGCTGCCTTTCCTATCCTCAACTATCCCCCCTCCTCTCCCCTCCCATCTTCTCTCTCTACCCCATCTACTGTAATTCATGTAATTCATTTTCTCCTTGTTTATTTTCCCATTCCCCTCACAACCTCTTACATGTAATTTTGTATAACAATGAGGGTCTCCTTCCATTTCCATGCAATTTCCCTTTTTTCTCCCTTTCCCTCCCACCTCATCTCTCTGTTTAATGTTAATCTTTTCCTCCTGCTCTTCCTCCCTGCTCTGTTCTTAGTTGCTCTCATTATATCAAAGAAGACATTTGGCATTTATTTTTTAGGGATTGGCTAGCTTCACTTAGCATAATCTGCTCTAGTGCCATCCATTTCCCTGCAAATTCCATGATTTTGTCATTTTTTAGTGCTGCGTAATACTCCATGGTGTATAAATGCCACATTTTTTTTATCCATTCATCTATTGAAAGGCATCTGGGTTGGTTCCACAGTCTAGCTATTGTGAATTGTGCTGCTATGAACATCGATGTGGCAGTATCCCTGTAGTACGCTCTTTTAAGGTCTTCAGGGAATAGTCCGAGAAGGGCAATAGCTGGGTCAAATGGTGGTTCCATTCCCAGCTTTTCCAGGAATCTCCATACTGCTTTCCAAATTGACTGAACCAATTTGCAGTCCCACCAGCAATGTACAAGTGTACCCTTTTCCCAACATCCTCGCCAGCACTTGTTGTTGCTTGACTTCATAATGGCTGCCAATCTTACTGGAGTGAGATGGTATCTTAGGGTGGTTTTGATTTGCATTTCTCTGACTGCTAGAGATGGTGAGCATTTTTTCATGTACTTGTTGATTGATTGTATGTCCTCCTGTGAGAAGTGTCTGTTCAGGTCTTTGGCCCATTTGTTGTTTGGGTTATTTGTTATCTTATTGTCTAATTTTTTGAGATCTTTGTATACTCTGGATATTAGGGCTCTATGTGAAGTGTGAGGAATAAACATTTGTTCCCAGGATGTAGGCTCCCTATTTACCTCTCTTATTGTTTCTCTTGCTGAGAAAAAACTTTTAAGTTTAACTAAGTCCCATTTGTTGATTCTTGTTATTAACTTTTGTGCTATGGGTGTCCTATTAAGGAATTTGGAGCCCAACCCCACAATATGTAGATTGGAGCCAACTTTTTCTTCTATCAGACACAGAGTCTCTGATTTAATATCAAGCTCCTTGATCCATTTTGAGTTAACTTTTGTGCATGGCGAGAGGAGGGGATTCAGTTTCATTTTGTTGCATATGGATTTCCAGTTTTCCCAACACCATTTGTTGAAGATGCTATCCTTCCTCCATTGCATGCTTTTAGCCCCTTTATTAAATATAAGATAGTTGTAACTTTGTGGATTAGTCTCTGTGTCCTCTATTCTATACCATTGTCCTCCCGCCTGTTTTGGTACCAGTACCATGCTGTTTTTGTTACTATTGCTCTGTAATATAGTTTGAAATCTGGTATCGCTACACTGCCTGATTCACACTTCCTGCTTAGAATTGCTTTTGCTATTCTGGGTCTTTTATTTTTCCATAGGAATTTCATGATTGCTTTATCTATTTCTACAAGAAATGCCATTGGGATTTTTTTTTTTTTTTTTAAAGAGAGAGTGAGAGAGGGGGGAGAGAGAGAGAGAGAGAATTTTTAACATTTATTTTTTAGTTCTCGGCGGACACAACATCTTTGTTGGTATGTGGTGCTGAGGATCGAACCCGGGCCGCACGCATGCCAGTCGAGCGCGCTACTGCTTGAGCCACATCCCCAGCCCCGCCATTGGGATTTTGATTGACATTGCATTAAACCTATAGAGAACTTTTGGTAATATCGCCATTTTGATGATGTTAGTTCTACCTATCCATGAACAGGCTATATTTCTCCATCTTCTAAGATCTTCTTCTACTTCTCTCTTTAGGGTTCTGTAGTTTTCATTGTATAAATCTTTCACCTCTTTTGTTAGGTTGATTCCCAAGTATTTTATTTTTTTTGAGGATATTGTGAATGGAGTGTTTTTCCTCATTTCCGTTTCAGAAGTTTTGTCGCTGATATATAGAAACGCCTTTGATTTATGCTTGTTGATTTTATATCCTGCCACTTTTAAAACTGAACTCATTTATTAGTTCTAGTAGTTTTTTTTGTAGACCCTTTTGGGTCTTCTAGGTATAGAATCATGTCGTCCACAAATAGTGATAATTTAAGTTCTTCTTTTCCTATTTTTATGCCTTTAATTTCTTTCGTCTGTCTAATGGCTCTGGCCAGTGTTTCGAGAACTATATTGAATAGAAGTGGTGATAGAGGGCATCCCTGTCTTGTTCCAGATTTTAGAGGGAATGCCTTCAATTTTTCTCCATTCAGAATGATGCTAGCCTGAGGCTTAGCATAGATAGCTTTTACAATGTTGAGGTAAGTTCCTGTTATCCCTAGTTTTTCTAATGTTTTGAACATAAAGGAATGCTGTACTTTGTCAAATGCTTTTTCTGCGTCTATCGAGATGATCATATGGTTCTTATCTTTAAGTCTATTGATGTGGTGAATAACATTTATTGATTTCTGTATATTGAACCATCCTTGCATCCCAGGGATGAATCCTACTTGATCATGGTGCACAATTTTTTTGATGTGCCTTTGTATCCGATTTGCCAGAATTTTATTGAGGATTTTTGCATCTAGGTTCATTAGAGATATTGGTCTATAGTTTTCTTTCTTTGAGGTGTCTTTGTCTGGTTTCGGAATCAGGGTGATGTTGGCCTCATAGAATGAATTTGGAAGAGCTCCCTCTTTTTCTATTTCCTGAAATAACTTGAAAAGTATTGGTATTAATTCTTCATTAAAGGTTTTGTAAAACTCCGCTGTATACCCATCCGGTCCTGGGCTTTTCTTGGTTGGTAGTCTTTTGATGGCTTCTTCTATTTCATCCATTGATACTGGTCTGTTCAAATTGTGTGTATCCTCCTGACTCAGTCTGGGCAAATCATATGACTTAAGAAATTTATTGATGTCTTCAGAATCTTCTATTTTATTGGAATACAGATTTTCAAAATAATTTCTAATTGTCTTCTGTATTTCTGTAGCATCTGTTGTAATATTACGTTTTTCATCCCGTATGTTAGTAATTTGAGTTCTCTCTCTTCTTCTCTTCATTAGCATAGCTAAGGGTCTGTCGATCTTATTTATTTTTTCAAAGAACCAACTTTTAGTTTTGTTAATTTTTTCAATAGTTTCTTTTGTTTCAATTTTGTTGATTTCCGCTCTGATTTTAATTATTTCTTGCCTTCTGCTACATTTGCTGTTGTTTTGCTCTTCCTTTTCTAGGGCTTTGAGATGAAGTGTGAGCTCATTTATTTGTTGGTTTTTTCTTTTTTTGAGGAATGACCTCCAGGCGATGAATTTCCCTCTTAAAACTGCTTTCATTGTGTCCCATAGATTCCGATATGTTGTGTCCGTATTTTCATTTATCTCCAAGAATTTTTTGATTTCCTCCTTTATGTCTTCTGTAACCCATTGATCATTCAGTAGCATATTGTGCATTTTCCATGTGATGTAGGATTTTTCCTTCCTTCTTTTATCATTGATTTCCAGTTTTATTCCATTATGATCAGATAAAATGCATGGTATTATCTCCACCCCTTTATATTTACTGAGGGTTGCCCTATGGCATAATATATGGTCTATTTTTGAGAAGGATCCATGTGCTGCTGAGAAAAAAGTATATCCACTTGATGATGGTTGATATATTCTATATATGTCAGTTAAGTCTAGGTTATTGATTGTGATATTGAGTTCTATAGTTTCTTTATTCAACTTTTGTTTGGAGGATCTGTCCAATGGTGAGAGAGGTGTGTCACCCATAATTATTGTGTTGTGGTCTATTTGATTCTCGAACTTGAGGAGAATTTGTTTTATGAATGTCGCAGCACCATTATTTGGTGCATACATATTGATAATTGTTATGTCTTGTTGGTGAATGGTTCCTTTTAACAGTATATAATGTCCTTCCTTATCCCTTTTGATTAACTTAGTCTTGAAGTCAATTTTATTCGATATGAGGATGGCCACCCCTGCTTGCTTACGAGGACTGTGTACGTGGTATATTTTTTTCCCAACCTTTCACCTTCAGCCTGTATATGTCTTTTCCAATCAGATGTGTCTCCTGGAGGCAGCATATTGTTGGATTTGTTTTTTTAATCCATGTTACCAGCCTATGTCACTTTATTGGAGAGTTTAAGCCATTAACGTTTAGAGTTACTATTCATATATGGTTTGTACTTCCAGCCATGTTTGATTATTTATCTTTTTTTTTAATTTGTTTCTCCATGATTAGCTTTCCCCCCGCCCTCTGTCTTTACTGAGACACTTCCCACTGATGGTTTTGGTTATTGTTTTTCATTTCTTCCTCGTGTAGTGTTTTGCTCAAGATGCTTTGCAGTGCTGGTTTTCTGGCTGCAAATTCTTTTAATTTTTGTTTATCATGAAAGATTTTTACTTCATTGTCGTACCTGAAGCTTAATTTTGCTGGATACAGAATTCTTGGTTGGCATCCATTGTCTTTCAGTGTTTGAAATACGTTGTTCCAGGATCTTCTCGCTTTCAGTGTCTGTGATGAAAAATCCATTGTTAACCTTATTGGTTTACCTCTCAATGTAATCTGCCTCCTTTCTCTTGTAGCTTTTAATATTTTCTCTTTGTTCTGTATATTGGATATCTTCATAACAATGTGTCCTGGCATTGGTCTACTGTGATTTTGTATGCTCAGTGTCCTGTATGCATCTACAATTTGTATATCCGTTTCCTTTTTTATTTTTGTAAAGTTTTCTGTAATTATTTCATTCAGCAGGTTACTCATTCCCTTGTTTTGAATCTCTATACCTTCCTCTATCCCAATGACTCTTAAGTTTGTTTTTTTTTATGTTATCCCATATCTCTTGGATGTTTTTCTTGTGATTTTTTTACCAGCCTTTCTGAGTTGGCTAGACTCTTTTCAAGATGATATATTTTGTCTTCATTATCTGACGTTCTGGCTTCTACTTGCTCCACTCTGTTAGTGATACTCTCATTTGAGTTTTTAATTAGGTTTATAGTTTCCTTCATTTCTAGAATTATTGTTTGATATTTTTTTATAATCTCTATCTCGTGATAAAGATGCTTAACTTCTTCTTTTATCTGTTTATGTAATTCATTCTCAATGTGTTCTTTCGCTGCTTGAATTTGCTGTCTCGTATCCACTTTAAGGTTCCATTCCATCTGTCTAAGGTGTTCCTTGAGTTCTTTATATGACCATTTTTCTGATGACTCTAGGTCCTCCTGAATATTTAGGCTGTCCTGCATTGTTTGTACTCCTTTTCTTCCTTGCTTTTTCATGCTGCTCATGTTACTTCTTGTTCTGTTTGACTTCTGAGTTACTCTTTACTCCTATAAATTTATTTGATGCTTGGGAGGAAAGGTATTAGTAGGGAAGAGAAGAAGTCACTAAAGAGCATGAGAGTAAGCAGGTAGAATTCAAGGAAGGGGGAATAAGAAAATTGAGAAGAAATGAAAAGACAAATGAAAAAATAGAAAAGAAAAAAAATTTTTAAATAATTTTAAAAATTTAAATTTAAAAAAATTTTTTAAAAATTTTTAAAAAATTTTAAAAACAACAAAAAATGAAAATGAAAGAAAAAACCCAAATTAAAAAAAAAATTACTAAATGCAGTCCTCGAGTTTGATTAACTTCTCTTCTAGTAGGTGGAACTGTGCCCAACGGGCCAAGCTTCTCCTCTCAGTACGCAGGAACAAATCACTATGCAGCAGCTCCTCCTCCCAGACTGGGCGGGTCTCCAATCCTGAGTTCCTAGGGCCTTCTCTTATGTCTAGTCACTTCCCCCCTTTTCCTCAAGCCAGGCCCCGCTCACCGGTGACGCTCACCACAATACTGGCTACACGCCAGGTCTGCTGCTCCCGGGAGCCCTGTTTTCATGAACGACTGGGCACACTCTCCCTGTTTGCCATTCCCTCAGACCCTACGTTTGTAGAGCTTGGGGCTGAGAACTCTCAGCGACTTTTGCTTGCCCTCCGGTAGCCATGCCCCGGGTAGCTGGTGCAAGAGACCTCAGTTGTCAGCACTGGTGGGAGCGGTAGCCGGGAGTTCTATCCCGCGGGTCCTGCTCCACTCCTGATTCCCTCGGTCTGGCTATCGCGCTCACAGGAGAGCTGGGAGGGGCCCTTACAGGAGATCTGGGAGGGGCCCTTAAGGTTTCCCCGCTGTGTGGAGAGGGAAGGCTAGGGGGTTACACACCTGTCACCGCTGTTTTCAATGAAGTTATCTCCTCCGCCGCATTCTGGTGACGTCAGTTCTCTGCCATGGTGGTATCCCTTGCAAATGGCGACAGTTCGTTTCCTTTGCCAGGTGACCAATGCAACAGGTGGGTCCTGACTGGCTCTCCCAAGCCCCGTTTCAATCCTGTGGCCACTGCCTATGAAGCCTCGGTTGGCATTTACCTCTGTAGGTTCAGAAGGGCCAACCAGTTGTTTCAGCGGGATGGATTAGTGCTGAGTCACAGCAGTTTGTCTGCAAGAAGCAGGCGAACGGGAGCTTGAATTCAGCCGATCCGGGCTTGGTGTGTGTTCTGAGAGGCCCAGACTGTTCGCCCCAGATCCACGTCAGCTCAGCATTGCCTAGTGATCCTGAGCAAACAGCATTTAGACGGATTACGACTCCCTATGCCCGCGCAGCTGAAGAGGTCAGAGACCTCCGCGCCCGCCGCCATGTTGGATCTCTCCAAGAGTCAGTGATTTCAAAGTGGCCTTCAAGTTCCTGCAAAGTAATTAGATAGTTATTATCCTCATAACTCCTATATGAAGGTATATCTACAGCAGAACTAGTGGGAGACAATAATAACATTGTTCAGTTGCATGACTGCCAGAATTAAAAATAAATCTATTTTTAAAGCCAACTGAAAGCAAGTAACTAAAAGCATGGGAAGCTAGAGGGTTTATTCTGGTCCTCAACCCTCTTACCCTTCCCTACCACAGGTTTTAAGACTGTTCTATGCCCTGCATATGTTCTTGTACCTTTATCAAAAAATCTGTAAGTGCATTCATCTGTTGTCTCTGCTTATGCCAGGACCATGCTGTTTTGGTCACTATAGCTTTGTGGTATATTTTGAAATTAAGGTAGTATGAGGCTCCCTCCAGCTTTATTTTTTGTTGTTTTTTTTTAACTTAATATTGCTTTGGCCATTTGAGTCTTTTGTGGTTCCATATGAATTTTTTTGATTATTTTTTCTATTTCTGTGAAAAATGGCATTGGTATTGTGATAAGGATTTCATTTACTCTAGATTGTTTTAGATAATATGGACATTTAATGTTCTTCTAATCCATGAGCATAGGATATTCTTTTCAGTCATTTTTTTCAGTTTCTTTCATCAATGTTTTATAGTTTTCAATATAGAGATCTGTTACTTCTTGATTAAATTTATTATTCAGTACTTATATTTTGTAGTGATTATAAATGGAATTGTTTTCTTCTTTTTCATATACCTCCCTATTATGCATGGGAATGCTACTGAATTTGATGTGTTGATTTTGTAGTTTTGTATTTGCTAATTTTGTTTATTAGATCTAATGGTTTTTTCATGGAGCCTTTAAGGTTTTCTGTATATAAGATCATGTCATCTGTAAACAGGGACATTTAACTTCTTCCTTTCCAGCTTGGATTCCTTTCCTTCTCTTGCCTGATTGCTGCAGCCAGGATCTCCAGTGCTATATTGAACAGGAGTGACAAGAATGGGCATCTTTGTCTTGTTCCAGAGCTTTCAGCTTTCAGTGTGAAATTGGCTATGGGTTTATAATATTATTATGGCCTTTATTGTGTTAAGGAATGTTCCTTATCTACCTAATTTATTGAATTCTTATCATGAAAGGATGTTGAATTTTGTCAAATGTCTTTTTCTGCATAAATGGCTTTTGTCCTTCATTCTGTTGATATATCACATCTATTAATTTGCTTTTATGGAACCATCTTTGCATCCATGGAATGAATTCGACTTGATTATGGTAGATGATCATTTTGATGTGTTGGATTCTGTTTGCTGGTATTTTGTTAAGATTTTTGTGTTTATAATTGTCAGGAATATTGGTCTATAGTTTTCTTTTTTCAATTTTAATCATTTATTTATTTATTTTAATATGTTATTTGACAGCTATTTGTTCATTTTTTAGACAAGCTCAGTTCTTTTTTTTTTTAGTTGCTCATTACAATGATCTTGACATATCATACATTTGATAAGTTTTCTTTTTTATTTCTTTATCTGATTTTGATATCAGGATGATGTTGGCTTCATAGAATTAAGTTTGAGAGTGTTACTTCCTCTTTAATTTCTTGGAATAGTTTTATAAAATTTGGTATTAGTTCTTTAAATGTTTTGTAGAATTCATCAGTGAAATCATCAAGTCCTGGGTTTTTCTTTGATGAAAAACCTTATTACTGATATAGTTCCCTCAGTTATTGGTCTGTTTGGGTTTTCTGCTTCTTCATGATTCAGTCTTAGTAGGGTTGTATGTGTCCAGGAATTCATCCATTTCTACTAGATTATATACTTTGTTGGCATGAATTATTTATAATATCATCTTATGATTGTTTGTATTTCTGTGATATTAGTTATAATGTCTCCTTTTTTCTGGTTTTATTTATTTGAGTTTCCTCTCTTTCTTAATCTAGCTAAATTATTATTATCCTTATATTTTTAAGAAAATCAACTTTTGAGCCAGGCAGTGTCATAATGCTTATAATCCCAGGTCCTGAGGAAGCTGAAGCAGGAGGATTGCAAATTTGAAGCCAGCCTATGCATTAGTAAAACCTTGTCTCAAAAATTTTAAAAAGGGCTGGGAATGTGGCTCAGTAGCAGAATGCTTGCCTAGCAAGATAGAATGTGGCTCAGTGGTTAAGTGCCCTTGGGTTCAATCCTTGGTACAAAAAAAAAAAGGCCAAAAGATCACATATCAACATAATTATAATATTGAGTTTTTTGTTTTGTCTTTTTTAAATACCATATAATGTTGTTTTGGTGATTAGAAATAATTTTAATGTTAGGCTGGGGATATAGCTCAGTTGGTAGAGTGCTTGTCTCACATGCACAAGGTCCTGGGTTCAATCCCCAGCACCACAAAAATAATCATAATCATAATAATTTTAATGCATTAATTAGGTATTATATTTAACAAGAGTAATGGAGAAACAATTTTTGTCAAACAGCTGGAACTCAAACCAAACTGAACCCTGTCTTTAATAGTTCCCTTAGGAGTTTGTTTAAAAATATATATGCCAATCGGTATACGGGGTAAAAATGGGAGTTCATAACCCACTTGAATCAAATTGTGAAATATGATATATTAAGAACTTTGTAATGTTTTGAATGACCAACAATAAAATAATATATATATATATATATATATATATATATATATATATATATATATATATGCCTTGTAAAACTAAAAAGAACAAATAAAATTTTTTTTTAAAGAAAAGAAAATATATATGCCTTACTCTTAATTCCATGCTTAACATGTAAGTCCCCTGTAAAGGTTTGGTAATAATGGCTGCTAATCTTCACACTATCTTAGTAGATGCCAAGCACCCTGCCAGGTGCTTTTGTCTGCATATTACCTTTGTTTTCATTTTTACTTTTATGGTACTAGAGATGGGATCCAGGGCCTCCAGGATATGTATATATGCTAAGGATATACACTCTACTACCAAGCCACATCCCAGCCCTTGTGTTACTTTTGTTTAATACTTACCACCACCTCAGGAACTAAACAGTCTCCTAGTATCACTGAGGAAACAGCAAGGCCACCACATTCAATTAGTGGTGTAGCACCCCACTTCCCAGAGCCTTTAAGCTAAAATAAGATCTCCATGGTTGCATGACTATTAAAAGGGGAGTGGGGCTTGAGCCAAATTGCCTTCTTGAAAGCCCACAGTGCTAGATTGCTGGTGGCCTTGTGCTGTAGATACATAGCAAGTCAGCAATCTTAGTTTGTCTTGGGGTAAGAGATAATTGAGCAAAGTATAAAGAATCAGTTTTTCATTAAGAGTTCTACTACTCCATCAGTTGGGCATGGTGGCAGACCTGTAATCTCAGCAACTAAGTGAGGCCCTAAGCAATTCAGTGAGACCCTCTCTCAAAATAAAAAATAAATAAATAAGAAGGGCTAGGGATGTGGCTCAGTGGTAAAGCACCCCTGGGTTTAATTCCTGGTACCCAAAAAAAAACAAAAAATAGATTTCTACTACTACTCCAACTTATTACATTTTAATTAATATTATCTTTTTTTTAATCATTCCTCTATTTAGAAAAAAAATGAAAGTATAGGACCTTTTATTATTACTAAACTTTTGAGGTATTTCTAAATTTCATGTTTCTAAATCTTTATTTAAATATGAAGGTTTGTATGTTTTGATTTATAGATGTAAACATTTTTATCTTGATGATATTGTACTACTACACAGATCTGTAGTCTATTTTTTTATTTTATTTTATAAGATGAAAAGAGGCTTGATTAGTACTCCTCCATCAGATATGCTTCCTACAACAGAAGGTGGAAAGTCAAATGCCTGGTTGCGGCAAAAAAATGCTGGCATATACGTTCGTCCTCGGCTGTTCTCTCCCTATGTGGAAGAAGCAAAGGTACTAAAAACCATTTGAAGATATTAGAGAACTTTATTAGAAACCATATGCACAGATATTTATTGTAGAATTATTTAAATATTTGAGGTAAAAGCCTAAATATCCAGTAATAGGGAACATGAAAGTAAATTCTAGTTCAACTACTCAACAGAGTAGGTTTTTGAAATGTTTTAAAACAAATCATAATACATTTTACATTTTTCTCATCTTAGTTGCCTTGTGAATTGTTAATTGCCTTGCAGATTATCAGTTTACTGAAATAGAGGAAATGTTCTGAAATTAAATTGCAAGCATTTTATCTTCATAAACTAAAGAAATGCATAATTTTTTGTTTTTCTATAATAGCTGACTATTGAGTTTTGAGTTTAGTTTTAGAGTAAATATACAAACTTATTATAATTTCAAACCTATGAAATAAACAGTTGGCATTATTTATTCTGTAATGTAAAGAACTCCCCAAGAAATTATGATAATGTGAAAATGAAACTCTGTAATTTTTGTTAAATATATTCACATGTAAATACTTAAGAGTAGCTTGTGAGGAGCTAACAGTCTTTGAAAGTCAAAAATCATCAGTAAGCATTCTGAAGTAACAGGCAAAATAATGTATTTAGGGACAGAATTACATTGCCTTAAAATTTTACTTATTTTTATTTCCAGACTTCCTAGCTTTAAGATAAATGAAAGGAGTTTATGAGAACTCTGTTTTATTGACTAGGTTGATAATATTCTTCATATTAAATGGTTGACATTCTAAATAGATCTAAAACAGGAAGAAAGCAGAATGGTCAGATCTGGTCTTTGTGCTTGAAGTGCTCATGCAGCTGAGCCTTCACAGGCCACGTCTGGTGAGAAACTACACCAATCCCCCATTTCCTCTGCCCTAAGATGGGGTGGCTCAGCAGAAAGTCCTCTAGAACTGCCCTGTTCTCAGATGGCTGTGGAAGAAGGAATTCCCCCATTGGAAATGTTTATATAACACTTCATTTTTGCATTTCTGTAGTTGGGTGAGATAGATGCATCTGAAACTACTTTAACAAAATTGGTTGTATGTATAGTCCCATTAATCAATCTTTACTATTTCATATTTTGAACATTTTTTAATGTGATACTTAGCACATGTATACATGTTCTTTTCATTATAATAATTTTGTGTATTATTTATTTTTGATTAATTTTATATGCTTCCATCAGATTTCAAATACTTCTAATTAAAAATAAGCCTTTCCAATGATTATATCTATTCAAAAATTCTCCTGGGTGGGGTTGTGCTCAGTGGTAGAGCTCTCGCCTAGCACGTGTGAGGCCCTGGTTCAATCCTCAGCACCACATAAAATAAAATAAAGATATTGTGTCCATCTACAACTAAAAAAAAAAAAAAAAAAAAAAAATTCTCCAGAAAGAGTCTTTAATTAAAGAGGAATGGGTATTTTCTTCTTCTACCACCGATTTCAGACTTTACATAAGTGAGAAAACAATTAATGAATCCCCCTTTTCTTTCATTTATTTATTTGTTTGTTTGTTTATTTTTGGTTGTGGATAGGCGCAGTGTCTTTATTTATTTTTATGTGGTGCTGAGGATTGAACCCAGTGCCTCACATGTGCGAGGGAGGCGCTCTACCACTGAACTACAACCTCTGCCCCTTCTGTGATGGAGATGATAATCTTACTCCAACTGTGATTTAACACAAAGAATGGATTGACTGACTGTTCATCCTGAATTCTCATTTCAGTCAGTGCTAGATGAGATGATGGTGGAACAAACAGACCTTGTGCGTTTGCGAATGGTGAGAATGTCCAACGTGCCAGACACACTTTACATGGTCAGTAATGCCATGCCACAGTGTTGCCACATGATCAGCCATCAGCAGATGAGCAGCAGCCAATCAAGCCCACCTTCTGTTGTAGCCAATGAAATTCCAGGTAAGGCAATGCCTTTGGTGAGGCATTTATATTGAAATGAATAATCTTATCCATTTTTTTGTAATTGCTGATGTTTGAACCCCTAAATGTATGCTAATTGTTTCCACATTTCAGTACCCTTTATGCATTTATTCCCCTAGTTTTTAAGGATAAGAGTTTTGTTTTATATTTTATCTTAAGTTAATAAGTGTATGTAGGTTTTTGCACACACACCCCTACCTTTGTGACAGCCTTTTGGAAACTTTCTTGTGTTTCTAGACATTGCCACATGTGCTCTATGCGGCAGAATTGCCCTTGTTTAGAGAATTTCTATTCAGTTTTTTCATCACTGCAGGGTAGTTTGCACATGTGGACTTAATATCTTTGAATTTGCTTCTGTCTCCCAAAGATGTGATCACCATTATTTTCCTAGAGGTCCAGTTTCCCATGATCTGCTCTATAATGTTCACCGTAGTGTAGGTTTATGTCTTATGACTTTGAAGGAATTGGCCATAGATTGAAGTTTAGCTGTCATATCCAAAAACATCCGTTTTGGGTTTTTTGGGGGGGGAACTGGGGGCCGAACCCAGGACTTTGCAAATGCTTTGCCACTGAGCTACATCCCAGCCCCCAAAAACATCTGAATATTAATTACTTCATGTTGACTTTTAACACTAGTCTCTAGTATCAGTTTCTAAGATAAAATAAACACTAGTAATCTGGTGGTCAGAAATTTGTAGCTCTTGCCAATTGCTTTTGCAAGATGCATAGTAAAAACCAGCAGCCAGACATGGTAGCACACGCCTATAGTCCCAATTACTTAGAGACTAAAGTGGGAAGATTACTTGAGCCCAGGAGTTTGAGACCAAGCCTGGGCAACCTATCAGAACCCTGTGTCAAAAATTAAATAAATAAAATCCAGCAAACAATGTGCAGTGGAAATAGCACCATTCATTTCTGCGTCCATATACCTGTTTCAGTTAAGAATAAATAAAAGGCATAATGGCAGAACTTCTCACTGAATACATACATTTTATTTCACAACTAGTGTTTTTCATCAATTGTTGCCTTAGTAGATTTGGCTATTGTATATTTGCCTAAGGCATACATTGGATAACAGTAATAAGATAAATATTTCTTCAATTGGGTTTTGTTGATTTTGAAGTTTTGGTAGTAGCACTGTTTTTCAGGCTTGAATTAATGCTATTGAATATCAGCATAATTTCATCCTAGAACTTAATCAGAAAATCCCAAAGACACCCACAAGTAAGTATTCTCAAGAAAACAAGACTTGCCTGTGGCTTAGTTAACAAGGCATGCCCCATTTTAGTGTCACCCAGTTTCTCCCATCCTTGCCCATCACACTCAAAAGACAAGGCTGTAGCTTGTTGGAGAGGACTTACAGGCTCACAGACTGGCTCTTTCACTTTGTGGGACTCTGGCATTCTGTGATTTCTTCCAAAACATCAATTTTCTCATCTATGAAATGAAGATAATGTTTCCTCCTAGTGTTGTGAGGATTTAATGAATAATATGCTTAAGCATTTGCTTGGCAGAAAATTAGCATTCAGGGCTGGGGATGTGGCTCAAGCGGTAGCGTGCTCGCCTGGCATGCGTGCTTCCCGGGTTCGATCCTCAGCATCACATACCAACAAAGATGTTGTGTCCGCCGAGAACTAAAAAATAAAAATATTAAAAATTCTCTCTCTCTCTCTCTCTCCTCTCTCACTCTCTCTTTAAAAAAAAAAAAAAAAAAAAAAAAGAAGAAGAAGAAAGAAAGAAAATTAGCATTCACCAAACCCTGGCTCTCCTTCCCCCCAAAATAACGTTCAGTCAACACTGTGGTCAGTTCATATCACAAATGTTTACAGACTTCATTGCCTCTCTCCAACCTGTGACCACGGCATAGCTCAGGTTCCTAACTGCTGTTCCTGCCTCTTCTCTTACTTCTGTCCTTTACCCCAGGGGTCAGCACACTTTTTCTGTAAAGGACCAGATAATAGATATTTCAGACTTTTTGAACTACGCAATCTCTATTACACCTACTAACTCCCAAATAACCACGGTGGTTTCTAAACAAATGGTAAGGCTGTATGCCAATAAAACTTTACTTAGAAAAGCAGGTGGCAGGTGGCAGGTGGCCAGTTTGCCTCCCCTGCTTCACATAACGTCTGCCTGCACTCACCACAACTGTCATCCCCTGCTATACACAGGATACAACTCATTCAGATCTACCCCACTCATATTTCCAGCCTCCTTTCTCAGTTCTTCCTACTTACCTGCTGACCCCAGACTCTGCCAGTGAGCCTCCTCCTTGTGTTGTGCTATTTTTCATTTGATACCATGTACATGCCTAGACTTCCTTGCTCAGAAAGCTTCACGCTGCTTTCTTTACATGCCTGATTTTCCATCATCTTCAAGGCTATGTTGGGGTTCCCCCTTGTCTAAGAAGCCTTTCCCACCTGCCTTCCATCTGGGCTGGGTGCCCGTTTTTTTCCAGTCTTCCAGTGTTCTTGTTTATTTTTCTCCATGAACTTTTCTGACCCTGTACTGTACTTATGGACAGAGATCACATCTTTCCTTCTGTGCACCCAATACCAATCCTTGGTGCATAGTCAGCATTTAAACAATTGTTTGAATACAAGAACAACTTTCTTTATTTTATTTATTTATTTATAAGTTTTGCTTAGGATCAAACCCAGGGCCTTGTACATGCAAGGCAAGCACTTTACTACTCAACTACATCCCCAACCCTAAGAATGAATATATATTTTTAAATCATGAAATATCCTAAGAGTCAGAGTACATGCAAGTAAAATCTTATTTGAGCTGTAGACTAAAATAATACAATTCTGGAGCTGTTTGATATGACCAAGAACCTTCTGGGCACTATGAAATTTAAAATCTTGAAAAATTTCTATTTTTCAAATATAAATTACTATGTTGCCAAGAAATTAAAATACTACCTAAAAAATTTATGAAAAGATTCTGATACCAAACATTTGCATTTTCCTTGTGCTCACTGGGCAGTCTTTCATGTAGCTCAGGAATTTTGCCTACATGCTGTCTTTCTCCTTCTAGTTCCTCGTCTCTTCATTATGAAAGATATGGTCAGACGCCTGCAGGAACTACGGCACACTGAGCAGGTGCAGAGAGCTTATGCACTGAACTGTGGGGAGGGTGCCACCGTCAGCTATGAAATTCAGATTCGAGTACTGAGAGAGTTTGGTCTTGCAGATGCTGCTGCAGAGCTCTTGCAGGTAAGACATGGCATTGAACTGTTGAAAGGAGGGAGCCTTGATCATCAGTCAGGCAGTATATGAGACATCCCAAGGAGTGCCCCACTGCTGCTTTTTCTTCATACGTGCCCTTTCACTGCCTCTGATGTCTTCGACAGGCTGCAGGTTTCTCCTCATGAGAAGCAGCATGGTGGAGTGGGCTGAGCACAGAGCTGGCTCTGCTCCTTACTAACTGGTTGACTTGGATGAGTTATTTAACCAGTGAGCATCAGTTCCTTACCCATAAAACGGATTATTGTGAAGATAGAAGGTGCTGTGTGTCAAACAGCTGTGTATACATAACAAGCATCCAAATGGTGACTGCTACAAAGTTCCATCCCAACAGAGATGGCAAAGGAAGTAGGAAATTCTGAACCTCTCTGGTCACCAGATTTCAGGTTAGGCCTACTATCAGATGCCCACTGACCTTTCTTCCATAAGAAATGTTGTGCATGAAGGTTCAAATGCAAGCATGAGAATCATGGAATGAGTGCTTTTTTTTTTCAACCTAGTAGGAAACAAATTCATTTCTAGTAATTATTAAGCATAAGAACAATAGCATTGGTTTTGTAGTTAAGATAGGATTTGTGGCATAGTCTTATCAGAGCCTTACATAAAATTTGATATGATCTGGTCAAGCGGGGCACTTTCTTGCCACTGAATCCAAACTCCATTAACCCTGTCCCTTTCAAAAGGAAAATGTGGCAGCCACCCATTTTTAGGTTCTTAATTTTTATTTTTTGCTGTGGTTTCCATCCCTAGAGTACATAGTCTGGTTTTTTACTTGTTTCTCTTCCCTTTGGCATCCTAAATTGTCTTAATTTGATATCTTAAATTGTATAAAAATCATTGTTCTCTTGCAAGGTTTGAAGTCTTAATCCAGCTTGGTTGTGTATAATGAGCAAGGAATGGTTATTTTGAAGTTATTTCACATAGAACATATACAGATGTTGTGTCAGAGTTTCTAGGAAGCTCCTCAGTTGTATTCCTTTTCTTCCTTTGATTTAATGTTAACTTTTTTCTTAGCAAAATCATTTCAGTTAGGTTTTATTACTTGTTTTTGCTTTATCACATATTGCTACAAGAGATGTCTGACTTGCTTGCTGGAATTTTACCTTTTACTTAATGTGGTCTTCTTAGCTTCTTAGGTATTTTACTTAACTCTCTCAGCTTGTACAATTCCATGTGTGAAATATCCTTTTTTCTTTTTTAATCTAGAATCCTCACAAGTTCTTTCCTGATGAACGTTTTGGGGATGAAAGTCCACTCTTGACAATGAGACAGCCTGGGAGATGTCGTGTTAACAGTACCCCTACTGCAGAAACCATGTTTACAGACCTGGACTCTTTTGTGGCCTTCCATCCACCTTTGCCCCCTCCACCCCCTCCATACCACCCCCCAACCACCCCAATCCATAACCAACTCAAAGCAGGTTGGAAGCAAAGACCTCCCAGTCAGCACCCTTCACGTTCCTTTTCTTATCCCTGTAATCATTCGTTGTTTCACTCCAGAACAGCTCCTAAAGCTGTTCCTCCCCCAGTTTATCTGCCAGGTGTTAAAGCAGCACCACCTGACTGTACCAACCCCACAGGACTGGGGAGGCAGACAGTTGCTGCTGCTGCTGCTGCAGCTGCTGCCGCCTCTGCTGCAGTAGCATCTGAGAAACAAATGGTAAGTCAGCACTTAAGTCACCTGCCCCAAATCAAAAGTGTGGGATATTAGGAGCTGTTCCCCTGGCTCCAAGAACCCCACAGGACTCAGCAGTGCCCAAAAGTGTTATTGGCAGGCTGAAAGCATGCACTCGATTGTCATGGGGAAGAAGAGAAGAATGCTAGTATCAGCAAATGGGAAAGGACAGGAGCAGAGAGACTAGAGGTGTGTGTAGTAGGAACAAAGGCAGTGTTCTTGTCTGTAAGTCCATCTGCCAATAGCAGGAGGAGAGCAGTGACAGGTGGATCTGCATGCATCCTAATGTTCTGTTCAAGCCCGTGTTTGGAATCTTCCTGACTTCTGTCCTATAGGATCTGTTATTCTACCAAATGCTCTGGTGGAACAAGAAGGGAAAACTACTTAGAGCTAAGTGTACCACCAGGACCAGTGTGACAAAGCCTCCCCATTCAGAAAACAGAAAGTGAGTCTCCCCAGCTCAGCCCTCAGACCCTGCCTGACTCAGAGCCTCAGGAGCCAGGGCAACGAGTAGAGAGGCTCCATGTCAGACACGGATCTTCACCTGGTTTGCACTGCAGAAGAGATTGAACTTATGTTTTATGTAACACATTTGAGAAAAACAATAGTGCTTTTTAAGTCTTCCTACTCTGTCACATGCTGTCAGCAGAATTCAATAGAGAAAAGGAAAGATCTGTTATTTCAGGGAGACTTCCTTAAAATAGAGCTCACCAGAAGTGATGGACTGGTACACACCTTGGGTCGAATTATGATCCTTCCCAACCTTCCTGTCCCTCCCTGCTCCCCCCAGTTCCCCAAAATAAGAGATTGGTAGTATTTGATAAACCACATGCCCATTCTGTTGGTCTGGCCCTATAATTACAAAATTCAACTATTTTGTATCTTAAATACAAATCCTCCAAAGGAATATTTTGGTTTTGTTTTTATTTTTTTTCTTTTGGAACTGGGAATTGAACCCAGGGTTGCTTAACCACTGGCGCACATCCCTAGCCTTTTTTGTTTTTTATTTTGAGACAGGGTATTGAAAAGTTGCTTAGGGCCTCACTAAGTTGCTGAAGCTAACGTCAAACTTGCAATCTCCCTGCCTCAGCCTCCCCAAGTTTCTGGGATTACAGGTGTATACCACCACACCCAGCCTCTAAAGGAAAATTGTTAGTACATTCATTGTACTCTTTATTATAATAAAAAATTGGAAATAACCTAAATGTCTGATCATAGGAGACTGGTTTATGATTTATCAGTACAATGGAATGTATTTTTAAATGATGATATCTGAGAAAAATTAATGGTAGAACTATCACTAAATAATATATTAATTATATATGCACTAAAACTATATATGCAATAAATTTTGTGAAAATGTATGCAAAGAAAAAAGGGGAGAGAAATACTTCATTATGTTAGCAATGATTATCTCTGTATGGAACATTAGGAGGTTTTTTTTCCTGCCTTTATAATTTTCTGTATCTAAGTATGCATTATAACATTTATAATCAGGAAACCAAATCAACAAAATCAGTGAACATTGGTGGGCCTTTTTTTTTTTTTTTTAACCTTCTCTGCTTTGTCTCTATCTCAGTGTACCCAACCTGTGCTGAATGATCTAATGCCAGATATCGCCATGGGAGTATCCACACTGTCACTCAAGGACAGGAGATTTCCTGAACTTGCTGTAGACACAGAAGTGAGCCAGCCAGTTTCTGAAGCAGGACCGGGGCCTCCCCAGCATCTCTCGTGTGTTCCACAGAGGCATGCACACACTTCTCGAAAAAAACACACACTAGAGCAAAAAACAGATGCTAGAGAAAATCAGCAGGAATACCCAGATTTCTATGACTTCTCAAATGCTGCTTGCAGACCTTCTACTCCTGCTCCTGGCAGACGCGCCCCTTCCCCTTCGCAAGGTGGATATTTTGGTCCTGATTTGTACAGCCACAATAAGGCATCACCAAGTGGCTTAAAGTCAGCCTACCTACCTACTCAGACCCCTCCTAAAACCCAGGAAGAAGCCAGGAGAGAATATCCACTTTCCCCTGATGGGCATTCACACAGGCAGAAGAGTGAGTCCATACGCCTGGATGTCGTGGAGCAGCCTCCCCAGCGATCAGACTTCCCTTTGGCAGCCCCAGAAAATGCTGGCAATGGTCCAGCCCACATCAGGGGACGAACTGCAGTAGAAACCGACTTGACTTTTGGGCTGACTTCTAACAGGCCTTCTTCACAGTCTGCATGTAGCTCTGAGGCTCCAGAAGAGCGATCCACCAGAAGGCTGGCAGACAGTGAGTCCCTGAGCCACGGAGCTCAGAGAAGCACAGAGCTAGAAAGAGAAGATTCCATAAGCAGAGGAAGGAGGTCACCCAGCAAGCCAGACTTCCTCTACAAAAAGTCTGCCCTCTGAGAGCAACCTCCAAGTCGCCTGTGCCTGAGATGTGAAACATCCATTCTACTCCGTAACCCGACAACTCACTGACCAGTTTATCAGTGCCAGCTCAGTTCCACATTATTTTATTTTCAGTTTTGTGTGTGTATATGTTTATTACACATGGCATGCTAGGAGGGTTATTTTGAATGCTGCATCTGTCTGTTTTATGTTGGAACAATTATGTGAAGAAGCATTTTGAACAGAAGGCAAGCTGGCACTTTTTTTCCCTCTCTTTACAAATGATGGAATTTTTTTGCACTTGTACATTTATTTTATCTGTATTGATTTTATATCAGTATGTTAAACTTTATTGCCACATTTAAAGGACTGTATTTTCATACTTTTTTGCATTTTACCTTTCATCTACCAGTTTTCATGTGCATTGTATTGCACACTAAGATGTATTTTCTTATGAAATAGTTCTGTTTATTTTTAATTATAGAAATTCCAAAGAACAGCACATCAAAATGCTCCTCTCTTTTAAACAGTTGTTTGAGTTCAAAAATCTTCCTGCTCAGTCTCTATAGATCTAATGTCATTCTTCTTTAATAAGTCTTGGGAGCTAGTCTTTATTCCCACTGTGAGGGTCCTGAAGTCTTTGGGTGTAGTAGAAGCAGGAAGGAGAATAGCCCATGGTGCCCAGCCCAAAGCTGTCACTTTACTCACAGTGTGGACACTATCAGGGTCCCTGTAGACCCTGGTGGTACAGGTTAAAGTATTGCTCCCTGGATGTGGTTCTGAGAAGATCAGATTCCTTGGAATTAGAAAGCAGGGGAGAGAGGAAAGTCAGCTAAAGGGCACAGCAAAGGGATTTCAGGATTCCTGGCCCTGCGGGACTTTCTGTCTGAGCTGGGGAAGTGACTGCCTGCTGCCTTCAGTTGTCTTGCTTTCTATGGGAAACAAAGGGCTTCAGTCTTATGGATGTAATGTGGTGTTTGTAAGCATATGTTTTCTTTTAAATATTTCTCAAAGTATGTCTGGACTTTGGTGTCCTATAAAAAACTTGTATAATGCATAATGCTTTGTCACCAAAAAGAAAAAAAGAAAAAGAAAAAAAATTGTTAAACACTACATGTCCTACTTGAACTCCACTGGGGATGCTGGTTTAGCATTTACTGAACCACTGAGCACATGAGGTCTCTCTGATCCTCTCCCTTGGAAGGGCAATGTGTGAGCTAAGGACTGTTTTGTTTTGTTTTGTTTTGTTTCTTACTCTTCAATGTAAATATATTAGTATTTGAGTTTAAATCACTTCAGCATTATTTAACATTCACTTTGTATTTTTACAAACACAGCCGTAGCACTTAGAAGAAAAGAGACTTCCTGAACATTCTCTAAAAGGATATTTGGGAACCTCTTTTCTATGTGTGTGTGTGTGTGTGTGTGTGTGTGTGTGTGTGTGTAATATATATATATATACACACATACATATATATATATATATTATATATATATATAAAATAAAACTATGAATCACTCACACTCACTATAAAACTATGCAGGGCTGGGGAGCCTTCACAAGCTACCATATAAATGAATTACATGCACTTTGAAGTGACTAGGTTTATATTGGGTGTCAGCAACTCTAATTTCTCCTGAAATAGTAGTTTCTCTTCTGGTCTTTTCCTACTTTACCCTGTGGATATACACTCAGGAATAATTTGACATTTTTTTAATTCCTAACAATAGATAATCTCAAATTTGGGAAGTATGTCTGTATCTTCTGTGAGCTGCTGCCGCCCATTCTGCTGCCTGGCCGGTTAGCTGCTGCTGGTGCATTCAGTTGTCGACCCTGGTGATGTTGCATACTGAGCTCCCAGCCTCCAGTGGTCACATGCATCTGCTGTAAAGTCTGCTCACAGAGCCTGTAAGGCTCCTCTTTTAAAGATAGAAAAACACAGGACTCTCACTTTTAAGTCTTATAATAGATGCTGGTGTCTTCTGAAGCCCAGTCTCAAGTCTGTCTTCAGAAGCAAATGTTAATTCCATCATTCTTCAGTATGTGTTTATAATACACAAGTTGACATGAATTAATCTGAGAGCTTTAGATTTCTGTTCTGCATTGGACTGGACTGGACTGGTACTGCAGAGGAGAATGAGTAGACCTAATTTGAATGAGGAAGAAATCTCATCTCTGACCTATTTTGTTTCCCCAATATGTTAGAGAGACCAGGGTTATTGGTTTTTCTGAAAATTCATTAAATAGTCTTTAAATATAATTATAAAAACTAGTGGCCACTATTCATAGTATTACTTAATTTAAGATGTTTGCTTTTAATAATTTAGCTTACCTGGCTAAACTATGTATAGAGGGGAAT
Organism: Spermophilus citellus; assembly: GCF_964194105.1. Lineage (NCBI taxonomy): Eukaryota > Metazoa > Chordata > Mammalia > Rodentia > Sciuridae > Spermophilus > Spermophilus citellus. The sequence continues at coordinate 216,139,535 of NC_138185.1, read as the reverse complement.
CTTGCTTTAATCTGTGGGATTATGGACTGATACGACTTGCAGATGAAGAACAGATGTGGTTTTGTGTGCATTAGGCTAGTGTTGGTGGACTCTTAATGGATCTCGTGAAGTATAATTAATAGAGTAGGTTGATAGCTCTGTGCCTCTGGCTTTTGAACCCATCTATTCAATCATTTCTAATGCCAAACTAAGACAAATGTAAAGTGTGAGTAAGATTGCTCTTTTAAAAAAAGTATATATAATATAAAATTTAAATACATAAATTGGCATTTTACTTGATATAGAAATTTCATGCGAACCAAATCACAAAAATACCAGATCATCCTTTTGAGGCCCTGGACAATCTGGCCATTTGGACAATCACTGCTCCCAGTGCCCACTGTGTGTTGAGGTTAGCAAACTACCATGTAGATGCTAGTGCAAAGGAGAAGAGTCAGATTAAAAGATGCTGTTGGTCCTTTTCTTATATAATCATCTTAGTTTTGTGATTTTGAAAAATAATTTTACTAAGTTGCCCATGGCCCCTAAAGAGAAAAATAGCAGCATGAAGAACAAAAACCATTGGAACATGGCTTCTCTACTACACAGACCACACCCATTCTCATGCCCCATCAGCTGGGCACATGTCCCTAGACCTGAGCTAGCTTGGCTTTTCAATAACCCGTTAGGCTTTAAGGATTTTTAGTGAGTTCTTCTTACTTTTGTCTGCCCCCCACCCACCCCCCGCTTTAGTATTGGGAATTGAACCCAAGGGCGCTTAACCACTGAGCCACATCCCCAGCCCTTTTGTTTTTTGAGACAGGTTCTTGCTAAGTTGTTTTGGGCCTCTCTAAGTTGCTAAAGTTGGCCTTGAACTTGCAATCCTCCTGCCTCAGCCTCCCAGGTCACGGGGATTATAAGGCGTGCGCCACTGTACCCAGCTAGTGAGTTCTCTTGTTTATTTTTTTTGTAGAACTACCTATGAAACTTGACCTAGTCTTGTTTTGGCTTTCTCACAATCTCTCGGGGTTTTTTTGTTGTTGTTTGTTTGTTTGTTTGTTTGACTCATTGTTCAACTTCTAGCAATGGGCACAATCCTTGTACATTTGAATGAAGCTCATGCTGCAGAATGTAATGGAGAAACAGCAAACGCAGCAGAGCCCTGGGGCTTGGTGCTGACCTTTGGTGACATTCTCTGTAGTTGAAAGGTCAGCATTCCCCAGTCACTACCCAGCAAGATTTATATTTTCATAATGGTGAATTTGCCTTTTAGGGAAAAATGAAACACTTGTAAAATTGTCGTCTTGTAATCCTAAGGATTTGTGTTTTTATCCTAGGACTGAATTAAAAGGGAAATGCCTCTTTGACTTTTGCTTCTCTGCAGTCACTATTAAAGCCGCAGTGATGGGTGCTCTTCCCAGGTCTGCAGTGGTTCACTTTGTCTACTATGTGATTCACTTCCAAACCTCATTACAGGTATTCTTACTAAAGCGTTGCCATGCACACCACTAGAAGGTGTCTTGCTGTTCTCTCCATGAACACCTTGTATGAACCGTGCTTCATGGAGTGTTGTCTTTGTGCCTATCAGTTGCGATAGCTGTTGTCATTGTCTGGCAGTCTTTTGTTTTTTTTTTCCCTCTAGAGAATCCTCTGACTGTGTTTCAGTCTTTCATATTCTGAATATTATAATGCTGTGGCCATTTCTACAGAAAGGTTACTTGCAAGTGCGTGTCTTGACAATAACCTCTTGTGTTTGTGTGTTTACGGGGGTTCTAAGATCCCATAAGCGCTGGAAGCTTCCTCGGGTGTACCTGCACGTGACTGTGTGCCTGGGTCACCTGGGCGGAACCCTGCTCTGAGATGGGGTGGCTGAATGCTGAAGTTCCTGGGCTCCACTTGCTGTGTATGTACCACATCTGTACTTGGGGACGGGAGACCTTCTACGCCACTGCATTTCTCGTGGTTGTGCTGTTACTGGTATAAAGTCAAGTGCCTTCAATGCTCAAGGCTCAGAAATTTTTCTTAAACTGATTTCATGTCCTATGCAAGTGTTTTCTACAACCTGCATAACCAGTACTTTGTAAAACTTGTTTACGCTTCAACTGTACATAGTGTTTTTTAAAGAAATATATAGTATTTTTATTTAGGTACCTCCAAACTTGAATTCGTCTGTGTGAAACATTGTAAAACGATACATTTCTCTTTTGAGTACCATTGCAGTTGTACAGAGGTTTTCACTGGTTCTATTTTTCTACTGTTACTGATAAAGCATGTAACACTGACTTTATCCTACATATAGTTGGCATTTCAAATAAATGGCTTGTATAGAACCTGCTGCGTTGGATACAGTCTGTTTTAGCGGTGGGGCAGACATACATGCATTACAGACAGGGTGGTTCCCCTCAAGGGTGGAATTGGGAGGGATTCTACAATGATCTTCTGTTTCTGGGATTTCAGCCGTGCTGAGACATTTGTTATTTTTATGGTTTTCTTGGAAATCTCACATTTTATTCTGAATCATCAAGTTCATTGTTATTTCACTGGGACATTTGTGAGGATTTCATTTTACAAATTTGAACAGAAAGTTACTTGGGCAGGGGTCTCCAGAGGAAGTTTAGCTTTAGCCTTTAACCATGTGCCCTGGGCATCTGGAACATGTGGTGGTCAGTCAGCAGTGAGACAAGACAGACCTGCTGTGCGGGGGGCCTCCGAGCATCGAGACGGCTGAGATACTAAGCCACCTTTCTCTTTTAAACTCGGGCTCCTTAATATTTTTCAATTGAAATGGGAAATGGAGTTGTGATCTGGAGTCTAGGGTTCTGGAAAAAAATGTAAACTGGAAAAGATTTCTAATTTCCACTTTTAAAAGTTGCTGTAAAATAGCTCATTTTAAAATGTTTTAATGATTTTATTGACAAGCGCTACCCAAGCATTTTCACCCTTCATGCCTTGCCAGGCAGTTCTCTATATTTTGTTCCATTGTAGGGTTAACTGGAGTAGCATGGTAAAATCAGATTTGTGTGGATGAGTTTCTTAGAAACCTGTAAAAGGACTGGGGATGTGGCTCAGTGTCAGAATGCTTGCTGGGTTCAATGCCTAGCATCAAAAAAATAATAAAAAATAAAAAGTGAATTAACCTTCATTTCTGTACTTAGGATTATCCCGAGAAACAAGGATAATGGCGCTTCCCCACTCACCTGGGCCTCACCTGTCCTCAGGACACAAGGAGATCCTTCTTGAGACCACAGTTCCCATGGTCAGGAGTGTATAGCAGCAGGCGAAACAGACAGGAGAATTTTTCAACTGGCTGGAAATGACTTTTGTCCTAAAAACAACCAATACAGCACAGGGCGGTATCATGGCTGAGGGAAAGAGTAGCTTGAAGTGGCCCAGGAATGGGTGGACGGAGGGAGAAAGGCTGCAGCCAGAGCCAAGCACTGATGTTCTTTTTCTTAAACCTTTGATGAAGTAGGTATTGAAAGAGAAGTGACCACAACACTCAGAGAAACCAAGAGATCTTTATTGCAGCAGTGCAACAGAGGAGAAGAGAGAGCGCGCGCGCAAGAAAGAGACAGAAAGCAAGAGAGAGGGGCCCGGCAGGAGGGAGTTTTATAGCCCAAATCTAACAAGGTCTCTGGGTCTGCAAGCTGCCTTGTTGGCACAAGGGGGGTTACGTGTTCGGCCTTGAGCAGGGGGTTGAGTGTTCAGCCTTGAGCGGGGGGCTTGGGCGTTTGGGCTTGAAGCAAATAGTTGATAAAGAACCAGACAGTGGGTTTGAGAGGCCAGGTCATCCTGCAGCTAACTTTGTTTGGCATGCCCTGCAGACAGCTTACTCAGCCTGTCCTGCACCTAACAGGTATCATTACCATAAATACTCCATGAATCAAGTACTCTTACTTGTGCCATTTTACAAAATAGAAAAACCAAAGCTCCAAGGTCCTAGGTACCTCATCCCAGCAAGGAAGTCAGCAAGGCTTGGCTCACCCAGCCTTCTGAGCTCTAGGCACCAGAGCCCCGCACACCACAGATCTGGTGGAGCCGGGCCAAGCAGGGTGTCCATTTGTTCATGATACCCCTCACCTGGTCCCCACATACCATGTGAGACCGAGACAGAACTGAACAAGACCGTCACCATCCCACCCTTAGCATTTCAGGGTTTCTGGGGAGAAGAGACTTGGGAGAATTATGGAGAGAAGGCTGGGGTTTGACAGGCCCAGGGGCAGGCCGACTTCGGGTGTGGCCATTCAGACCCAGATGAGCAGCAGCCAGGGTCAGGTGGGGGCTGGAGGGCTGAGCCTAGATAGACTTCAGGGCCCAGCTGGACTACGTGGTGGACCGGCTGAGGGGTTTCGGGTTGGCCCTGATGACACCGTGGCAGCTACGACAGGATTTTCAGCAGGGCATCGTCAATCAGATTTGCTTCTTCTAAGTGACTGGCCAAATTGAAGAGAAACAGGAGTGGATTCGGGAAGCCCAGGAGCCAACCAGGGTGAAGCTGCAAATAGCCAACAAAGAGGGCCAACTTGGACCAGGCAGGGTGCCATGCCTCATGGCATGGTGACTGGGGAAGGGTGGAGGAGGCCATCTAGGGGAAGATGAACTGAACGTGGACTGTGTCCACTTGGCGGCAATTGCTAGGCATCTGGCTATGGAATGGCAATTGGGTGTGAGCTGGCATCCAGAGGAGGGGGGCCACATACATGGGTGACAAGTAACCTTGGGAGTCCATACTGTGAGGACAGGGCTGTTGAAAGGAGGGCTCTGATGAACTTGGAAGAACTCCACCCTTCCCAGGTCCCCGAGAGGGGTGTGTGGCCCAGGCAGCCTGATGGCAGAAAGAACCAGCAGTGGTGGCAGGAAGGCAAGCAGGGACTATAAGCAAAAGGGACATGAGTGCATGCATATGCTCCTGTGTGTGGATAAGAGGAAAGGGGGATATGACAATAAAGTGTGTGTGTGTGTGTGTGTGTGTGTGTGTGTGTGTGTGAGAGAGAGAGAATAATTTTGCATTTTGGGCTGGGGACACTTTCAACTGTACTTTTTGTACTGGTTCAATTTTTTTTGTGCTGAGGATGGAACCCAGGGTCAGGCTTGCTGAGCACATGCTGTACTACTGAACTAAACCCCCAGCCCTGGTTCAGTTTTCAAATGATGTCTATTACCTTTCCAAGTTGAATGTCAGAGACAAAGGATCAATTCCTCTCCTTCCCAGAAGTGAACTGTGGCTTCTGCTGAGAGGTTTGAAAGACCAGGCCCTGGAAGGCTTTGGTCCACTCCACAGGCACAGGGAATGGGATGCTGAGAGTGGAGTGGTGGCGGGCTGGGCAGAGAAGCCGTGAGGCAGGCGGAAACTGGAATGGGAGGAAGAGCAGGTGGCCTGTGTAGACCACCAGCTTAGGGTGGAGAGGAGGAACCTTTGACAGCAGTCGATGGGAAGCTGGGTGGTATCATTAGGCCCCACCCCACACCTGCTGGTCCCCACAGGCCTGTCGTGGAGGACTGCCACACACTAGGGCTTTCCCTACCAGAAGACTCCTGAGGTCAGCTCAGCCCCGTCTGCTCTCAGGGACTCTCTTTAGTTCCCACCTGAAGCCACTTTGTGAGTTGAGAAGTCATTCAGCAACAGCTTCCAGTTTGTTTTAGAAGCCTCTGGGGAACATTTGTCAGGTCCAGTCATAGTTTCCAGAATCTACCATCCCCTACCCACAAAAGCAAAGACTTGAGATGATTGGTCCTTTGTAGGGTTTGGGACCCTCCCTGTCTTTTTTTCTTATACTTTTAGTTGTAGATGGACCTAATATCTTTATTTCATTTTTATGTGGTGCTGAGGATTGAACCCAGTGCCTCACACGTGCGAGGCAGGCGCTCCACCACTGAGCCCCAGCCCCAGCCCTCCTGTCCATTTCTTGATCACGCTGCCCAGATGGTCAGTAGCATGCAGGGCCACTGGTCACTCTTGCAGGCCCTGTTAAAGCCCCAAGGTCCTCCCAGCACCTTCCCTCCCGGTCTCACTTCTTTGTGTTGCTGGGTTCACGGGGTGTGCAAGGTGTTCTCTTTGGCCGGAAGGATGGGAATGAGCTGCATGTTCTGCCCTCCCTGTCAAGTCCAGCCTTGCTCCAAAGAGGGCTTTATACATGACACTGATGATGTCATTGGGCTTTTTCATGGGGCTCAACTCTCTTGCCTTCTCTTGGACCCCCTAACAGGGGCCCTTGTCAGAACCTCTTGCCCATGGACTCCTGTTTGTGTACCAGTTCCTCAAATGCCAGCCCCGTGCCTTCCCGCTGCCTGAGGAGTAAGACATCTGTCCTTTTGTGAGGCCTGGCTGGTGGTCTGAGCCCCATCTTGGAAAGCTTCAGATCTGGGGCCATCGTGACATCTCTAAGGGGAAGCTACATCCACAGAGTCCCACTGCTGGACTGTGGCAGGGCCTGGCAAGACACATCAGAGGCCAGGAAACTTGCTAGGAGGAAGGACCTATCGGGAGGGGACCATCAGGGCGCCCACAGGGTGCTGCCTTTACTACTAGGGGCCACAGCACTGGGGCAAGGATCCCAACCCTCAGCCCTCTCAGACCTAAGATGGAGATGACATAGTTCTCTGGCTGGGCGCTGATTCCGGACTTCATGTCTTGGGTCACCCTGAGCTACAGGTCTTATTCCAGTTCTCGGGAAGAAGGGCCTCACAGGGCTGCTGTAGGCTCTGTGGCACCTGTTGACATTTGTGCTCTCCTCCTGGCATCCCTCACCTTCAACCCATGCACCCACAGAGAGCCTCCCCTTCTGGAATCTTCTACTGGATACACCATAAATGCCTCCCCACCCTCCATGACTGAGCTAAAAGCAAATGTTCTTCCCCCTCCTCTGTGTTCTGGCAGATGTACCCAAATTGCTGAGGGTGGCTTGGGTAGTCCAGGTGACCCTGAGAGGACTGAGTGGCCCATGTCACCGCCCCTGGGTTGACGGGGGCTGAGGGCTCTGCCGCGTGCTGTCGGCCGACTCCTCGCCGCTGCTCCTGCCCTGCCCTGGCCTCCCAGCTCCAGCTCAGTGCTCCCTAACTCAAAGGAGGTAAGCTTCAGGCACAGACTGCCTCCAACTTTGGGGCCTCAGACTAATGCAATGACCAATGTAATGTCGCCTACATCTCCTGCCTGCTTCTGCTCATCCCCCCTCTGTCCACCCTCTGACAGCTGTCACTCTTAGGAATCAGCTCCTAGACCAGCACCCTCCCCTGTCCCTCCCTCCTCATCCCCCCACACACTGCTGCCCACAGCTGTCTAAGCATCCTGTTGTCCCCATCCCCACTCCCCACCTCTGCCCACCACACACACCTAGCTCTGGCCAAGGTCACCAGCTAATGACCTTCATGTTGTTGAACTCAGTGGACATAGTTCGCAGACCCCTGCCCACCCTCATTTTCCTCCCTCAGGCCCTCCTGCCTCTCCATGCTGCACCCGTCCTGGCTCCTGTGTTAGATCAGGAAGGAGCCAGGACGAGGCACAGATTGTGAGCTCAGCCGAGAACCAGGTGCCCAAAGAATGGCATAGCTCTGGGAGTGGGCAGCAGGTGTGTCCTGGAGTCCTGGCACTCGGGATCAGGAGTCCACTAACTTCAGGGAAAGCCACCTTCTCCACAGTCAGCTTTTTCAGAAATAAAACGGCAGAGGATCTTTCTGCCTTACATTTTGTCTCATTTCTAAGTTGGTTTAGAATTTATTTAATCTCAACAGACCCTTTTCCTGGCACTCGACTTGGGCCCTGACTCCATGATGCCTGTGGCTCAGCAGCACCAGACCCCGGGTCCCCTCCTCTCCCTCAGGAGCTCCTAGTCCTCTTTCTTCCTTGTTGGTGTTGGTTCCCTGGCATCTACCCGAGGCTTTTCTCCTCCCTTTTCATGTCCCCAAGGCTCATTGACCATGGGTGCTGCTAATACCTCCACCCAACCCCTGCTGTCAGATGCCCAGCAAGTGTCCCACCAGCCCAGCGCATCCTGGCTCCTCGTCCACCTGTCCTGCACCACAGCAGAGCCGGAGGCTCCTCCCAGGGCCCTCCCAGTCATGTGCTGTCTGGGCCAGGGAGGCAGAGGTTGCTGTGCCCAGTTTCCTGCCAAGACCCCAAGTAGCTGCACATTGGTTACCACGGACTTTGGCGGGTTCTATGTCCCCGTGTCTTAGACACTATGTCCTCCAGGCGGTCAGCAGCCCCCAGTGAGTTGCATGGGTCCTCTGGCATGACCTCCAGTCCCCCAAGCTGGCCTCTGCCCCGCTTGGCCTCTGTCTTCCTCTTCGACCGTCCTTACAGGCCTTTGCCTTCCTTGGACTGAGATGTGGTTATAGGACCCATGATCCCACAGGAGAGGACACACGCAGGAGGCCAGGTGAAGGTGACCGGGTGTGATCTAAGTCTTGTCCAGCTCTGAGTCACCAAACCTCAGACACTGACAGAAACTGCACCCCTTACCCAGGACAGGGAGGAATGGTAAAGGGACACTGTTGCTCCAGGTGCCCATACATTCATTTTGAAATACTTAAGGTGTGTGCCTCCTGCACCGTGGAGAATATGGGACAATCATAGCCACTCCTGCTTGCAGGCTGCTTGGTGCAGAGTGTTGGCGTCTTCAAAATACTTCCACCCTGATTTTCCACCCACTCAGCAGCCTCTACAAAAACCCCTCACCAAACAGACTGCATCTCAGAGACCTGGGCTCTGCCTCCACCTTGCTTAGTTATCTTGAGCTCGTCTCTGTTCTCGGGGCCTCAGTTTCCTCACCTGTCAAGTGATGATAACACTAAACGGGCACCCACTCTGGGCCAGGCACTAATCCCCACCATGACCAGGGATGGCAGACACATTATTGTTCCTCAGGAAACTGAGGCAGAGACCAGCAGAGCCAGTGAGAATGGGAGCAGGTCTACCCAGCCTCTGGGGGGACTCCCGCCACTACACTGCACCCTATCCTTGTCAGAGTTGAGGGCCAGGGAGTCAGTGGTCCTACCACGTAGACAGGACTTCCACTCACTCCGTCTCCCCGCTCAGCTGCCAGCCCTGCCCTTGCTGGTGGAAGATCCCAGCAGAGCCTGGGCCTGCGCTGTGAGCACCAGGATCTGCCGGGAGCCTGGGGCTTCCACTTGCCAATGAGCCCTGACCTTGGAGTGAGATGGCCCCTTCCCTTCTTCTCCCCCATCTGAGTGCACGTGTCACCAGCCACCACCTCATCTTGCTTCCACCTGCCTCACTGCCACTGTCCCCTCGTCCTCTGTTCTGTGATACTCCTGATGTGCAAAGGTAGGCGTGACCTTCTCCCTCTAGGTCACCTTCCACACCCAGAGTCACTCAGGGGGAAGCTGTGCTGGTCATGCCTCTGGGAAGGTTTAGAAAAGCCTATGAAGCTGGAAGAGTCCAATTCTGTCCTTGAATTAATTTACCAAAATGAACTCCCTCTTTCCCCAGGGCAGCGATGGTACCCTGTGACCTAAGTGAAAGGTGTCAGTCTCCTCCTAAGGCTGCCAGGTGCCCACCTCCAGGAAGTCAGGCTGGTGGAGGAGAACTAGCGCCTGGGGTCAGGTGCACTGCTTTTCACCAGGTGACACTGACTAGCTAGGGCACCGCAGCCTTGCTGAGCCTCAATGTCCACACTTGCAAAGCAAGGCTGGACGGTCATCTTCCTAGGGTCATTTGTGAGCATCAGTGAGGTAATGCAGGAGCTCCCAGCCACGGGTGCTTGGCAAGCTGTGGGTACATGAGAGCACACTCCTGTCAGTGTACTTGACAAGCCGTGGGGCACCTGTCACATCACGGGCTGGCAGTGGCACTGCCAGCTTTATGAGTGGGGAAGCCTGGCTTTACAGTCTGGTGGGGCAGATCCCAAGTAAATGAACCCTCCAATGTGTCATCCCAACTGGGCGAAGTGCTGCTCCACAGTGGAGTAGGGCCCTGAGCATCAGCCACCTCTGTGTCAGTCATCTCCATCTTGAGTTAAGTGGTCACCGGGGGCAGGAAAGCTCAAATCTGCGGCATTTGACCTGCAAAGAGACCAAGGAGAGAAGCCAGGAAATGGAATCAGTGATTTGTGACTCTGGCTTTTGTGAAGAAACCTTGTGGAGGTGACGCCATCATTCTGCAGTGGGTCCTGTTGCCCGTTTGCTCTGCTCTGCCTATAGCCCCAAGTCTGCTCACTGGGGTGACGTTTCCCTGAGGTGGGTCCTGTGATGGTCACTCCAACACTGTGTACCTCAGCTGGCCTCTGACACTGGGAACCAACTGGTCACTTGGGGCAAAAAAGGACATAAGAATATGCAGCGCCCAGGCCACTGTGATCCCAGCCTCAGGGTGCCCAGGACTCTCCGCACCCAGGGGGCCTCTCTTATTCCATAAACAGTATTTGCTGTGGAAAGAGACCAGATAAATGGGTTGGTTGTAGACCTTTTCAGTTTGGCTCATGTACTGCTGCTCAGCTGGGTTTAGGAGCCCTGAGGCCTAAGGCAACATCCTAGGGAGCTCAGGATGCCAGTCTGGGAGGGAGGGAAACAGTAGCGAGAGTAGGAGAAGTCCAGGTGGGGCCTCAAGTGGACAGTCAGGCAGCGCAGCCACCCAGGGACTAACGAGCCCAGTGAACAGCATCTCTCACCAAAGCAGAAGCACTGGGAGAAGGCTGGAGCCAAGAAGTGGCTGGAAAGCTTCTGGCCTTTGTCCTAGGAAACATCAAGGATTGGGAGAATTGGATGAGTGCTCTATGAGATATGAGAACGGTGTCTACAGAGTCCAAAAGCAGAAGCTAGGAACTGTACTAGTATTCCTTACTAGCACGCAAGCTTCAGGTGAGGTTTGACCCAGCACTCAATGCCCATATCACTAGACCTGTTTCTTTCTCTTCACCTTCCAGGATGTTGATTCTTTGAGATTGGTTTCTCTAGTGATCACACATGCTTGTGGCTGGAAGAGGGACATGGTTAGTGTCCCTCAATCACATAGCAAAGAAGTAGAGGGCCAGAGGGCTAGCCAAAACTTGAGGCACTGTCAATAAGGGCATGGAGGCATGGAATTTGTGTCCAAGCCTAGGGTAGGGCCCCTGGGAGCCTCATCTGCAGAGGACTCTGGTTTCCAGGGATGAGGCTGGAGAAAAACCTGTGATCTCTTCCAACCTGGGGACCATATCCATGGAAGTATGGAGCACCCCATTATCTCAAGCCCATTTCTAGTCACAGAATTCCTAGGTTGGGAGGGGCAGGAGTGAGGTACCATTAGGGATCAGTGCTGGAGGTCCCCCCACAGCTTGCTACTGGGTGGAGCTAGATGACCTCCATGGCAGGGAGGCAGCCTCCCTGGCTTCCAGATCTGCTGGTGTGGTTTCCTTTATTTCCATCTCCCCCAGGTGACACCACTCTTCAGTGGGGGAATGGATCAGGCTACCTCTGGTCCCAGAGTCACTGGACTTACTCCTTCAGTTTTTTTTTTTTCTGCTCTACTAGGGTTCTTTAAGGGAGCAAGGGCTGGGTTTTCTAGCATGGATGATTATATAATCCAAGAGCTGAGCAGCGTCAGGGCTGCAGAGAACACTCCTCTCACCTCAGTTTAACTTGCCATGGGTGACAACCACACTTGCAGAACTTGTAAGGAAGCAAGAGTCGGGGGAGGCCAAAGATGGGCTTTCTTTTCTTTCTTATTTCTTAGTTATAAGTGGACACAATATATTTCATTTTTATGTGGTGCTGAGGATCGAACCCAGTGCCTCACGCATGCTAGGCAAACACTCTACCTCTTGAGCCACAACCTCAGCCCGATGCGCTTTCTTTTGTTTTCTTGTCCTGAACTCTGGAGCTCTGATGATCCTCCAGCCTCAACCTCCCAAGCACTGGGTCTACAGGGGTGTGCAGCTGCACCCAACCATATTTACTTGGAAATAATGGCAACCATGTAGGTGACTTCACCTCTTCCATAGGCTGTGAACCCCTGGCTCTCATTCTGCCATAGCAGGGCCTGCACACACTACCCTCTGCCAGAACCCAGCCCACTGCTTTGCTCTGTTGTTCTAGACCCTTCCCAGCAGGTGCCAAAAAGCCAAAGGGTGAAGGATCTCTCTGCAGAGCTCAGATCAGGTCCATTCCTATAGAATAGCACTAGAATGATGAGCGACCTCACCTTCTGAACCGGCCCCTTGCTTTGAGACCAGGAGCCCAGGACAGGAAGGCTGCTGGAATGCAATCACACTTATTTTCTTATAATCTGCAGAGAGAGGCTTGTAGATTTAAACATGACTAAAAACATTCTGAAAAGCAACTATTTTGAATTGGTTTTATTTAAATTTTACAGAAACCTGATTGAAGTTAAGTATGTAATCATAAGTCCAATAACAATTTCTACAAAAATGCACATACAAGGCCAGAATTCCTTAAAAGCAACTAATACCATATTTTTGTTTTGCATAAAACATGCATTAATATCAACTGCCACATGTTGGCCAAAATCAGTCTCTACAAGAAGAGACGGTCCAATACAGTCAATAAGAAAACTAGTTGTGAACAACAGGTAAAAAAAGAGGTTCTCTGGTTAATAAAAGAAGGAGCAGTACCTTTCATAAAACAAGCCCTTCAGCACTGGGTGGTTTGTACTATTGTGCTGCACAGTGACACATCACCTCTGAGACTCAGTCCTGAACTGTCATAGGAATAAGGAACTTTTGGTGGTTAAGTCAGACATTCAGGAAGATATAAACTTTCAGAATATGATGATACTTAGTGCAATTTTGCAGAAGGGGTTCAAAACATCCTCAGACTTGAAACATTGTCTGCAGACACCTTGAGTTTTTACTGAGCCCTCCTCAATAGGCCACTCAGGGCAAACGCCTGCAGTCATAGGACCTTCGGCTCCACACACTGGTCTTCATGAGGATCTGTAGTTAGGAGGCTCAATGCCAAAGAACATGAGTTGTACCATTTCTCTGAGACCTTCATGTCTGTGGGCCTCGTTCACCTTTTCCAGGGATTGGTGGTTACTCCTGCATAAAACCACTGGGCACAAAGGGAATACTAACACACAAGTGTGGCCCCAAAGTCTAAGACACCTGCTAAGATACCTCAAAGTGTGTCATCTATTGTCAGGAAAAACTGTTCCTCCGGAGGGGGCAACTGAGAGCTCTATATTTATCAAAAGGTGTTTTCCGTATGGACTGAGAGCTATAAAGAAAGTTCTTACCAACTGAAAGGCCTTTCCCTCAAACACAGGGTTTTATACAACATTCTAGAGGAACTTCAAAAGAAGATCCCACAATCAAGGGAAAGCGGCTGTGGATGTTATGCTTCAATATACAAACTCAGCACTCGTGTAGCCTAGGGCTTGTTTGGAGTCTTCTACAGTCTGTCTCTTCCAAAACAGGGCAGTCACCACCCTGCTCACTGCAAGTCAGCCAATATCTTGTCTTCAGCACAGATTCAAGGGGAAAAATAACTTATTAGAGTTCTAATAACATTTTAATAACAGAACAATATCAAAATAGGTCCATTTTAATATATGCTTATGAATATCCCTGATAATATAAGGAAATCCAGAGGACTTTGTAAACCACCAAGATTTCACAGGGGTGATACCCGGTCATTTTCTAGGCAGCAAAAAGGGACCAGTGTACTGGTGACTTTCCCCATGAAGCCCTGTGAGCACTACAGCACTGAAATTCTAATATTTGAGTGCCAGTAGAATAGTGAAGGAAAATTTCACTTTATTAGTAAAATTAGTAACAAAGGTTTGCTTCCTCAACCCTGCCCTCACTTCATCTCCCTGCCTGAGACAGATATCCAAGCCAAAAGTTACCATCAGTCCTGGCAGCTCTGGAGGCTGGGCCCAGAGTAAACAAGTCCCAAGAGCTTTTCGAGCCATGACCCAACCTCAGAAAACAGGGAGGTGGGAGAAAAGGCAGACCACGCTTGAGGAAGCTTTGACCCAAGGCACCACGATCATGGGGTGAGGGACCTAGAGAGGTTCTGCTGACAGCAAGAGAACCTTCCATGCTGCCTGCAGAGGAGGTCCCAGAAGGCAACAACTCTGCAGCCAAGTGCACACAACTCAGGAGTGAAAGAACAAATCATTTAAAAACAAACCAATTGCTTCCTCAAAACCAAATCAAACTTCTTAAAACTTATAAGCAGAAAACCCTGGGTATCCTGGGGCGAGAGAGCTGAAGTCTGTGGAATGAGCTGTATTTAGCTAAGTCATAAAGAAGGCTGCTGCCTGTGAAGTCAGCATAACCCTTGTGGCTACCGTAGTCAAGGAGGAAGGGAGCCTGAGGCGCAGGAGGCCTCTCCACAGAGGAGGATGGAAAGGGGACCAAGTATGAAGTAGGCCTCATTTATTCCTGGAGCAGTAAGTGGCATTTTCATTGGCCTGAATGAGAAAGCTCTGACTCCACTCTAGCTGCAATAATACTGCATTCCTTCCACTCTTCTTCTCTTTTTTGACTGAAATTCTTCAAAGAACTGCTGAATGTCCTCTCTCTTAACAACCTGTTAATGAAAAGTGAGGATTAAGAAGAGAACTAAATCACAGAACAGCAATAAAAGGTTATAACATTCACAAACAAGTGAAACATTGATAAGAATTACAAGCCAGGTACAGTGGTGTATGTCTATAATCCCAGCAACTCAGGAGATTGAAGCAGGAGGATCACAAGTTGGAGGCCAGCCTCAGCAACTTGGAAAGAGCCCATCTCAAAATAAAAAATAAAAGGGCTAGGGATGTAGCTAAGGGGTAAAGTTCCCCTGGGTTCAATCCCCAGTACCAAAAGAAGAAAATTGCAGATACTCCTTGATTCATGATGGGGTTACATATGCATAAACCCATTGTAAGTTGAAAGTATCCTAAGATAAAAATGCAATTAACACATTAATGCTAAGTTGAGCCACTGTAAATCAGGGTCTCTACACTGAATGTGTAATTAGCTATACCAGCTACATTCTGCAGAAGAGTTCAACAAGGCCCCCCAGGCTGAGCTACTCGGTCACACAGGGCACACAGCAGAATGGTTCAAAGTTTAGCTTCCACCACCTGCCTCAGCTTCCCTGTATAAGATAAGAAAGAAACAGCACCTACCTAAGAAGGTCATCTGAAGGTCAAATACACTATGATGCCTATAAAACCCGCCTGGCAGATAGTAAGTGCTATCAGACATTAGCTAAAAAGAAGTGACAGAGCCAGCATCCAAACTAGGACCACAGCATACTCTCACCACCAAAGCTGTCCTTTAGAAATGGCCTTCAGGGGCTGGGGTTGTAGCTCAGTGGCAGAGCGCTTGCCTAGCATGTGTGAGGCACTGGGCTTGATTCTCAGCACCACATACAAATAAATTAATAAAGGTTCATCAACATCTAAAAATTAAAAAAAAAGAAAAAAGAAAAAAGAAATATCCTTCAGCTCCACAAATCACCCACAGAAAACAAAACTTGAGATCTGTGCTTTCTTTTTACCAATAGTGGAGAATATTTTAACAAAGAAAAAAACAAAACCACACACACCAAAAAAAACACTTTTCCCTATCAAGAATCTCAAATTAAAGATGTTTTGCTATACAAACATAAGAATTATTGGGGTTAAAAAAAAGTTCAACAAACTAGAAGCACTACTTTTTGTAAATCCATTTCATGCAATAAAAATTAAAAATTTATCTCCTCAGTAGGAGATTTAGAGCATTATATAAAGATGCTTATAAAAGAAGCACTAAATAAATAAAAAAGCAAACTGGGACAACCCAGGGGTTCCTGCTCCAAGAGGGAGTCTAGGCCAGATGATATGATGGAAAGCTGTTCTAAGGGATCACCATGAGACAAGTTTGTTCATTTATTTTTAATTACATTATTAGTGGGAAAGAAGGATGGTGAGGCAGGAAGAGCAAAGAAAAAAAGAAAATGTGAACAAAAGCAAAAGCAAACAACAGGGGAAAGAGAAAGAGGAAGCAGGAGGGGCGTCAATCATACAAAATGTAAACCTTCTTCTGTTCCCAGGGACAAGTTCGGCTGATCTGACTGAATGGCAATGCTGGCTTACAACTTTCTTGGGGTAGAATACTTATTAGTCCTTTAAATGAAAGACCTTTGTCAGTACTTGGCCACACACCAGTACTTGATACACCAGATTCATAAGAACAAAAGGAAAACTGCTGACCCCTAAGAAATTGAGGGTTTAGAAAGCCAAACAGCCTGAGGTAAGTATAGCTCAAGGCTCTAATGGACTGAGCTAAATGGCTTGGGAAACTATACTTTAAAAATGCTAGTAATAAATATAATACTTGGAAGTTTCAAAATGAAGGATCTGTGAGTCATAAACATTAAACAGCGGAAAGAAGTATCTCTGGTGTGTATACCATGGCAGGAGACCACAAAGCATCCCATTAGAGGGTGCAGTGTTTGGATTCTAGATGTCCTAAGATGGTCACAGCCAACAGAGTAGAAATGCTAACAAAGAAATACTGGGTCTAACAGTAAATCATTTTACTGCTTTGTCTCAGAAAATCTGTAGTTCTAAGTGTTACTTTTTACAGTCAGATACAAACATTAAATAAAACTCCACCATCATCAGAGAACATCTAGATCATACTAACATCATTTCCTGTGGTTGAAGACAACCATGGCAGTAAAGTAATGACAACCTGAGGCTTTCCCCATTCTTAGGTAAAGATATAGTTAGTAATGTTGAGAAATAATTGAAAAATCACATTTTTCTGTCTTCTGAAGCCATCACATCAGATTTAAAAAACTGAATAAAATGTTTTCAAATGTGAATGGGCAAAGATCACGTATCTCATTGTGATTCAGATCTAATAAAGTGCAGAGGTTACACAAGTGAGGTACAGCCTCACTGTTCATGGAGTCATGAACAGTCTTAGTTATAGCAGGAAAGAAGCTCAAGTCACAACAACCAGAGGAGAGACTGTGCAATAGAGAAAACATAGAGTCCAAGAACTGTTCAGAAGTAAGCAACATTCATCAGACCCATGTCCCTGGCTACAGCAGAGCCACAGCTTAACTGTACAGAAGGACAACCTTCCAGAGAAAATTTAAATTTTGTTTTGCATTTGTCTGTGGAAGATAGGTGTCTGTCAGAAATGTATGAATAGTAGAGGACTGTAAAGTATTTGTAAGAAATTTTCTTCTCCAGTGGTAGAGTTCTACTCTAAACTATGGGTCTAGTTTTACTTTTTTGTGCTCAATCATTTTTCCCTCCCACTCCCAAGGACATGTGCTTCAGACAGGATCAGCAGTCAGTATCCCCTGATTCCTCCAGTGGCCTTCTCCTCTGCTACAGCTACTTTCTCCAGACTCTGTGGGACTGTTCCTGCCTCTCATTCCTTCAGCCATTAGGGATTGGTAAGGACTCCAACACATCCCTTGGTATCTCGTCGCCCTTTACTGATTCCCCTTAAAGTCTGCCAACATCCCATAGTTTCTGCATTAAATTTTCAAGTACTCCATTTTTACTCTTCATTTTTTATCATAAAAAGGAAATCAATAGTGTAAAATATACACAGTTATGATTAAAATTCCTTAAACTCAACATACCGTGCCTTCATCAGCAAATCTCTTCAGGTAATCTTTCAGTTCAGTCTTCAAGTCATTGTATTCTAAACCAAAACCACAAAAACATTTGAAATTTAGATAATTAGAAATTAGATAATTAAAAATTTATTTCCTTTTTAGCTGACCTCTTTTTTTTTAACCTTTATTTATTTATTTATTTATTTATTTATTTATTTATTTATTTTTCATGTGGTGCTGAGGATCAAACCCAGTGCCTCAGGTGTGCTAGGCAGGCACTCTACTGCTGAGCTATAATCCCAGCCCAAGGTACTTATTTTAAAAGAAAACATTTATTTGTCACTGATGGTTGAGTATGTTAATAGTTTAAACCAAACTTTGAAATCTGCATATAAACTTACTCTGAATTTCATTCTCAATATCATCATTCTTTTTTTTTTTAAAGAGAAAGAGAGAGAGAGAATTTTTTAATATTTATTTTTTAGTGTTCAGCGGACATAACATCTTTTTGTATGTGGTGCTGAGGATCGAACCTATGTGCATTCCAGGCGAGCACGCTACTGCTTGAGCCACATCCCCAGCCCTCAATATCATCATTCTGATATCCGGGATACTTTAACCACCACCATCAAACTCAAAAAACCCATAAACAAAAACAAGAATAAAATAAATATCCACACTACCATAAAGGTCAGTTAAGATTTTTTTTTTTTTGGGGGGGGGGGTCAGGCACTGGGGATTGAACCCAAGAAGCTTAACCACTGAGCCATATCCCCAGCCCTTTTTATGTTTTTTGTTTTGTTTTGTTTCTTTCTTTGAGACAGAGTTTCACTAAGTTGCTTAGGGCCCTGCTAAGTTGCTGATGCTGGCTTTGAACTCATGATCCTCCTGACTCAGTCTTCTGGGCTGCTGGGATTAAAGGTGTACCACTACTCCTGGCCAGTTAAGAATTTTTTAAAAAGGATTTCCTATTTCTCTGGAATTCTAGTACTTGAAATAACTCTGGACTCATCAAACATTAAATTTTAAAACCCTGGGCTGGGGTTGTGACTCAATGGTAGAGTGCTTGCCTAGCATGCATGAAGCACTGGGTTCAATTCTCAGCACCACGTAAAAACAAATAAATAAATAAAAATTCATCAATAACTAATAAAAATTTAAAAAAATGAAAACCTATTCACCTATTTAATAACAGTTTTTATTACATGCCAAGCACAAGGGCCACAAAAATCTTTTAAATGCAGCCACCATCATTGAAAACTTTTTTAGTCTAATAAAGGCAAAAGGAACTAATCAGTTACAAATAAAAGATACAAATAAAAGAAAGAAGTAATCAATGCTATAAAAGGGACCCAAAGGTGGGGCTGGAGTCGTGGCTCAGTGGTAGAGCACTTGCTGAGCATGTGTGAGGCACTGGGTTTGATCCCAGCACCACATTAAAAAAATTAAACAAAATAAAGGTATTGTGTCCATCTATAACTAAAAAAGATATTTGAAAAAACGGGGGTGGGGACACAAAGATGGTGGCATCCAACTGGAAACTGGCTGGGACAGAAACACGGAAATAAGTTGGGCATGCGAGGAAGAGGCCAGTGGGAGGGGGAGACGTAAAAGCCTACAATTAAGGATTCAGAAACATTTTTCCTTCTAGTGGTTTCCTATGAACCTCTGAAGGAACCTCAAGAACTGACAAAAAAGATGACATACTTTGCTTTAAAAAAAAAATGACATAATGCTCAATGAAAATTATTTCAATTGGTGGAAAATTTTTCTATTCTGTATTCATACATCTACTCTTAATCAAAACAGTACATGTAGTAGTTTCTCAAACATGTAATTACTCTAATATGAAGCTCTGAATCAGTGGTCAGAGCAGTTGAATACTCAGCAATATTAAAATGAAGAAATTATAGTTAAGGCCTACTACGCAACTCAAAATTTTAATTTTCTCAGCATTAAGTTAGAAATATAGTGGTTATCCTCTTTACACTTTTAAAAAAAATGTTTCTGTAGTTGTAGATGGATAGGACGCCTTTATTTTATTTCCTTATTTCTGTATTTGGTGCTAAGGATTGAACCCAGTGCCTCACCCATGCTAGATAAGTCTTCTGCCACTGAGCCCCAGCCCCTATATTTTTAACATCACGAAAAAAAAAAACTTTTGAACTTTATGAATTTTATACATATAAACAGTATTTACCACAAATGAGTTCCACTTGCTGGACTCTGTTCATGCTGTTAAGGGTGTCCATTAAAGGGTCCCTCCTATCAGTTGCCTGGTCAATCTTGCCTTTATTTTCATAGGCCAAAACTGTGTCATATTCATCTGTCAGGAACAGGACATCTAGATCTCCATACATTTTCTTTAAAAAATAAAACCAGTTCTCCCATTAAAACTGTGTGTCATTTTCAGAAAGTCAATTTCATGAGAATTACTAAAAATGTATTTATTATTTTTAAATTAATGCCTAGAAAAATCTGAACCCCCCCCTTCTCTTTTTGGTACCAGGAATTGAACCCAGGGGTCCTTAAAATTAAGCCACATCCCCAGCCCTTTTTTATATTTTACTTAGAGACAGGTCTCACTGAGTGGCATAGAGCCTCGCTAAATTGCTTAGGCTGGCTTTGAATTTACAATCTTCCTGCTTCAGCCTCCTGAGCTGATGGGATTACAGGTGTGCACCACTATACCTGGCAAATCTGAGCCTCTTAACACAAAGCTGCTTAAAGGATTTAAACTTTTTGCCTAAATCTTTTTCAGAAATCTCTCCACTTCCCACGGGATGCTGTATATCATCTACGAAATTTTTATGTAAAAAATCCCTGATTTATTACAACTTTCAAGCAATTTATGTTTCCAAGCAACTTTATTATATAAAAAAAGATATTAGCTATTTTCCACTAAAATTGAGGTAAGTAAATAAAAAGTACTGCATAATTATTATTTTTCCTACAAGGATTCAGACAAGTATGATTTTATAAATTTACTTAACAGAAAAAAAAAACTGAAAGTCTTCTATATTCCTACAATTCCATAAAAACATATTTCAGCACACAAAACATATAAACATTAAATTTAATCAAATACTCACCATACAATCTTGGCAGGTGCACAACTTGCTACGCCAGTTAAAAGGCCAATAGGTGGCAGCATCTCTCTTTATAAACTGCTTAGCTTTAAGCTCCTGAAGTTTGCAGCCAGATTGTGATTCTGAGTTGAGGCTTTGATTCTTAACCACTGTCTAAAAAAAAATTGAGTTTTGAAGTATTTATCATAGTTTTCATAGTTTCTATTTTTGTAGAAGGATTTCTTTAGGCAAAGAAATCCAAAGCTATAGAGCTTACAGAATTAATGTTGTCTAAATTTTATTTTTTTATGGCTTGTACTTCATATATTACCTGGAGATCACATTCAGAAGTAGAGCTGGTACATGGTTCATTTTTCTGCTCTGCCTTAGGATCTTTGACAGCATCCTTTCCAGGTTCTGGAACCTCCTCTTTGAGGGTACTATCTTGGTGATCTCCATTTCCAGGTTTGATAACTTCCTGATCACCTACTCCATCAACATTTAGCATTAAACCATCATCCTCAGCAGATATTTTACTTACTGTGGATTCAATGAAAAAATTAATAAATAAAAACCATATACACCCCACAGACCTATCAGACAATGGAAGTCACTGAATCTAATTTAAAAATATTTTAGAATCTGGAAAAGAAGAACATTCAATCTTAGTCTCTGGTATAGCAAGAAAGGAAACACCAAACTTCTTTAGATTACACTTACCTAATCCAAATAATTTAAGCAATCAATGTGCAAAGAAGAAAAGAATATGCTAAAAAGAGAGATGGAACAATTCAAGAAATGAAGCAGTTGCGGGGGGGGGGGGCATAGCTCAATGGTACAACACTTGCCTAGCATGTGAGGCACTGGGTTCAATTCTCAGTACCACATATAAATAAAATAAAGACCCACTGACAACTAAAAAAAAAATCACAAAAAAAAAGAAAGAAAGAAATGAAGGAGTAAGAAGAGATTTAACTGCAAATACAAATAGAAGAAGGGTAGTTTTAGTAAAAACATGAGTTTTTCTCTAATGTGAGGAGGAAATAAAAAGAACAGGTATAAAGCAGAAATACTATGCAGGAGAGAAGAGAAATGGTGAGGAACTCATGAGGATGATGGCATTTCAATTTAAAAGCAGATGAAGTCATAAAGAAATGGAGAGAGAAGGGGAAAATTAAGAAAACCTCATGAATGAGAAATACAGAGAGGGCCCCTGTCTGAGGAAAGTGAGAGAGATATTCAGAAAGGGCATAAAAGAAAGAGGGAGCATGAAGTTTAAGAACTTAGAGGCAAATCAAAAACATAGGATGAGATCTTAGGTGTAGCTATGCTGTTGTGGATTGTAAGGTAAAATAGTCCTCAAAGGTGTGAAGGGCAAGAAATTAAGAGGCTGGAGCAGCAAACACTATGAAGAATTGCCATCTTAAGAAAAAAGGGGTGGGGATGTGCTTTGGTGATGGAGCACTTGACTAGCATGCACAAGGCTGTGGGTTTAATCCCCAGCTCCACATAAATAAATAAAGTTCATTATCAATAAGATATTTAATGCCCTAACACCATTCATTGCTGATCTGACTCGATATCTTAGTCTATAACAAAAGTACTAGATAACTGTATTATCATCTGCTTTGGTCTGAATGTTCATCTTTCCAAAATCTGCATGTTAAAACCTAATCTCTAATGCAATATTAAGAAGCAGAAGCAAGGCATGGTGGCACATGCCTGTAATCCCAGTGACTTGGGAGGGTAAAGCAGAAGGATCACTAGTTTGAGGCTAGCCTCAGCATCTTATTGCGATTCTGTCCAAAAATTAAAAATAAAAAATTTAAAAAGAGGCAAAGCCTTCATAAGACAATTATGTCAGGAGGTATGGAGTTGGCACCCTTAAAAAGATGCCTAAAATATTCTGGTTTTTCTTCAATCATATAAATCTTTTACTGTGTGCCTTTCCCACTATGTGAAGAAACAAGCACACACCAAACACCAAATCTCTGGCACTTTGATCTTGACTCACCTGTATCCAGAACTGTGAGCAATAAATTTCTATTGCTGATAAGTTACCTAGTCTACTGTATTTGTTATAATATCCCAAATGGACTAAGACATCACCCCTACCCAACCAATAGCATGTCTGACATTTAATGATATATTTTAGTTTCTATTTTTTAAAAATCCATTCAAAATCTGCCTCCTTAATTTTTTCCAATTCTAGTCTCATGCATAGGTGCAACATACCATCTAGGTTCACTTATTCGTGGTAGTTTCCCAACCAATCTACAAGGATTTTATGGAGACGAATCATATCTTATACTGTTTTCTGTACTTCAGTGTCCAAAATAGTTATTAAAAATTCTGGACTGAACATACACATTTCACAAGCACAAGTTTGTGTCATACCAATTTCACAAAGACACCTACCTGCCAACTGTGCAGCATAAGCCCACAGGAAAGAACAACGTTTCATACAAGCCTGGCACACCATCTCTTGGAAATCCCCACTCTCAGGGGGAATGGCACCAAGATGCTGCAGATACACAAAACAAAATATTTTCCTTGTGATTGAACTATCTAAAATGATCATCATTTTATAAACAAATATTGCAATAGTACACTCACCATATCTCTGTAAGCTTTTTTTTTTAAATATTTATTTTTTAGTTATCGGCGGATACAACATCTTTGTTGGTATGTGGTGCTGAGGCTCGAACCCAGGCCGCACGCATGCCAGGCGAGCGCGCTACTGCTTGAGCCACATCCCCAGCCCCCTGTAAGCTTATTTTTAAAAGAGTAATTGTAATGTAAAATAAAACAATTTGAAAGGAAAAGCCTCTAACTTTTTGTGGAGATAATGCCTTTAAAAGGTGAAAATTTTCCTTACCCTTCCATGAAACCAGTCTTCACAGACTACACACTGGATCATCTCATCTGGAACCTAATACAAAAAAATAGTTTGCTTGTTAATGATTATCCTGAATTCTGGGACATGGAAGTAAATCTGGCACACAGCAAATTAAAAATTAAATAATTCTGGGGACTGAGGATGTGGCTCAGTGGTAAAATGCTTGCTTAGCATGCACCAGTCCTGGACTCCATCCCCAGTACTGCAGAGAAAAAAATCTCCACCAACTCTGTGAAACCCCTATCTATGTAATAGTAGTCAGCAGACAAGTAAATTAATTATATATGAACTGATGTTGCAAAGGATTACACTGAGATATGTGAGATATTTTTTGAAAATGTACAAAATTATCAAAGCTCTTTCACATGAACTACTTTAATATAGGATTCTTATTAAACTTTATAAATATGAAGGGAATTCTCCTTTTATATATAAACCTGTGAATTGACCAAAGTAGAATATGAAAACTGGGACTTTTTGTCACAATATGCTATCAAGGAAACTGGAATGTAAATGTCACAATCTTTGGTAATACAGACAACTTCTCTATTTGAATAAATTAAATGGCTGCATTAGGAAAATTAGATACCAAAGGGCAGACTATTTGGAGGATGAGTTTCCTTTCATTCCCAGACTTTCACATTTACTAATTAACTTCCTAATTTTTAGTTACTAAAAATTCTGGACTGAACATACACATTTTTATTCTGTCCTTTTACTGTGGTTTTCTTAAAGAAGGAAAAGCAACTGCATGTCTGCACATGCACACACACACATACATAAAATCAACAAAGTAATTTTTTTTTGCCTGCTTATTTTTCATCTTGTCTTTTGATTCAACAGTGTTATAAGTAACACTTTACCCCATACCTCAAAATATCTAGTTTTAAGGTTTTAATTTTATTAACTCAAACTCAAAAAAATATCTTTAATTTCTTTCTCTATTTTGATTCAATATTTTTTTTTTTCTTTTAAAGATACTGGGGATTGAACTCAGGGGCACTCTACCACAGAGCCACATCCACAGCACTATTTTGTATTTTATTTAGAGAGAGGGTCTCACTGAGTTGCTTAGCGCCTCACTTTTGCTGAGGCTGACTTTGAACTTGTGATCCTCCCGTCTTAGCCTCCAGAGCTGCTGGAATTACAGGTGTGTGCCACTGCATCTGGCTTAATATTTTAAGATAATTAAAATGCAAGAAAGGAGGCAGAAAGCCATTTTTCTAACTATAAAAAGCACTCCGTTGGGGCTGGGAATGTGGCTCAGGCGGTAGCGTGCTCATCTGGCATGCGTGCGGCCCAGGTTTGATCCTCAGCACCACATACCAACAAAGATGTTGTGTCTGCCGAGAACTAAGAAATAAATATTAAAAATTCTCTCTCTCTCTCTCTCCCCTCTCTCACTCTCTCTTTAAAAAAAAAAAAAAAAAAAAAAAGCACTCGGTCAAATCAGCCAATACACAAAACAAAAAACACAACCCAATCAAAATGTGGACTAAAGTTATGAAAGGACAATTCAAAAGATTATTACAAATGTCCAGTAAAATCATAAAAAGATGCATAACCTCAATCATAATCAGGGAAAGAAAAAATTTTGAAAGACACTATTCTTCCTTCATTAAAATGTCAAAATTTAAAGAACTGGTAATAAAATAGGATCAATTAGAGTACTGGGAAAAAAAATGCTATCATATATCATTGGTGGCTGAACCATTTTACCAGATGTGATCACAATTTTAAATACAAAAATCCTTTGACTAATCAAGTCTATTTCTACATATCCATTCCATATAAATACCTGAAGGAGTATACTCAGATACTTTACTGTGTAAGGATGTTCACTGTAGCCTTCTTAGTAATAGTGAAAAATTAGACAACACCATTCTGCTATAGAAGAACAGTTGGGTTAATTAACAGATCAACTAACTTATTTCAAACCATGGGATACACAGCAGCAGTTAAAATGAGGGAAATTTGTGTTGCTTAACATGTCTATGATATACTAAAAAGTTGCAGAAGTGAATATACAGAATTTTCTTTTTGGGGGGGGGGGCGGGGCTGGGATTGAACCTAGGCACTCTTTTATCACTGAGCTACATCCCTAGCCCACTTAAAAATTTTTTGAGACGAAGTCTTGCTAAGTTGCTTAGGGCCTCGCTAAGTTGCTGAGGTTGGCACTTGTAATTCTTCTGCCTCATCTTCCCAAGTTGCTGGGATTATAGGCATGTGAGGCAGAATTTTCACTTTTGTTAAAAGGAAACTACACATTGAAACACAAACTCATTTGAACACTTTTATGTGTACAGAAAAAGACTTGAACATGTATGTGTGTGTGTATATATATATATATATATATATACACACACATATACACACACTAAAGTGTTAACAGGTTATGCCTTGGAGGTGAAAAGCACAGGAATACAGTTTGTACACATTTCTTTCCTTTAAGGAAGACAAGAAGTTGAAGATCATTTCCCATAAGTGTTGGGGAAGGGGTCAACCAGCAGGAAAGGGAGAAAAGGGAATAAGTTCTGGACTTCAGAGAGTCCCCTCCAATATTTCATAACCATGATATAACAATGAGAATAATATGTGAGAGCAGTACCAGTTACAGGTCCAATCCACATTCATTAAAAATAGGTAAATCAGAATTCCTGAGCATCTTAAAATGCCTCCTACAGGGTTCTAGAGCCCTAGATATGACATGAGGCTAAGGAATTAAGGCTAGTGATGACACAATCCCAGGTTTTAATCTCCAATTTTCTTACCTCATCTTCAGGATCAGGATAAGGTCTCTTGCAAATGCAGTATAATCCAAAAAAGTTGTCATTGTACTTATTACAAGAATTTACCTTTGCTTTGTCCTGAAAGATAATATTAATATTAATTTCAGTATACAGTATGACTTAATTTTAAGGATAATTTCATGCATCATAAAATTTATGCATTCGATAAATTTCTGCATTAAATATCTTTCTCCTAGAAGCTAGTCTTAAACTTTCAAAGTCTGAAGAAAATTCACTCCTACTAGAGATACTATTTCCCAGATCTGGGAAAAAAATAAATTTTTTTTTATCCTTTCTGTAGCAATTGGGGAAATTGTTTTCAATAAAACGAAGACAAAAGTTATTCACAAATATTAATTATCAACCTGTGTGAACCACCATTGGCCTAGAATTTCAGTGTACTTCTTTAAGCACAGTTGTGAATAGCCAATAGCTAACTGAGAGGCAAAGAGGACTGGGGTTGTGGCTTAGTAGTAGAGCGCTTGCCCGGCATGTATGTGGCCCTGGCTTGAATCCTCAGAATCACAGCTAAATAAACAAAATCAAAACTCCACTGGACACTGAAAATATTAAGAGGCAAAGAAATTGCCTAGAACTAACCTACAAAGGAATGTGAAAAACATGACAGCTTGGGCAATTATGATGGAATAAGTCACATTCCTTACATTTTATTTACCTCTGTTATTTCATTAAAAGTTATGATATTAGTATAGTATTTATTAGCCAAAGTTCAGTGAAAAGTGCTATGTGGATCTAGCCCCCATTATTACCATTTGATTTATTCAGTTTAAAAGTTATATTCTTTGCTTCAAAAGCCTCAGAGGATAAGCATAACCAACAAAACAAACATGCAGAATTAACACTGTTAAAATGCTCATACCACCAAAAGCAAAATACAAATTCAATGCAATCCTCATAAAAATACTAATGACATTCTTCACAGAACTAGAAAATATGGAATAATAAAAGACCCAGAATAGCCAAAGCAATCTTAAGGCAAAAAAAATGTCAGGCATCACAATACCCAGCTTCAAATTATTCTACAGAGCAATAGCAATAAAAGCTGCAATAGCAACAACAATAGCATAGAAACAGACACACAGCCAATGGTACAGAAGAGAATACACAGGGCAAACCCACACATCTACAGTCATCTGATCCTTGACAAAGGTGCCAAAAACACACAATGGAGAAAAGACAGCCTTTTAAACATTTGAGGCTGGGAAAACTGATTATCCATATGTAGAAGAATGAAAATAGACACTTATGTCTTAACCTGCATAAAAATCAACTCAAAATGGATGAAAGACCTAGGAATTAGACCAGAAACTATGCAACTCCTAGAAGAAAACATAAGGTCAACACTACAGCTTTTAGTCACAGGCAATGACTTTCTCAAAAGGACCCCAAAAGCTCTGGAAATAAGGCCAAGAGTTAATAAATGGGACAGCATTAAATTAAAAAAGCTTCTGTACAGCAAAAGGAGATAATCAGAAATGTGAAAACTCACAGGAGAAAAATCTTTGCCAGGTACTCTTCTGACAGAGGATTAATATCTAGAATATATAAAGAGCTAAAGAAACTTTACACCAAAAAAAAAAAATCAAATAACCCAATTAATAAATTGTCAAATAAACAGACACTTCTCAAAAAAAAAAAAAAAAGAAAGAAATACAAATGGCTAACAATATATGAAAAAATGTTCAACATTATTAGCAATTAGGGAAATGCAAATCAAAACTACATTGAGATTTCATCTCATACCAGTCAAAATGGCAGTCATCAAGAATAATAAATGCAATAATAATAAATGCTGGAGAGGATATAGAAGAAAAGGAACACTTTTACACTGTTGGTGGAACTATAAATTAGTACAACCAATATGCAAATCAGTATGAGGATGCCTCAAAAGAGTAGGCATGGCATGACCATATGACCCAGCTATACCATGTGTCAGTATTTTTGTACTGGGGATTAAACTCAGGGGCACTCAACTAGTGAGCCACATCCTCAACCCTATTTTTTATTTTATTTAGAGATAGGGTATTGCTGAGTTGCTTAGTGCCTCTCTTTTTTGCCAAGGCTGCCTCTGAACTTGCAATCCTCCTGCTTTAGCCTCCCAAACCACCAGGATTACAGGCATGCACTACCTCAACTGGCTCACTTCTCAGTATTTACTCTGAGGAATTGAAGCCATCTTACTACAGTGATATACACATACGATACAGCACAATTCACAACGGCCAAACTATGGAACCAGACTAGGTGACCACCAATGGATGAACAGATAAAGAAACTGTGGTACACATACACAATGGAGTTTTACTCAGCCATAAATAAAAATGAAATTATGTCATTTGCAGGAAAATGGATGGAACTACAGACTACCATGTTAAACGTGTAAGTCAAACTCAGGTTAAAGGGGTATGTTTTCTTTCACATGCATAAGCTAGAGGGAAAACAAAAGGTGGGGGTGGATCTCCTAAAAATCAAAGGGAGATTAAAAACAAAAAGGGACCAAAGGGTGGAAGACACGGAAGGAGGGGAGAAATGCAGGGCAATGATACTGTCCGTATTATATTGTTATATTGTGTGCATGTCCAAATATGTAACAACAAATCCCACCAATATGTACAACTATAATGCACCAATAAAAAATGTGGAAAATAAATAAACCTGAGTCACTATAAAAAATTTCCCTTAGGCTAGGGATATAGCTCAGTTGGTAGAGTGCTTGCTTTGCATGAACAAGGCCTTGGGTTCAATTTCCAACAACACACACACACACACACACACACACACACACACACAAAAATTTCCCTACAGAATGTTATATCAATTGTAGTCTACGTTATAGTCTCTGAACAGGCTATTTTTTCCAACAAAGTAAGAAATGAAATACACATTTGGTTTTAACCCACTCTGGTAAATATTGACTTCAGTTCCTTTAAATGCATTTGTAGTTAAGTTGCTTACTTACAGGAAATAATTTGCATTCCAAATTTTTAAACTTGCTGTTTCCACAATCGCAACGAAAATTTCTGGAAAAAAGGAGGAAAAGCAAATTTTATTTTTCTTTTAAGACTAATGAAGTATTCCTTAAACTCAAATTGTAGCCTTTTGACTCATTTCAACCCTTTAAACTCATTTCTAGGATCTAAAAAATGGCTTGATTGCTGTTCAGGTATCTGATTTGGAACTTCCCCAAGCATATAACAATAAAAGGTTTTATAATTCTAAAATTACTATGTATAAAGACAACTGGGTGTAGTCCCAGTTACTAGGAAGGCTGAGGCAGGACTGAGAGAGCCAAGGAGTTTGGGACCATCCCTGGAAATACAGCAATATCTCATCTCAAAACAAAATGAAAAAGGTAAATATTTATGTGGGGCGTGCACCTGCGCACGCGCATACACACACACACACAAAATAATGTCAGAAGAGGATGAGTAATTTGATTTCGTATCATAATTATATTTTAAAGGTCCTATGGAAAAACCATTCTCTTCCACTTATGTAAAACAATTACATTAAATTTCAACAGTGAAGAATTACTTTGAATGCAAAAGCAAAGTTAAGAAAAACTGTATCTGGTAAATAATCTCTAAATACTCAGAAAACTTTCAGCATTCTGTTTACCTTTTTGTGTACAGCTCAAATAGTTTATGACTACCATGACATTCATAACTGCAAGCTAGACAAATTCCTGCTGGTTCTTCTCCCTCTGGGGTACAGGTACTACAGGCATAGAGTGCCTGTCTCTTTACTGAGCCCTAGAAGACAGCCCAAAACAGAAGAGAATAAGTTAATGAAATAGCACAGTTCATTAATACTAAGATCTCAGAAATAATTAAAATCGGAATGTTTGTGGTCAAGATCTTCCTGTAAAAAACACTGAGACTACTTAAAATTTTTATACAACAGGGTTCCAAAATGCTGCCACATTTCATATATGCTAATTTTGTTTTCATACAATTTTATCTTCAAGAGATAAGAAGCTGAAATTTTCCAATCAGCTGTGAATAAATTGGTCTGCTTAATCAGTTTAACATATGAAGATGCAGGTAAAGGTGTGCAGGTCTATGTATGCAATATCACACTTTAATTTGGGGGAAATGTGTGAAATTCCATCAAAGAGAAAAGAATCCCTTTGATGCATGCTGAAGTATTTAGAAGTGCCGTGTCACGACATGTGCAGCTGATTTTCAAGTGACTCAAAAAAAGCATATTATATATATAAAGGAGTAATGTTTTGAACAACCAACAATAAAAATTAAAATATATATATATATATATATATATAAAGGAGAAAGATAAACATGATAAAATGTTAAAAAGTGAATACATGTAGAAGGCATGCAGGTGTTCACAGTACTATTCTTTTATCTTATCTATAACTTAAAAAATGTTTCAAAACAAAAAACTGAAGGAAAAACGGCAAAACTCTGGAAATCTTGCTAAGGGTTACCCTCCTCTAAGAAGAAGGGAGACATACAAGCAGGCTCTGGCATGCCAGTAATATTCTATTTCTTGCTCTGGGTGGTGGGTGGGTACATGCAAGTGTTGACTTTTTTCAAAACCTAAACATATGATTCATGCAAATATCCATGTTTAACTACAATAAGAAAATTTTATGGATGTCCATTTGATAAAACTGACTACATTTCAAAAATAGCTTATATATAGATTGTGGACCTTTTTTTTAAAAAAAAAAAAAAAAACAAGGAAAAAGTTGTTTTATTAGTGACCAAAGATTTTATATACCAGCCAACATCTGGGACTATCTCTGCCTACCAGGTGTATTCAACAATCTAGACATTTACAGTGTAAACTCAACTTGGCCAATGATGACAACTGTCAAATTATGACTTCAGTCTATATTACAAAATAACTGCAAGTCTCTCCCCTCATTCCCCCATGTTCCCCTAAACCCAGGCCTAAATAATCCTTCCCCTACCAATTTTTAATCCTTGTTCGTTTTCTTCCTACTCATCCTTCTTCGTTTTTTGTACCTAAAAATACAGGATGAGTCACAAAAACACTACATCACACCCCCTCAAACTCTTGTACACAACATCTTCCAAACGTTTCTCTCCTCCCCCCCCCCCCCCTTGTTAGGGCCACCTGCTCTTCTGGTTCCGGTCTATTTCCAGTGGGAGGAAAGTGAGACTGCAGACAGGGAATAGGGTGCTTGCTTTGTTTCTCGAAAAAAGAAAAAAAGGAAAGGAAGAAAGAAAAGAAAGTACTAGCAAGCTCTTAAACTATCGCAGTGCAATCAATGAGCCCATCCCACACAGGGAGATTTTCAAATGCAGGATTCGCTCTCTACTTTGATCCTACCCTTCGATAAGCCAACACTCTACGGATGGGAAAAAGCAGGAGAAAGATGTGTGGATTTGAGAGGTCGTGCGTACGGTTTCGTGAAGAGCAAGCACCAAGGCCAGCAAGGAGGGACTGGAGAGGAAGGACAGAGCAGCCGCTCGAGCGCCGAAGCCGGACGGGGAAGACAGGGAGGAGGAAGGCCCTGCTGAGGAAAGGGGCCCAGGGAAGGCTGAGGATAAAAGGACAGCCTGGGCTGTAAAGCTCAAGAAGAATGGCGGCCCGGACCAGCGCAGAGGGGTCGACCGCGGCAAAGGGGGGGGGG
Source organism: Spermophilus citellus (assembly GCF_964194105.1). NCBI lineage: Eukaryota > Metazoa > Chordata > Mammalia > Rodentia > Sciuridae > Spermophilus > Spermophilus citellus. The sequence continues at coordinate 216,107,642 of NC_138185.1, read as the reverse complement.
AGAGAAAACGCCGCCGGAGACAGAAGGTTCAGCCGGAGCCGCGGGAGAAGATGAGGCCCGGGCTGAGAGCCCACCTGCGAGTAGGAGCACTTCTCGGAGTCGCTGCCGCCCAGGACGGCGCACGCCTCGTTCTCCAGCTCCTCGTCCTCCTCAAGTACGTCGACCAGCGACACCACAGGCTCCAGCTCCGACTGCCGTCCAGCGTTCCCCTCAGCACCAGCCATCCTCAACTGTCACCCGGGCTCCTAGCTCGGCCCTGGCGGAGGCGGGAAAAGCGGCCGCGAGGGGCGTAGCGGAGGAGGCGGGGCCTGAGTGTCAGGAACCAATCCCAAAGAAGGAAGGCGAAGGAAATGGGAGGAGCAGTTTCCGACAAACGGAAGTCATTCCTCTAGCGGCTCCCGCCCGCGCGGGCCGCGGGCTGGTTTCCGCTTCCGGGTGGCGCTTTTCTGTGGCGCGTTCTTAAAGCTCAGCGGTCGCCATGGAGCTTTCAGGAGAGTACGTTGGCCCGGACGGGGAGCAGCAGCGACTGCGGGTACTCTGTGACAGGACCGGGGACGCCGACTCTCTTCAGAACCTGTTGTCGGGTGTGACCCAGATGAAGGAGCTGGTATCCGACTTCTTTGGTCCCTTGGTACAGCAGGAAGCGCAGGGCCGCGTGGCCCCAGACGAGACGTTGGACGGTGAGCTCTGAGAAGGTGCTGGAGCCACAGGAGGGCGGGGCGGGGACCCGGGAACGTCGGTTGGGGCCGCCCTGTGAGTGGCGGAGTTGTGGAAAGTGAGTCTGGGCGGGCGGGAAGTTGCTTCTGAAAGTGTGGGCACTCGCTGCCCTATGTGTCCAAGCGGTTACTGCCCCAGCGTTTCCCCGACTGTTCATTTAGATCGCAAAAACCGTGCTGAACGCCCACTGCTCTGTGCCCAGCAGGGTGGGTCTGGACTGAGGTCCGGAAAGAATGAGGTGAATACAACTCAGTTCCTGCCCTTGGGAATCAGTGGGATGAGGCAGGCTGACACGGTCGTGAACGAGTGAAAAATTGTGACTCTGGGACCCTCTAACTCCTGCAAGCCGAGAGACCCAAGCAAGGCGTCCCTAGAGTGGCCACGACTTATGAGCTGGGTGTTGGAAACGACAATGGAGTTTGCCAGGTGTGAAATTACAGACGTGTCTGAAAGAGTGCAATTGATTACAGTAGGAGCAGGTTCCGACGAGTGGGGCCGATTTCAGCTTAACCAGTCTTCAACCTCAGAAACTCCTTTCCCATATACCAGTTTCATAGGTGATATTTTGAAAGCAGAACCATGAACTTTTAACTGTGTTCATTTAAAAGAAATCTTAAATGAGAATACAGAAAAAGATCATTCCATTTTTGACTGCCCTGAGTTATAAAAGACAAACAAAATACCTAAGAACTAGATATTTACTCTTCTCATAGAAGAAATTGAACTGTACTTTTCCTTTCCATTTTGTTTCCATTTTGATGATGTGGATGCTGGCTGTTAAAAAGAGCAATAAAAAGTGTCTAGGATGTGAAGAAATTGAACTTGTACATTGTTGGTGGAACTCTAAAATGATGTTTCCACCTACAACAGTTTGGCAGTTCCTCAAAAAACTAAAAAGTTAACATGTGAACCAGTAGTGTCACTGTTAGTCCTCCCAAGAGAACTGGAAACATGTTTAAACAAAAACTCAGAATCTTAGCAGCATTATTTATAGTAGCTAAAAAATGAAAACAACACAGATGTCCCTGAATCCATTAGTGCAGAAGCAAAATGTGGTTATTTGGCATTTAAAAAAAATAGTATTGATACATGCTACAACAGGAATGAATCTTGAAAACAATAAATCAAAATCAGACACAAAAGGCCATATATTGTATGATTCCATTTATAGGAAATGTCCAAAGTAGGAAAATCCATAGAGAAAAGAGCCAGCTGGGTGTGGTAGTTCAGGCCTGTAATACCAGTGGCTCCGGAGGCTGAGGCAGGAGGTCAAAGCCAGCCTCAGCAATTTAGCAAGGCCCTAAACTCAGTGAAACCCTGATTCTAAATTGAAAAATACAAAAAGGGCTGGGGATGTGGCTCAGTGGATAAGTGCCCTGGGTTCAATCTCCAGTACCAAAAAGAAAGTGAATTTTTATGTTAAAGAAATTATATCTCCAAAAAAGAAAGTGATCCAAAAGAGAGGGTTTCTTTGTTTGTTTGTTTGAGAGAGAGAGAGAGAGAATTTAACATTTATTATTTTTTTTTTAGTTTTTGGCAGACCCAACATCTTTGTTTATATGTGGTGCTGAGGATAGAACTCGGGCCACATGCATGCCAAGCGAGCGCACTACCGCTTGAGCCACATCCCCAGCCCCAAAAGAGAGGTTTTAAATATTAAAATCCGCTGAAGTCTTTTTAAAAATCTAAAATAAGTGTGGTTTTAATAATCCCTAAAGTGAAATGGTCTCATTTTGACCATTTAACTTCTATATTTCTTTCAACCCACTGAACATGTCATACAACAAATATTTATTTTAAAAGGTGATGGTGAAGATGATGCAGAAGATGAAAATAACATTGATAAAAGAACTAACTCAGATGGACCATCTGCAAAACGGCCAAAACTGCCTTCTTAGCTATAACTTATGAAATTTTAAAGACTGCTGCTACATCGTAGTTATGATACACTGATATTAAGGAAGACTTATGCTCCATTTTGGGAAAGCATTTAATTTGTTCCCCTGTGACAAGTTTGTCAGAGAGAAAACTTGCTTCTGTTTCTAGCAGAGAAAGATATGATAAATGTTTAGGAATGAAGTTTGTTTTCTTGGGTGAGAAATTCCAAGCCATAGAAAATAAATAGAATACTTAAGAATGTATAAATTCCTCCAACATGGCAACTGAATTTTTCATCATTGTTTTGTTCTTAAAATAGCCATTGAGTTTAAATTGTGTGATGTCTACACCTTTGAAAGAAGGACATTGAGAGTAGTACCAAGGAAATATTGAATTCCCCATCTATATAGCCCTTATATAGACAGCCAGAGATGATCCCACTCAGGGTGAATTAATCATCTGACTTATCTGGAAGCTCGAGATACAAGATGGGGCATGTTTTTATGCTATAATATGGTATATGTACAAGTACAAATATAAGACCTAAGTAAACCAGTTTTGTTGACTGTAACTTAGCTATTTCCTCTCCACTTGTAGCCATACTTTGGCTTTACTTAACAAAGAAATGTTGAAACTTTAAAATATATATATTCCTAAAATACGTGTGTGTGTGTGTTTCTGCTTATCAGTGGAATAAAAGCATTTTTAATTTACTGTCCATTTTTCCTGATTACTTTAGATAGCTAAAATGCAAAGAAATCAAGTAGCACGTACCTAATGAAATACAAATAGTCATAGAATTTTAGAATTGGAAATAACCTTACAAATAATATGACTTATTTTAGAGGTAAACTGAACTCTCAAAATAGTTATTTGCCTCTGTTTACAGAGCTAACCAATGGCAGAGCTGGGTTGCATTTGGTTGGATTTTTGTTTTAAGATGATAAAATATTAAATTATTAATCATATTACATGAATCACTTTTATTATCAGTTAATTTAAATGATATTGTCATTGTACTTTCCCAGCTGCATATTCTGAAAGCTATAGCCTAACAGTACATGCTATTAAAAACACTCAATTTTTATACACTTCATATCATTAAAATATTTTACTTGGAACATTAGCCTTCCACTAAGTACTCTTAATGTAATCAAAACAGTGCCACTAGAAAAGGTTATAAATGGTCAGAAATTATCTTATTTAATTTATGATAATATTTCTAATATTCAACTGATTTATTATAATACTACATCTTAATACTACCATTTATGGTCCCTAAAGAAAAAACATATAGTTGATATTATATGGTTAAGCTGATAGCTGAACTTTTTGTTTCCTCCTTCATTTAGTGTTTTTGAAGAAACTTCAAAACAGCATTTGTGCTGTGGTCCAGTGTTTTAAAGTTCCTGGTTATAGTTTTGATCTTTTAATTAGTTGTAATACTGATTCTAATTCTAATACTTTTTTCTTCATAAGTGAGCCATGTGTTTGACCAAAAGGATGTTTAAAGGACTAGTGTAGAGGAAATGCCCTGTCTAATTTTCTAATCTGTCGCCTTCTAATGGTACAAACATTAACCAGGGGCAAGCAGAACAACTCCAATTTTACTTTTGTACAAGAAAATAGTCCTTCCTAAATATACTTGACACTATACGTAGATAATTTTCTAAATATCGAGTGTTTGCAAAAGGTCTTTTCTAAAAGCAAGGCTTAAGCAATATTTATTTTAAGGAATAGAATTCTGTAGCCAGGAACCTTCATTCTTTTATAATAGGTTGTGGTTGCTTGGCTATAGATAGCATTATAACATTAATTATACCCCCCTTTTTTTTAATTACCTGGGAAGAAAAATTTATTTGGGGGGGAAAGTATGGAAGTAAATTAATGCATCCCCTCCCTCCCGGGCTATGACTTTTGTTTTGCTTTTCTCATCCATCAGGTTTCAGTTTTTAGTTTAATTTCCTCCAGAGGATCGTTTTTTACTTTTCCTTGGGAAGGACTATTTATCTATCCATACTGGGTATTGAATCCAGTGCCTCTTTCAGGGGCCTTTTTATTTTTTATTTTGAGACAGGGTTTTTGCTTAGTTACCCAGGCTGGCCTTGAACTGCTCAGATTACAGCTGTGCACCACCACACCCAGCTAAGGGCCTGTACTTGAAAAGGAAATATAGTTTGTTTTCATTTAGAGGTGTGATTCTGTTTGTTATATAGTACTTTTATCTAGTCCCTATTTAGCCTATTAAAGACATAACTATTTGTCAGTGGAATTGTTCAGTCTATGTAAGTGTAGAATGTCATTTCTTTTTTATCACTATTGTTTTTTTAAATTAGTGCATTATAGTCATACATAATAGTGGTGTTCATTTTGATGTTCATAAATGCATATAACATAGCTCTGTTTTAATCCTCAGTTCTTCCTGTTTACCTTCCCTCTTCTCCCCCAGTCCTCTTCCTCTATTGGTCTTCTATTTATTTTTTTAAATGGGCCCATTAGCTGGGTGTGGTGGCGCACACCACAACCAGCAGCTTGGGAGGCTCAGGCTGGAGGGTCACAAGTTCAAAGCTAGTCTCAACAACTTTGCAAGGCCCTAAGCAACTTAGCACGACCCTGTCTCAAAGTAAAATAAAAGAGCTAGGGATGTGACTCAGTGGTTAAACATCCCTGGGCTCCGTCCCTAGTACCCCCCCCAAAAAAAAAGATACATTGCACATAACATAATTTAGTAAGCTTCATTCTCCTCTTCCCCTTTCATTGCTTGCTCTTATTCTATTGATCTTTATTATTCCTTAAATATAATATATTGCAATAAGGTTTATAAAAGACATCTTGAAAACCTGACCTTTTTTGTATCAGGACTGGTGATACTTACAGATAAAGTGTTTTGGGAAATTAATTGCAGTATGATTGTTATATGGTAATTTTTTCTTGGATATTTAAATATTAGAGTAGAATGTAAAATTCTCTATTGGAGAAATTGGGGGATGTTTATAATAAAACCTTTTTTTTTTTTTGGCAGTGCTGGGGATTGAATCCAAGGGTGCTCTACCATTGAGTCCCAAGGATTTATAGGCATGGCCACTGTACCTGGCAAAAACTGTTTTATTTTAACAAATGAGAAAAGAAACAAATTGGTTAATTTTTGTGGAGAAATTGGGTTTTTCTCCCTCACTCCTTAGAACATAAGAAGTTTCAGGCCAGTAAGTGGGGAGGCTGTGAGACAGGAGGATCACAAGTTCAAGGCCAGCCTGGGCTAGTTAGTGAAGACCCTGTCTCAATTTAAAAAAAAGGGCTGGGAATGTAGCACAGTGGTAGAAAGCCCCCTAGTTCAATCCCTAGTACTACAGAGAAAAAAAAATTCAGATAAATATTAAGATTTTTTGTATAAAAAAGTCCATAAAAATAATAATAGAATAATAGCTTTTATAGTTTTAGAATGAGGAAAAATTTCCTAAGATTTTAAAAATCCAGAAACCATAAAAGTAAATAATAAAATTCCTCCTAAACATTCTTTTAATAAGGTGAGAATATAAAGAGGGGTAAAGTATATCTCTTATGTACCTGTCAGGAAAGCACAGCAGAAATAGGCAAAGGAAATGGACACAGGAAAAGAAATCCACATAGATTTTTAAGTGAAAAAATGTCATTTCAAAAAAATGAAAATTAAAACTATAATATAATACCATTTTTTACTTCTAAGACTGAAAGCTAAATTCTTCTGATGCAATGTTGAGCTAGAGAGGGTGTGGGGACATACCTGTAATCCCAGTGACAAGGAAACTGAGGCAGGCAGATCTCAAATTCAAGACCAACCTCAGCAATTTAGGGAGGCCCTAAGGACTTAGCGAGACCCTGTCTCAAAAACCACACACACAAAAAGAACTAGGAATGAAAAAATGGGGAGAGTGTAGATTGGTATAAGCTCTTTGATGAAAGTCAAGTTGACATTGTTCATCAGCAGAAGACTAGTATAAAAGTAAAGAAATGATAGTACAACCATACTGTGCAGTCATTAAAAAGATCAAGATATGAGTAGAACTATATGCCATTAAGGATCAATCTCTGCTAAATGAAAACTAGTAAGAAACAGAAATCTGTAGAATGCTAAACTACTGGAAAATGTAAGATTGACATGCTTATAATATATATATAATCCAGGCTGATATATAAAAAGATATATAAAAGATATATATCTTTTTAAACAAAAGATATAATCCAACTGCCACTGGGAAGAGAATATAGGAGTTAAGGGAGAGAGGTATCGTTTTCCTTTTATGCCTTTCTGTTCTCTGCTAAAATATATATATATATATTTATTTATTTATATTTTTTTCCCTATACATATGTAGAAAAAAATTGTGAGATTTTTTTTTTTCAATACTGGGGTTTGATCTCCAAAGTCCTTACCCCAAGCTCTTTTGTTTTGGGACAGGGTCTTGCTAAGTTTCCCAGGCTGGCCTCCAACTTGTAACCTGATTCAGTCTTCCAAGTCCCTGGGATTACACAGGAAAACACCTGTGACACCACACCTGGCTAATAACTTTGAACTTAAAAACTCATGCTTTGAACTTAATAAGCACAGATCAGCCACATTAACAGTTTAATACTCTGTCATGTAAATTCAGGGCAAAGAATACAATTTCACATAAAAAGCAACCCCTTCACACCCAAATAAAACACATTTTCCATCCAAATATTTGTCAAAGAGGAAGTATAAGTCAACCTAGAGAAGGTTAGGGAAAGATAGGTTAAATAAAATGACCAAAGGAGTAAGTATAAAAAAGAGAACTGGGATACACCAACGTTTAGAAGGAACCAGCCAAGAAGTCAGAAGCAGGTATAAGGAAGAATTCAAAAGTGGCTAGAACTGAACCATTTAATACTTGCCACGTATGACTATTTAAATAAATATAAAGTTTAAAATTCAGTTCCTCAGTCATATTAGCTTCCTTCATCTAGCTAGCAGCTACTGATTTGAATAGCACAAAGAATATCCATTATCACTAAAGCTATACTGGTTCAGAAACCAACTGAAGAAGGTATCTCAAGGACACAGTATCCAAGAACTGCTGATAGATGATTTGAGAACCAAGACTTGACGGTGGAGTTACTATAAGTGACTGGTGACCTCTTGAGAACAGTTTGGTAATGGGAGGCAGAAGTCTGATAGAAGCATATTTTAGAAAACCGCAGAGAATTTGAAATTAGAAAATACAGACAACTCTAAAGATTTGTAATTAAAATAGATGGGGTGAACTTCCTTCAGAACATTTGCTACATCAGGGCACGGTGGTGCCCACCTGTAATCATAGCAGCTCAGGAGTCTGAGACAGGAGAATCACGAATTTAAAGCCAGCCTCAGTACCAGCTAGATGCTAAACAACTCAGTGAGACCCTGTCTCCAAATAAAATACAAAAGAGGGCAGGGGATGTGGCTCAGTGGCCGAGTGCCCCTGAGTTCAATCCCTAGTACCAAAAAAAAAAAATTTTTTTTTTGCTACAATTATTCCAAAGACAAGCAAATCTGACTGACCATTGCGTCTTTAGTAAATGCTACGTAGAAACACTGAACCAATGGTTCTCAACCCAGATGGAATCATTTGAAAAGTTTTAAGAATAGGATTGGCTGGGGTCCACCCCCAAAATCAGATATAATTGGTTGGTAAGGGACCCTGGCATTGTTATATGAGGAGTTGTGCTTTGATTTGATTTCCCCAGATACTTATAAGGTACAGCTTTATTTTTTTTTTTTTTTTGTCAATGGACCTTTATTTTATTTATTTATTCCTTTATTTATATGTGGTGCTGAGAATTGAACCCAATGCCTCACGTTAGGCATGTGCTCTACCACTGAGCTACAACCCCAGCCCCTATACAGCCTTATTTTAATACCTATTCACTACCTTAAAGTAAAACAAATACTAATGCATGATGATTTCCAATCATGGTCCAAAATTGTATGGGAATTTTATAAGTTGGAGAATTGATTAGGTGATAGCCCATATTTGATGCAAAAAAATGAGTCATGAGATACTGTGGTAATTTTTTTTTTTTTTTTGGTGGTAGTGCTGAGGATTGAACCCAGGTCTTTGTCTTTGTGGGGCAAGCACCCTACCAACTGAGCTGTATCCCCAGCCCCCAGATATTGTAGTAAATTTAGAGATAAGTTGTTAAGTCCATCAAGAAGGAAATCATCTGATCATTTTAAAAAAATTTTTTTTTACTTGTATATGGACAGAATGCCTTTATTTTATCTTTATGTAGTGCTAAAGATAGAGCCCAGTCTCACACATGCTAGGCAGATACTCTGCCACTGAGCTACAGCCCTAGCCCCTCATTTAATCTTAATTAAAAAAAAGATTAACACTATCCATGAACACACAAACTGGTTTGGTTATTTTATGGGTGCAGTCACTCTCATGTGAGCACTTGACCTCATGACTCCACTTCCCTAAAGAAAAGTTTAATTGTGAAGGCTTTGAAATAGAATCAAATTCTAAACTTTAGGGAACCTTTTTTTTTTTTTTTAAAGAAAAATTTCAGTTGTAGATGGACACTATACCTTTATTTTATTTATTTTTATGTGGTGCTGAGGATCGAACCCAGGGCTTCACATGTGCTAGGCAAGTGCTGTACCACTGAGCTACAACCCCATCCCTAAAGTCATTTTAAAGTCAGAAAATTTAAATGTTGACTAAAGCACCATGAATTACATATTTCTGCAATTATCTATTTCTTACACTAGTACTTTAGAAAAATATATATATATTTGACGTTTCAGGATCATTTCATCTCAGATGTAGTTGCAAATGAAATGACATGAAATCCTTGTGGAATATAGCTCTATTTTTCTCATATCTGGAAGCAAATAATTAGAAGTTATGGCTCCTAGGATATCCGCCCTTCCCTAAATCCCTGCAGCAATTAATATTATTTACCATCCAATTCACTATATAATTTTGTATTTAGGATTTCATATTACCTTTCATATTGTGAAGTGAATAGAAATAAAGGATAATCTAGGGGCTGGGGTTGTGGTTCCAAAGTCTCCTATCTATTAATTTAAATCTCTTCCTCAATCCTCCTTTTCATCCTACCAAAGATGTTTTGAACGTAGCTATAAAAAGCCAGGTTTAATTATAAGGAATTCTTAAATAATAAAGCAGACTAACCCTGTAATCTAGAATTTTGTAATTATATTTGGAAAAACTACACCAATCTTACTATTAATTCATATTCCTGTGATCAAGGCAATATGATGTTGATACAGATGGACTGAACATTTATTTACTTACTAAAGCTTAAAATTCCAAAATTAGATAAAATCTACTTCAATAAAAAGGAATTGCCTTTTCACAAGTGGCAGTACATAAAGCATTTATAAGACAAAAAGCAATTGAAATAATTTTCTAAAGTCATCTCCAAATTAACACTGCATCCAGACAAAGCAGGAAATTTCCCAATGATTTTCCTCAAATTTTCCTTTTTTTGAGAAGTAGTTAAGTGGAATGATTAAAAACCTGGAGATCTGAATGTAAACATCCTGGATTCAAATCCTGACTCTTTCCACTTAACTTGCTGTGTGACCATGGACAGATTATTGATTCCTATGTGCATCAAATTTCCTCCTCTGTAAATGGTATTACTACCAATGCAATACCTGCCTCATAAGATTATAAGTGAAGAAACAGAAAACAGTGGCTGCAGCATGCATACATACTGAGTACTCAATATATGCAAATGTTCAAGCCCAGTACTGCAAAAAGAAAAGATGCTAGATTTTTATTATCTAATAGGTATTTCCAACTGCCGATTGTTTGGATTGAGTGTATTATGTCAAGAAACATCAGTAACTGGACCTTTGGAGGTGGTAAGAGAGATTCTGGTGCTTTTGAGTTACCAAGGTACCTGATTTATCTTTTAGATAAAAGTTTGCTGTGGAATGCTCAACCTTCCTTGTGTATCAAATGTGACATAAAGGTCAAATTGCTAAGAAATTTTATTTTCAGTAGCTTATATAAACTGAGAAAACTTTTCTCACTAATATTGCCATTTCCATTCTTTGGCATGACTGGGCAAACAGTAACAGTACTAAAAACATTTATCATCTGTGAAAAGCACTATAGCTTAGCGGTTAAACACAAAGTTATCAGAATGCCAGATTTTGGCAAGTTAGTTAACTCTTGCCTCAGTTTGCCATCAGTAAAACGTGGAAAATAACTGCCATCTCAGAGGAGTTGTAATATAGGAGTTAATTCATGGAAAGCTCTTCAAACAGATCTTCAGAGTAAGCACCCAAAAAAAAGGTTATGATCATTACCGAAATAGTGTAAAATATGTCCTAGTGTTAACATAACTACATATCCTGACCTTACCCAGAAAAAAAAAAAAAACAACTTTTATTTCTTTAGTTGTTTGTATTGGTACCTGACACAAGGTAATATAAATGCAAAGGAGAGGAGGTACAAGAATCACATCCTCATGCAATTGCTGTGGGTGAAAAAATCAGGATGACAGGATGGTAGACTTTAGAAGGGCATCACATCTGAAGGACTAGATTAAATTACCTTCACCTATTCACATCTTCTGTGTAAGTTATTTCTAGACTTTAAAACATTTAGTCTCTTCCCAAGTAGATATTATTATTATTACTATTTTGATACTGGAGATTGAATCCAGAAGTGCTTTACTACTGAGCCACATCCCCAGCCTTTTTTTTTTTTTTTTTTTTAATTTTTTTATTTTGAGATGAGGATCTCACTAAATTGCTTAGGGCCTCCCTATGTTGCCGAGGCTGGCCTGGAACTTGTGATCCTCTTGTCTGACTCTTCCGGTTACTGGGATTATAGATACACACCACTATGCTCAGCCCAAATTTTTTTAAAACCAGGAGCATTAATAATGATTTAGCCAGCGGGGATGGGGTTGTAGCTGCAGTAGAGTGTGCTTACCTCGCAAGTATGAGGCACTGGGCTTGATCCTCAGCACCACATAAAAATAAACAAAATAAAGATATCGTGTCCATCTACAACTAAAACAAAATTTTTAAATGATTTAGCCAGCCATTATCCAGAACAAATTCTGCTTATCAAGACAGGCATCGTAGCTGGGGGATATAGGCCAGTAGCAGCATATGTACTTGCAAGTACCAGACCCTGGGTTCAATCCCTAACACCAAAATTAATAATAAACCATTGTTATTTCAATAGTTTTATACCACTTCCTCAAACTGAAAGCAAGCAAGCATAAGCTTATCTACAGAAGGATGAATTGGTGTGTGTTTTAAGAATCTTAAAGCAAGCCATGTAATTGTATAAAATTTAAATTTTATGATCATATTTGGACCTTTTTACACTTAACACAATGGAAATGTTCATATTCACTTTTTTCCCCAAAGGAAAATTTTCTCAATTGTCACTATGCTGCACAGTATAAGAGAAATGAGTTCAGGTACTTATTCAAGTTTCTAAAGAATACAAATAACAAGACACAATTTTACTTGCAAAACCTGAAGTCATCAACATGATTCTGTAGTACTATATCTCAGGCTTTACCTAAAAAAATCATTATTATTCAGATAAAGATCGTCCCTTAGTCACATTTTTAAAAAGCCTCTGTCGCACCACAGCTTCCTGAGATCTGTGAAGAAATCGCATTCTTGTGATCAGACTCCATAATGTGCTGGCAGTTTCATAATCATAAAGAAAAACCAATGACTGATTTTATGTGTCAATCAGTTGTAGTCTGCTGATCTGATTAGAAGCCTTGACAAATGCTTGGTGGCGATTGCAAATAACTGCCAAGCATATGGGGATGATACAGTAGCCCACAGTTTTGGGATCAGCTCTTGTACAAGAATAAAGGAACAAAAACATCTGTAAGTAAGGTATCAGAAAAATCATTGTCCACAACCAAAAAGGCAGGGAGAGTAAGCGAACTTTCAAGGAGTGTGTCCATGTGGTTCCTTCACCAGGCTCCTCTGGGTGCTGTTGAATGTGCTCCAAAGCCAGCCTGTTGTAAGTCTCATTGATTTCAAAAACATAGTAAAATGCTGCTGCACTTGCTAACAGATACAGCCCCACTCCGATCCACCCCATCCGCTGACGGAAGTTCATCATTCTCCATGCTCTGTGCCTTCGAAGTAAAAAATGAAAAAACAGTTAGGGTCTAGTAATGTTTCTATGGCAACTATTCCAAACGTATTTGTTTTATTTTCAAAAGCTCTAAAATACCCCACTAATATTCAAAATAAATTTTATAAGAAATGTACATAACCTACAGGTGGCTGTTCTATGTAGTAGTTACGAGCAGGTAAAAAACATGCTTTTTATGTGAATTCCACATAATAAATAATTACATCTGCTTAAATAGGTCCTGTACACCTTCACTTCAGAAACTGTAAGTAAGCCAATTTCCTACGGGACATTTCACTTTTACAGCTGAAATGCTTTCTGGCTTAACAGTATTGCTTCAAATCTGAAAATTGGGTTCTACAGATTATGCCAACATTGGAGCCCCCAAGTTATGACAGTAACTCTTAAACACTTACAGTGGTCCCGAAAATCTTCCTGTTCCCACGGCAAGCGTTAAAGAGTCACTCAGTTCTGAATAATCGGGTGGTTTTGGCATTTCAGAACAAGCCACCATGAAAGAAATTCCCTGGGTCACCCGGTTCGGGGAGAAAGGTGAGCGCCGCCAGCCCTGGAGCACAAGCTAACAGTGATTAAGTACAGCGTGACTACGGGTAGTCACGCGGCGGCCCGGCCCCTGCCGCCTCGGGCAGAGCAGGGCTGGTCACCCGGCCGCCCGGGAGGCTCCCGGGCCACTAGGGCCTCCCTGGCGTCGGCCCCGCCCCCTGCAGCTCTCTCCCGCCCGCCGCTCCCGGGCTGCACAGGCAGCGCCAGGCCGTGCCTCGCCAACCTGCAGCGCCGCGAGTCCGGCGCCCAGCAGCGGCCGCCGTCCGAGACAGCCTGCAAAGCTGAGCAGGTCCCGGCTCTCACCTTCCTGTCCCGGGTGGCCCTCCCGCCCGCCGTCCCGGATGCCGCCGCAGTTGGGGCTTCCGGCTTGGGCCGGAAGCGCGCGCGCCCCGCCTCCCCAGGCCCGCCTTCGTGATGTCAGTGCGCCTCCGCGCGCCAGACGACCTGCCAGAGTGCACCCTAGACAGCCGCAGCTGGGCCAGGGCTGACACCGCGGCGCAGGAGGGCGAGGGTCTGGTCTGGCGCCTCGCGTGCTCCGCGCCTCCTCCGCGGTGCCTAGGTCACAACTGAGCGCCTCGTCGCGCCTCGTCACTCCTTGCTGCGGAGAGCAGGGCAGAGGCAGGGCGGTTCGGCATCCACTGCCGGTGGCCGGCGCGCCTCCCGAGCGTCGGTCAGACCCGAGCACGCCCGCACTCCTGCTCCCGGTCGGGAGCGGGCCTAGCGTCTCGGCCCCCCGCAGACGGCGCAGGCATCGCAGTAGATAACGGTGAGGGCAGGTGGGATGGCGAGCCGCTTCACTGACCCAGAGGTGCGGGAGAGGCGGGAGAAGGGAGGGGCTGCTTGCAGCAGAGCGCGGCAGCGGGCTCGCGGGGACCTGCACTTGGGCCCCAGACGCAGACACCCCTAACTGATCTGGCTCCTGTCCCCGCAGGCTGCTGGACCTCGGCACGTTGACCAGACCTGCGTGGGGTACTGCGCAGGATTACTGAGAATTGCGGTGGGCACACGCGCTTCGGAAGAATTAGAACTTAAATCTCTGATTTCGGGCACGATGGCCCTGAGGCTTTTAGAAGACTGGTGCAGGGGGATGGATATTAACCCTCGGAAAGCGCTGTTGATTACCGGCATCCCCCAGACCTGTGGTGTGGCCGAAATCGAGGAGGCTCTACGGGCTGGTCTGGCTCCTTTGGGGGAGTACAGACTGCTTGGGAGGATGTTCAGAAGGGATGAGAACAGGAACGTAGCCTTAATAGGCCTTACTGAGGAGACAAGTCATGATATGGTTCCTAAGGAGATACCGGGGAGAGGGGGTGTGTGGAAAGTGATCTTTAAGCCGCCAGAACCGGATAATGAATTTTTAAGGAAATTAAATGAGTTTTTAGAAGAAGAGGGCATGACAGTGGGTGAGTTGACCAGAGTTCTTGGGTGTGGACATAACCCTTTTGACCAGGGCATGATCCCTGAAATGCAGGCAGCTATGTTGACACAGGCATTAGATGAGGCTCTTCAGCCTGCCCTCCAATACCTAAATTATAAAAAATTGAGACTGTTCTCAGGCAGGGATCCTCCAGAACCAGGGGAAGAAGAATTTGGATCATGGCTGTTTCATACTACTCAGATGATGAAGACATGGCAGGTGTCTGATACAGAAAAGAGAAGGCGATTGATAGAGAGCCTTCGTGGCCCAGCATTTGATATTATTCGTATCCTCAAGATAAATAATCCTTTAATTAAAGCCCATGAATGCCTTCAGGCTCTTGAGACAGTATTTGGGGTTACTGATAATCCTAGGGAGTTGCAGGTCAAATATCTAAACACTTACCAGAAGGATAAAGAAAAGTTGTCTGCTTATGTACTAAGGCTAGAGCCTTTATTACAGAAACTGGTACAGAGAGGAGCAATAGAGAAGGGTGATGTGAATCAGGCCCGCCTAGAGCAAATCATCGCTGGGGCGATTCACAGAACAGTTCACAGACAGCTTGATCTGCCAGAGGATGGTCCAGCTCCAGGCTTACTGCAGTTACTGGCACTGATAAAGGATAAGGAGGCAGCTGAGGAGGAGGCAGCCTTTCTCCAGAGGGGGTTAGAAGGGCATTTCACCTGAATCCCAGGAGAGCAGAGGAATGTCTGGCAATAAGCAGAGCATGGAGGTAGATGAGTCCACGTACTCCAGTGATAGACACTAACCAATCCCCACCTTGGCTGTCAAGTAACTCATTCTGTTCTCAGTGTAAACCGTTTGTCATTTCCATGCCTATTTAATATCCCTTAAATGTGTCACCCCTGTGATTTTTATTGTCATGTAAATTTGTACAAAAGGTCTATCTTGTGTACAGTGCTGAGAGGTGGCATATGCAAACCAGATCTCACTGAGAATTCTGCTTGTTTAGTAGCAGGTGCAAGTGTAGCATGTCACATGTGTGCCCTCAGTGGTTTTTAGGTGTGTATATTGCCCTGCATGATAAAAGAGGAGCATTGGTTGAGCTCCTTTTAACAAAGAGCTATGGTTAAGATATTAAGTTATTTTCTGTGCAAATCACAAATCACTGATTCTGTGCAATCAAAAGGCAGAGCTGAATGCTGAGGTTGATAAGTCTGCAACAGCCATCTTTAATGCCAGATTTCTGATATGTGTCATCAAAGCATCAATTGTTCTGAATATTGTTTTCATGATTGTTATAAAAGTATAGGTGTGAAAATATAAAGGAATGCTAATAAAATGTCTTTAATCTTTTTTCTTTACATTAAGGTTCTAAAAGAGATTTCATGTGAACCAACTGTTCATAAAGTATGAATTTGAAAACCACAGACTTAGTTATGCAAACCTAATTCTTTGAACTCTTTCCTGTTGGTGCCCAGGGGGTAGGACATCTTTTTCTAAGTGAGATTCCCAGAGTAATCTTCAAAGCCATAAAACAATGGAATGAAACAAGACTACACACATAGGACAAGTATAGATCCAGAGACTTCAGTGTATTGAATTTGGAGGGAGAAAGGAAAGAAAGAAACACAGCATACCTTTTCCTGGCAGACTGGACTAAAAGCTTTTCCATGTATTTTCTCATGTAATCCTTTTAAAACTCCTGCAGTATGGACCTGGGGCTAGAGCTAAGTGGTAGAGTGCTGGCCTGGTATGTATGAGGCCCTACCTTTGATCCTAAGGACCACACATCACATGTACAAATCCTGCAACATGGGGAAACTCAGTTTTGGACTGTGGAAATGAACACAGGGAAGAAGAAAAGTTTGCCTGAGTTGAAACAACTAGTCTGTGACTGGGCCAGACTTCTGTTTTACTACAGGACCCAAATTCTTTCCACTGCCAAGAAAGAAGCAATCCTAAGGGTGTCTACCACAGCCACACAAAGGGGCAGGTGTTGTTGGCCAAACTTGACACCTGTACCTCTTATATGCATTGGAGAGGAGTACATTACTCAATCACAATCCAAGTTCCCATAAGTTCCTTTCTGTAGAATGCTGAATTTTAGGTGGTATTTGAACTCTGGATAATTTGAAGGTGTAGTTCTGCTTTTGTTTATATTTGTATAGTGGTTTGAGTGTGCCACGCTCTGTCACACATTTGCCACGTCATTAGTGGTAATGATATTAGCTGTGTTTACACAGGGTTAGTAAATGCTTCACCACCATATGTGTGCCACTGAGCTAAGGACACAAGATTATAATATTAATTTTAGATTATAACCCTTTCCCTGGAGGTTCTTTTGGGGTCAGTTATAATAGCTGATGCTGAGCACCTGTATTGTCCAAACAGCACCACTGAACACATTTGGTCCTACAACAAGCCAAGTCCTCTCTGCCACCTCCATTTTATAGAGGAACCTAAGGCACAGAGAATTGAGTAATTTGCCCAGGGCTTCACAACTAAGCAGTGGCAGGGCCAGACTATTTCCCGGGTCCTTCATCTTTATTCTATGTTGCCCTTTGAAGTCCTCACAGAAGCCCGTCAAAAACATTTTTAGGGCTGGGGCTACAGCTCAGTTGATAGAGTGCTTGCCTCGAATGCACAAGGACCTAGGTTCAATCCCCAGCAACACACACACACACACACACAGTCACATAAAAGAAAAAAAAATACTATTATTTCCCCTAGATTACAGATGAGAAGCTTGAGGTTTACGAAGATTCAGTGTAGGAGCAAGGACACATAGTCTGATTCCAAACAGCTGTTTTTAAGGTATTCTGCCATGTATCTGGTAAATACTACATAACTAAAAAAAAAAAAAAAAAAGTTTTTTTCTTCTTTGCAGTGCTGAGGATCAAATCCAAGGCTTTCAGTATGCTAAGCAAACATTCTACCCCTGGACTATACTCCCCAGCACTTAAAATATGGTAATGGCAGTTTCATTTATAAAAATCACGAAATAATAAAAGAGTGTATATTCTTTTAACTATGTTTCAAAGACACATTAAAACACTGTGTAATTTCCTTTTCTTTCAGTGAAAAATATGCAAAGGAAATGCTCCGAGAAACAAAAGGAAGATGGCAGGTCAAAGGCTACAGGAGCAGCCTGAAAAAGTTACTAGTAATGACAGCTGCAATTTGAGTTACAGAATAAATTACATAGTATTGAGTTGTGACCCCTAACAAATATCCATGCATTTATGCTGATGTAAATAAAGATTGAATAGAAAAGTGTGGGAGAACAGACAAACCTTCCTTCCAGAAGAATTTCAAACAACTTATGTGGTCATTTTCTGCTTTAGAAAGTGGATTTCATTCCTTTTCCCACCTTAAATGTGGGCTCAACTTTGTTACTTGCTTCTATGGAATAAAGAAGAAAATCAATCAGTAGAGAAATCTGGCAAACACTACCTTGGCCAGGTGATCCTGATTTATCATCAGTGATGTCATGTGTCCCTGATATGATGTGATGACAAAGGTATTTCACCACTGTGCTACTCCGTGTTCTACAAAATATCTGACCAGTACTGCCAGGATCTTTTTTTTTTTTTTTTTTTAAGAAATTGTTCCAAACCAGAGCAGACAAATATGGTAAGTATGGTAAGTATATGTCAGGTGGCTTCCTAGAGAGGATCTTGGACCAGATAAAGGACACAAGTGGAAAGGTGAAATCCAAATACAGTTGGGAGTTTAATAACTAGTAGTGCAACAGCGCTTGGAGGTGAGAAATTAACCATGTTAATAAGATGTTAACAACAGGCAATGTAGGTGAGTACACAGGGGTACTCTATCTTTGTAGCTTTTCAGTAAGCCTAAAATTATTCTAAAATAGAATGTTCATTGAAGTGCATGTGTAGATACACACCTAGGAATGAACATGCAAATAACATGAAGTAAGTCCTTAGGGAGTACATCACTGGAGCCCCTCCCTACCCAGCCGTTATTTGCCTAAGAACCACTAGGTGGCGCCGAGCTCTCAGAGTCGGCCCCAGCCAGGCCCTAACTGGAAAAGAGATTCTTAGGCAAAAGGCGTTCTACCTACCAGTCACTTCCAAGGTTGGAAAGTTTTCCAAGCCTTTATGTATTCAATCCGTCACAAGGACTTCCTTTCTAGGTCCATGACACTTCTGGAATCTTTTAATTACCTTGTCAGAGAGGCCTGGACTTGGCAAATGGACTGATTCCCACTCTATACAAGTGAGAGCATCCTGATTCCACTTTACTGATGAAATTGGGAACCAGATCTATTTCTGAAAGTGTCTTATTTTGGAATGAAATTTGAGCTCAAAGAGTTATTTAGCTATTGTGGATTTCTCATATGCTGCCCCTGCCTCTGCTGCCAGCTGGCCCAACTCTACTTTTATAGTTGTTGGCTTTGTTTTGTATACAAGGGGTTACCATGTTAATTGTGAGCATATCAAACAAATTAGTATAATTTAAAACATTGTATTTAACAATTATCAATTCATTATAGAATACACTTGTAAGTCACCAGTGTAGGAGATGGGCTGGGAATCACAAGACTAAGGCCTGAAAGAATAGAATTTTGCAGATGAGCCAATGAGGTACAGAGAAGGTAAATAGCTTGCTCAAGGACGCACAGGTAGGTGGTGGCAGTGCCCAAACTTGAACTCAAATCTGAGCCTGCATTTGTCTTGCTTTCTGACCAAGGTAAGGCTGTTAAACTTCTCTGTGACCTTGGCTTATTTACCTACAAAAATCCATGGTTCTTTTTAGCTTTAAAACTCAGAGACTCAAAGGATTCTTCTGAATATCCTTACTTGAAAACTTTATAAGCTGTTCTTAATGTGCTTAATGTTTGTCATTTAGTGTGTTTCCAAATAGCAGTCTATTTTTTTCCTTGTTTCTTTTTGGTACCAGGGATTGAACTCAGGGGCACTCAACTACTGGGCCACATCCCCAGCCCTATTTTGTATTTTATTTAGAGACAGGGTCTCACTGAGTTGCTTAGTGTCTAGCCATTGCTGAGGCTGGCTTTGAACTCAAGATCCTATCATGTTCTTCAATTCTGGCTGCAACCTTTCTAGATACATTACTATCCCTAATTTTAAATAAGGAATCAGACAATTTGAATAGATAAATTGGTTTGTGCAGATCACACAGCTAGAAAGATACCAGGATCTGTCTACTTCTAAGATAGGATAGAAGAAATAAGGATAAGTAAAAAGCATGTACAGGAAAGGCAAAGACAGCTGGCTATAAATTTAGGATGCTCCATGAACATGCTCACCTTACTCCCCAGGCCTCTTTTCCCCCAGACAGATTCTTTAAAAGCTCATGATTGGGAGACTGAGACAAGAGAATTTCGAGTTCAAAGCCAGCCTCAGCAATGGCGAGGCACTAAGCAACTCAGGTTAAGAGAGAAAATTCCCCATTATATTCTTTGTCTTTTGTATGCCAGAGTCATTCTGAAGGCTGAAACAGACTGGCTTAGGTTTTGTAACCAAAATACAAACAAAATACAAAATAGGGGTGGGAATGTAGCTCAGGGGCTGAGTGCCACTGAGTTCCATCCCCAGTACCCTTCCCCCCCCCAAAAAAAAAGCCCTTGAATCTTGGAGTATGAGTCCAGTTAATGAATACCCACATACTTTGCTAGCTTACACACAGTATTTTCTATACATTAAATAAAACCAAGGATGCCAAGCATAGTGGCACATACCTGTAATCCCAGTCACTCAGGAAACTGAGGAAGGAGGAACACAAGTTCAACACTAGCCTCAGAAACATTGCGAGAACCTGTCTCAAAAACGGTTAGAGATGCAGCTCAGTGGGAAAGGGTCCCTCCGTCCAATCCAAAGTACCCCAAAAAGTTAAAAACCAGGGGAAAAATATTGCCAGAGACCTATGATAAGGGTGCATTCCAAACATTGTCTATTGACTAGATATCAACCCAGATATCCTGACAAAAGCACCCTATGCGCCTTGATTGAGAGGAGCCCACCAGACTGATACCATATACTGTTCACAAAGTTTCCTTTAAGAGTGTGAGACCCCAAAAGGGGGCTCCCTCAAGCACTGCACTCCTCCCTGAATTCGTGATCCTCCTGCCTCAGCCTCCCAAACCACTGTGCCCAGCTGGGGTTTTTTTTTTTATTTCACCTATAAATGACAGTATTCCTCAATTGGAACCAGGTTAAGAGAGAAAATTCCCCGTTATATTCTTTGTCTTTTGTATGCCAGAGTCATTCTGAAGGCTGAAACAGACTGGCTTAGGTTTTGTAACCAGCCTTTTTAGAGTATGGGCATAATTACCTCCTAAATCTACTAAATCTATCTACTCCCAGCAGGAAATGCCCAGCCTCTCCTCACTTTCCCTGATTCCCTCTGATCTCACTTCTGTGTCTGAGCGCCTTTGTGTGTGTGTGTGTGTGTCACCAGGAATGGAGCTCAGGGCCTCTAGCTAGGCAAGGCACCACCACTGAGCCACCCCACCCCCCAAAAGGGTCCTTTTAGAAGAAGCAGCGAGGGCACAGGCTCTTGACACCCTCTGGCCTCTTTCTGAGTGGGAAGATTTACCTTGAACCCACCAGTCTTTGGCCTCTAACATACCACAATACACAACAAGAGCTTTAAGTGTGCATTCCTTCCACTTAACATGTTCCACTTATAGAAATGTAACCCAAGAAACTAATAAGGATACCCACAGAAAATGAGCTTTAAGAGCTGGACATGGGCCAGGCACAGTAGTGCATGCCTGTAATCCCAGTGACTCAGGAGGCTGACGCAGGAGGATGGCAAGTTTGAGGCCAGCCTGGGTGACTTAACGAGACTAAACTAAAAGAATCTTTTAAAAGAATGAACTGTAAGAGTTTTTCATTGCAATATTTTTGTAACTATGTAAAAAGGAGAAACTACATAAAATGTCCAATCCTAAGTGATGGTTGAATAAATGTTGCAGCATCCAAAAGACTGAGAGCTCTGTTGCCACTTAAAAACTTGTACTGGGCCGGATGTGGTGGCACACGCCTGTAATCCCAGCAGCTTGGGAGGCTGAGACAGGAGGATCAAGAGTTCAGTGCCAGCCTCAGCAAAAGTAAGGCACTAAACAACTCAGTGAGCCCCTGTCTTTAAATAAAATACAAAATAAGGCTGGGGGTGTGGCTCAGTGGTCGGGTGCCCCTGAGTTTATTCCCTGGTACCCCTGCCCCAGAAAACAAAAACAAAACTTGGTTTGAAATATGTGCAGTTTCTGGGTTTGTAGGCCAAAGCTGGCTAAATTTTGGTAATATTATATGGTGCAAAACTAATGGGTACTTCTTGATAAGCTTATAACCTACCATTGGGTGAATAAATCAGAATGCAGTAGTATTTATGGGACAATCTCTTTTTTGTATTGGAAAATACATAAACATGTCTGGAAGACCAGACACCAAAATGTTAGTTTGGGAGGCAGAATTATAGGAAATTTTAGCCTTTCTCTTTCTGTTACATTTCTACTTTTCTGCAGTGAATAAGTACAGATTGCTGAATAAATAAAATAAGCAAAATAAAAGGAGAGAAATTACAAAAAGGCAACCCCATTCTCTTATTTGTATTAGTAATTAATCATGTATTAAATAAAGCCAGGGTTGAGTGGCTTCTCTGCCCCAGTGGCTGAGCCCATCCTAGCTAGTTGGCAGGGACTTATCCTAGACCAAGACAATGGCCCAGCTATTCTTTTAAATAAAAGACTCAAAGACCATGGCCTTTTCTCGGAGTGACTGATCCCCACAGAGCTTAGCTGAGACCAGAGCAATTAGAGGAATGCGTGCATCCTCCCGGACATCTACTGGCCTCTCTCCCCGGCCCTTATCCATCCATCTTGTTCCAGTAACAACCCCAGTTTTTTTGTTTGAGGATTCTCTCCCAATGGCATGGCCCTTGTGAAGGGGTGGATAGATAACTAAGCCTATGCCAATCTGTGAGCCACATTCTTCCTGACCGTGGTGATGGGTTGAGAGGTGGGCAAGTGACCAGGTCATCGTGGTCAATCTGGATCTCAGTTCCCTCATTTCTGCTGGATTTTAGTTTTTCAGTTGTAGCTTGGCTTTCCTAGTATTCACTAATAATTGTTTCATTATTCAAATTTAACAACTCTTTGTTCTTATTTCTCTGTTGTATTGCTCATCTTTTATTGCCTGCCTACCCCCAAAACTTAGTGGCTTAAAACAATAATCATTATTTATTATAATTTCTCTGGGCCAGACCAGACCCTGAGACAGGGTGAGAGATGGCTTGTCTGTGCCTGATGTCTGAGGTCTCAGCTGGAAGCCTCTGGAATCACATCAGCCTCATTACTCACCTGGTCATTGATGCAGGGTCAGTTTGGGAGTGCTGTCTGCCAGGCCTTTCCAAGTGGCCGGGCTTCCTCACAACATAGTTGGGGATTCCAGGAGCCAGGCAGAAGCTGTTTCTTTCCAGTGGTCCTGGCCCAGAAGTCCTGCAGCATTCCTTCTGCTCCACGTATTGGTTACTGGCGGGCAGCCATAACTACCCTACTCTCCACGGATGAAAGGAAAGAACCGTACGTCCCACTTGGGTCATGTTGTGAGAAGGGCATGTGGAGCAGGAATGTATCCTACTGAAAAATGCAGTCTGTCTCAGTGGCTGATTATCCTTTGTTATCACTCTCAAGATATGTATTCCAGGGTTTTTTGTTTGTTTATGTTTTAGTTTTTTACCATTCCCTACATGGTCATTATTTTTTCCAAACAGATCCATCTCTCAGATACCAGGCAACTAGAACAGCTGTCTGAGCCCCACACTTGAATAAAAGCTCCCCACTATGTCCCATCTGTGGGTGGTCCTGCATCCCAGTGTCTATTTTCTGTTTTGTTCTCTTTTTCATGTTGGAAGCTTTTCTCCAATGAGTCTGAGGGACATGCAGTGGCCTCTCAACTGAGAGGCTCCTTAGCTGTCTTTTCTCACCTCAAAGTGGAGCACTAAGAACTTGACTGCAAGCACTGCTTTGGTGGGTGGTGCTGGGGGCCTGGAGTGGGCTTTAGCATAAGATGACAGGATAGCAGGCCAGCCTTTTAGTTGAGGAACCCCAGATTTCAGTAGCTGGAGATTTTTTCTACCAGACTGTTCAGTCACCTGGGGAATGACCCTTTAATCTGCACAAGGAATGTGAGGCTGACCCCCTACCTTCCAGGAGCCAGATTACTGTCCAGGGCTGGAAACAGAGGCCATGGTCTCCTTGGTTTGGAATGTAGACCCCCAGTTAAAAGCCTCACCCATACCCCAGTCTGCCTGGGCACCACCATGTCAGGGTCATCTCTACTTCAAGTCCAGTTTGTCTAGAGAACAACCCTCCCATCTCCTGCCAGGGTCGGGTCACAGGTGAGAACAGGGCTCTGGGAGTCTCAGGGCTCCTTACACCTGAATTCCATTCAAACTCCTTCTATTAGTTTTCTGTGGCCACCATAACAAGTTGCCATAAACTCGATGGCTCAGAATGACAGAAAGTTACCCTCTCAGCATTCTGGAGACCAGAAGTCTAAAATCAGTTTCATTGCTCCAGAATCAGAGTGCTTCCAAGGCTGTGCTCCCTGCAGAGGCTTCCCGGGGACAGTTCGTTCCCTGCCTCCTCTAGCTCTGGAGGCTGCCAGCTTGTGGTCACATTACTCTGATCTTCAAGATCATCCTCTTCAAAGCTCTGCGCCATCTTCACATGGCCTTCTGGGCTCTGTGTCAGATGCCCCTCTGCCTCCTGTTAGGACACTTGCTATTGCTTACACAGGGCCACCTGGATAATCCAGGATAATCTCTTCATTTCAAAATCCTCAATCACATTTGCAAAGCCCCTTCTCCAAGTAAGGTAGCATTCACAGGGGCTCGAGATGTGATCTGGTATCGGTGTTCTCAGTTTTTAGTCCCACAGTGTCACTATTCCTGCTGCTGTCTGTAGTCTTTTGGGTGGTCTGAGGGGGGGGATTTGCTTTCAAGTAGTGATATACCCTGCAGGGACTGTTCCTTCACCTGCCAAAAGCATGTTGACATCTCTCCTCGGCAGTCAATCCACCCACTTCTTGTTCTTGTAGGCTTATACTTGTTTTAGTCCTTGACTGTCATTTTGGATGAGTTTCAGGTGGAAACAGAGATAAATATGTGTGTCCAATATATGAAGTTTAACCAAATGTCTCTCCACAGGCTTTAAATTTTTATGAATAGCTTATTGCTTCTTCCATTTGCTAAAATACAATATGCTTATTTTCAAAATATTCACATACCAAAGACAAGTAGACTGGCCACTAGAAATCACACCTCTCACCCAAAAGCAGTGGTTGAAATTTGGTTCTATCATTATGATGCTTTTAAAGCATATCCCAAACATTATGCTTTTGCCCCTATGTACCTTAGTATATACCTCTTCAAAGACAGACCTCTCCTTAAAATGCCAGTATCCCATCTGACAAAATTGTTAATAACAGCCTAGTACCTAATAGTCCATGTTTAAATTTTCCTATCTCAAAAATATCTTGTTAGAGTTGATTTATGGGAATCCAATCCAGGATCCAAACCAGAGCCAGGTTTGACACTTGGCTCTGAAGCATCTGATATGTTCCAATCCTCTCCTTTTCTCCACGCCAGCCATCACCTTGTCAAACCTCCCATCTTAAAAAGACAGCCAGGCGTAGTGGGGCACTCCTGCCGTCCCAGCTACTCAACAGATTGAGTCAGGAGGATTGCCTGAGCCCAGGAGCTCAAGAGCAGCCTGGGAAATCTCTGATGAGCTCGGTGAGCTCTGGGGGAGGGGTAAAATGAGGCCCTTAGTAAAGGGAGACCAGGTCTATGAGCAGAACACAATCAATTTAAATGTCACCAGATTCTAAGACTTACACAGCATACCCACAGCTGATTTATGGCTAGACTGCTTAATCAGGGAGAAACATTCTAAACCCTGAATATCAAATGATTGACATGGGATTTGATTTTCAAAGAAGGTTGTCTGGGAACCTGCACATTTCTCCCCAGGAGACACCTGTAATCAGAGGATAGTCACTTCTCTTCTTTGAGGGGCAAGGGGCAGCCACACCCTGCCTTTGGGGTGCATGTACCTTTGCCGTCCTTTAATCAGTTTTTGCTTGTGCTGTGCTCTGATGCATCTTGAAATTCTTTTCAGTGGCAGAAATCAAGAACCTGCCTAGGGCCAAGTAGAGGTCCTGTCCACTGCTCCTTGGAGAGACCTCCTCCCACCCCCATCCAGTGACATTCCTTTTTGTTGAGACCTGTCTCAAAAATAAAAACATGTACACACACAAAAATACACAGAAGTAAAGTGTACAACTCAATTATTAAAAGAAACAAAAGAGGGCTGGGGATGTGGCTCAAGCGGTAGCGCGCTTGCCTGGCATGCGTGCGGCCCGGGTTCGATCCTCAGCACCACATACAAACAAAGATGTTGTGCCCGCCGAGAACTAAAAATAAATAAATATTAAAAAAATTCTCTCTCTCTCTCTTTCTCTCTCTCTCTCTCTCTCTCTCTCTCCTCTCTCTCTCTCTACCTCTCTAAAAAAAATAAAAGAAACAAAAGAAAATGAAAAACATATAAGAAACATATTTATATCCTCACCTTCTGCAAAGGCCATGGCAGCCGGGGGATGCCCTGGCCACATATCTACTTCATGTACAGATTAGAAGAAATATTGGGGGGCCAGGTATTTGGCTGGGGGTAGAACACTTGTCTAGCATCTGTGAAGCCCTGAGTTTGATACCCTGAGCTGCTAAAAAAGAAAAATAGAAAATAAATAGCCAAGGTTGGGGTGGTGGCTCAGTGGTAGAGCACTCACCTAGCATGTGTGAGGTATTGGGTTCGATTCTCAGCACCACATATAAATAAATAAAATAAAGGTCCATCAACAACTAAAAAAATAATAATTAAAGAAAATAAACAGCCAGTGCTCCTTCCCTTAAATTATTGTTTCAGAATATTACTGATAAACAAGTTTATCTTTTGGCTGGGTTAAGGGATAGCTTCTCCACTTCTTTCTGATATCTGAGGATTGGTTCACTGTGTTAGTCTCCCAAGGTTGCTGTACACCATGAACTGAGTGGCCTGAAACAATAGAAACTTGACCGAGTGTGGTGGTGCTCCTATGGCCCCACTATTTGGGAAACTGAGGCAAGAGGCCCACTTGAGCCAAGGATTTCAAGATCAGACTGGGCAACATGGCGAGATGCTGTCTCAAATACATCAGAAGCCAAGTCTGCACAGCTCTGGAGGCTGTAAGTCTGAAATCAAGGTATCAGAGTAGCCACGGTCCCTCTGAAGGAAAGGATCTCTTCCAGGCCTCTCTTCCTCTGGTGTTTGCAGCAGCCCCGGCCTTCCTTGGCTGGGAGGCATATCACTCCCATCTCTGCCTCTGTCGTTGGCCTCCGCGTCTCTGTTTTCTCTTTGAGGGGCAAGGGGCAGCCACACCCTGCCTCTCTCCGAGTCTCTGTTTTCTCTTCTTATAAGGACATCAGTCATTGGATTGGGGCCTATCCTACTCCAGTATGGTCTTATTTTAACTTAATTAAGTACATCTGCAAAGGTCCTACTTCCAAATAAGGCCACATTCTGAGGCTCTGGGTTGACATGATTTCTTGGAGGACACTAAGGACAATCAAGTACACCCACCTTTGAGTCTTGTGGGGAAACAGAGGATACGTGGGCCCAACTACTTCTACAGAAAATTCAAACACCCAAATGGCCCTGTCAGTCTGTACAGGTGTGTGATCTGGGATTGGGCAATAGGTACCCTCACATAGGATTTTGCATCTGGAGCTATGGATACAAAGAAACATAGGTAGGAGTCTTAAGCTGGTCATGTGTATTTGTCAGCTTTTCTATGGTAACAAATGCTTCCAAATCTGAGTGGCCTTCAGCAACATGCATGTATTTCCCACTCACTTCCATAGGTAAGTTGTAGGTGGACAGTGGGTCATGTGCTCTATGCTGGGTTCTGATGTGCTGGGCCTGGGGTTATAGTTGGGTTCAGGTATGCTCCATGGATCTTATCCTAGGTCTCTGGAAGGTACAGCCAGAGCCTGGGGCCTGATGTCCTCATGCAAGATGGAGGAACTTGAGAGAAAGGCAGAAACCCATGATGCTTCTTGGACCCTCTGCTCAGAACTGACAGTCACTTTGCCCACATTCCATTGATTGGCACGTCACATGAACACACCCAAAGTCAGTGGGCAGGATCAGATGTTTCACCTACAGGGAAGCACAAGATAGGAGAGGAGAGATGGATGTCACGCTAGAAAATGACAGAATGTCTCACACTGTGGCAGGAATATCCAGATACTAGATGGCAGTGATGTCCTCATAGGGCTGGAGCTGGGCTGTGGTTTCTTACCTGGGTTCCTAAACCAGTTAGGTAAGGTTCCTAGTAGCTTTTGGTAAATTCCTTTTCAGCTTCAATTGTCAAAGTTGGTTTCTGTGTCTTGCAACTAAGAGTCCTGAAGGAGATGTAGGGTATTAACCCCTCTCTGGCCTTGAAAATGACCCAGGAATCCTTGGTCTACAGTCCCCCAGCCCCAAGTAGACTCGTCCAGCTGCTCTGGACTTGGGGCTCTGAAAACTGCCTTCCAGACTTCTTGGCCACCTGCTTTCTGATGGGTCCAGCCCACCTGGAGAAAAGACTGGCAGGTGGGAAGACAGAAGGGGCATCACTCCTGCTGCTGAGGCACCTGGTCACGTTATGTGGGCGACAGCAATGAACCCAGCTGAGATTCTTCCAGCGTCTCAGACCCCCTCCATTGTGTTCTCACTTGCACCAGCAGCAACAGAGCGGTGCCCCCTCCTCGGGATTTCCTGAGGGGGTCACCCCATCACTGTCCCAGATTGGGAGACTCTAGCTCAAGAATGTCACCCCTAACTAAGCAAACCCAGAGGCACTTGAGAATGCCACTCCATTGGGCTCCTGGATCCTGGAGTATTAGAAGGGAGAGTCCATACTTCATACCCTGACGGGGCAGAACAGCCTTTGGCATCACTCCATGCTGCCTCTCCTGAGCAGTCCCTGGTGAGAACTTGACTCCCTCCTGTTGCAGGTGACTCCTGGAAACGGAAGCTGGTGAGTTTCTGGTGTAGCCTCGGCCCTCCCTCGGCAGGCCTCGCCGTCCCTCTTCGCGGCTCTACACAAAGCCCTGCTCTCTGTTCTTTCTAGGTGAGCCTTGGTGGCCCTGTGCCACTGGACACTGAACCATCACCCGCTAAATCATGGTTTCCCTTCCTGGAGGGCTGGAAAGACTCAATTCAAATGCTCCTAGAAGGGAAAGATTTGCACCAGTAGGTGCTGGGGGTGGAAGCAGGTGAGGGTCAGAGGAGAGACCCCTTCCTAGACTGGGGTGAGTCCACTGAGGCAGGGAAGAAAGGGAAGAAAACACACCTGTTAGATTATTTCTGCCCTTAAGGGGCTCTGAGTGTTTCCCAGTGGTTAGAGCTCCTGCCTGGCATGTGTGAGCCCTGGCTGGGTCCAATCCCCCTCACGGAAAACCAGACAAGCTGCTGGGGTTGTGGCTCAGCGGTAGAGTGCTCACCTAGCACGTGTGAGGTCCCAGGTTCAATCCTCAGCATCACATAGGAAAAATAAATAAAATAAAGGTATTGTGTCCAAGTACAACTAAAAAATAAATATTAAACATACTTTATATACAACCAGAGATATGAAAAATTGTGCCATATATGTGTAACAAGAATTGTAATGCATTCCGCTGTCATTTATTTATTTATTTATTTATTTTTAAAGAGAGAGTGAGAGAGGAGAGAGAGTTAGAGAGAGAATTTTTCAATATTTATTTTTTAGTTCTCGGCGGACACAACATCTTTTGTTGGTATGTGGTGCTGAGGATCGAACCCGGGCCGCACGCACGCCAGGCGAGCGCGCTACTGCTTGAGCCACATCCCCAGCCCCTGTCATTTATTTTTAAAAGATCAATTTAAAAATTTTTTTAAAAATAAAGATATAAAAAATTTTTTTAAAGTTATAAAAAAATTTAAAAAAAGAAAACCAAACAAACAAAACCTCATATTTAAAAAGTTCATATTCTGCTTAACCTTTTAAACTAAAATAAACTTTAAAATATCAGCAAAAAGTCACAAACTTCAAGTTAACATCATTAAATCAATCAGAGGGATGATGTGTTACTAAAACTAAATCACTGAATATCATCAGTAAGTATGTACTTTAAAGAAAGAGTTTCAACTTGATATCTTTCTTTCATATCCCCCACCTTCCAGGTAATGAGTCATTATTTGAGCTACTGACATTATCTTCATTGATTTTTCTCTGGGTTTTGAATAATGGACTCCTTCCTAACCACTTACCCATTATTTTAATGAGCCAATCTATTTACTTGTGCACCTCCAAAATATAATACAGAAAAGATTTAAGTAGCTTTTAATTAAAATCTTTTTTTTTTTTTTTGGTACCAGGGATTTGACCCAGAGGCACTTAAACACTGAGCTATACTCCCAGCCCTTTTTATTTTTTATTCTGAGACAGGGTCTCAGTAAGTTGCTGAGGCTAGCCTCACACGTGCAAGATTACAGGTGTGTGCCGCCATGCCCGGCTTAATTAAACTTCTTTATTGTCTGCTTGCTACTACACTAACTGCTAATGCATATTGTTGTAGGGAGGTGGGAGCCGCAATATCTATCACCTAGGAACAACTCCCGACTCTCTTGCCATCTTTCTGGTTTTTTCATGATTTTTGTGTTTTGCAGTACTGGGAATGGGACCCAGGGCCTCATACACACTAGGCAAGTATGCTATTACTGAGCTACATCCCTAGCCCTTCATACTTTATTTCCAGAAAGGGTTTCACTAAGTTGCCTAGGATCCTCCTGCCTCAGCCTTCTAGTAACTGGGATTATAGTGTGTATACCACCAGGCCAGGCCATCTTTCTTTTTTAAAAAATATTTTTATAGTAGATGAACACAATACCTTTATTTCATTTTTTTTATGTGCTACCAAGGATCAAACTCAGTGCCTCACACATGCTAGGCAAGCGCTCTACCAACTCAGCTATAACCCCAGCATGAAAGGCCATTTTTCTGTTTTGAACTCTAGAAACATGTGCCTCGGGTGATACTGTACACTGACTCATCTGCCATGAACATGACCTTAACCCAAATGGAAAAAGCAGGGTTTTTTGTTGTTGTTGTTGTTGTTGTTTGTTTGTTTTTGGTACCAGGGATTGAACCCCGGGATGCTTAACCACTGAGCCATATCCCCGGACCTTTTTTGTAATTCATTTAGAGACAGGTCTTGCTGAGTTGCTTAGGACCTCAATAAGTTGCTGAAGCTGGCTTTGAACTCACAGTTCTCCTGCCTCAGCCTCCCACGTCACTGGGATTACAGGTATGCACCACCTCTCTAGGTGGAAAAACAGGTTTTGAATCACGTAGCAACACTGGGTTCTGGGGAAATCATTCAGATGATCCAGAAATGAAAACACAACACTCAAAACTTCTAGTAGTACTCATAGGGCCCCAAGAATATGCCTGCAGACCCCAGATTGAAAGTCCCACCCTGAGCTACATGGGCAGGAAATAAAGTGAAAAGAGAGATTGCTCAGGGGCCACCTGCTTGGGCTCTGAAGGTGTCCACTGCTGACCTGCAGAAGCATCCTGGGGAGACTCTAAGGGATGAAAGGAAGTGGGATGAGTTTCCAAGGATAAGAGTAGACACCTCCTACACAGGCACAGAAGGGGTCCTCCTCCAAGAAGCCTGGTGCAATCCTGGCAGCGTAGGTCCTTTCTGGAAGGAAACACCACAGGTGTGCGGTGGGCTTCTCAATGTTCTTCCTTGAAGTATGAGCTGCAAACGTCTCCAAAAAAAAAAAAAAAAAAAAATGGTAGAGTGCTTACCGGCACAGGTGAGGCACTGTCGATCCTCAGTACCACATAAAAACAAATAAATAAAAAAGGTTCGATTCTTAAAAAATAAAATAAGTTCAGTCTGAAAACAGAAAGGGGTGAAGAAACAGTTAATTTAAAAAAATAGGAACAATGTAGCCAGGGAACGTCATTTCTACCATAATAAATTATGCATCTTAACATAAGTATATGTAATTTATTTTATAATTCATTTAATTAAACTCTGCAAGACCAATAACTGCTGCACAGTGAACAGTAACTACACATCCCAGGTTTTCTGGCCCAGTGCCAAAGTCTGTTCTTTTGTTGAAGTGTCATTTCCCTGGATGATAAAAGGGAATTCAGTTAATCACGGAAAATTCAGAAAACAGAGGAAAGCAGGTAGGAACCAAACCAATTCCCACCACTCAGGGATGATCACAGTTAACATTTGGCAGTGTCTCTCCACTTTTTGTTGTTGTTGTTGTTAGGTATAAATTTCCTTTCTTGAACACAGTTGTGGTCAGGGTGCCAGTGAAATACAGTGGTCTTTTTCTTTCCAGGCAATATTATGGTATAAGAATTTCCTCTGTGGTTCAGTAAAGTCCAGTTGAGTACACACATTTTGGAGAGTCTATTGATATTAAGGGGTTACTAAATTTTTTAAATATCTCATTTAAAAATAATCATAGACTTGCTAGGCATGGTGGCACACATCTGTACTCAGGAGGCTGAGGCAGGAGTATTGCGAGTATGAGGCCAGCCTGAGCAATTTTACAATACCCTCAAAATAAAAGAATAAAAAGAGCTGGGAGTGTATCTCAGTGACAGAGCACTCCTGGGTTCAATCCCTAGTACACCTCCCTTACACAAAGCACAGACTCACTGACAATTGCAAAAATAATAGAATCCCCTGAATCTTCATGAGTTTCCCCTAATGGCAGCATCTTACATAACTAGAGTACTATATCAAAACCAGGAAATTGACATTGCTACAATGTGCAGGACTTATTCAGGTTTCACTAGTGTTGTTCATGTACCTGTTTGGCGGGGGGAGCTTAATTTTGTTTTTAAAGGCAGAGGCCAGTAAGGCTGGTGTGGTATCCACCCACGCTACACAGCTGGTAACTACTGGCACATACACCTAAGTCAGTCTGATTTGAGGCCTGCACAGTTTCTCATCCATCCTGAGGTGAGTGGAAGGGGAGAGAAAGGAAGAAATGACAACGATATATTTAAAATCCAAAGGTAAATGCCACCTGAGTATTGTCTGGATGCAGGAGTGGAACCCGAGCCCTGCACACACGAGGGTGAGTGTTTGCTCATCAAGCCACACCCAGCCCAACGGTCCGTTTTGGTTGAGGTAAGATCCAGGCTTAGTTCTGTCAGGAACTAGGGGACATTAGACAAACTTTGAAAGCTCTGCCAGCTTCATGGTCCTTGTCCTAACATGGAAGTGACCCCACAGTGCCCTCCGCCTGAGGCTGTTGTAACAGCCACAGGATATCCACAGAAAGACAAAAGCACCAGACACACACACTCTGTGACTTTAAGCCCCAAACTTAACAGGTCTCCTACAAATGTCCAGGATGGCAAAACTGTAATAGAAACCCTGAATCTGGAATTAGAAGAGTTAAGCAAATCAAAAATATAATGTAGTTCAGTG
Organism: Spermophilus citellus; assembly: GCF_964194105.1. Lineage (NCBI taxonomy): Eukaryota > Metazoa > Chordata > Mammalia > Rodentia > Sciuridae > Spermophilus > Spermophilus citellus. Next base: position 216,074,405 of record NC_138185.1, on the reverse strand, counting down.
TTATGGGAAGTTGAATTGTGGACATCTGAAAGACCATAATGTAAAATAAGAGAAAAGGACCTAAATGTTCCAGGGAGGGATCCTATGTGTAAGTTAGCAGTGAGGCCAGAGCTTGGCGCCTGGGAATTGCAATGCCACAGTATTGTGGGGAGGACCTGGTGGAGCTGACGTTGTGGAGTCACAGGAAGATGGAGATGGTGAGGGTCCGTTGGTGGAAGATGGTGCTCTGTCCCGGGCTGTCTCTGCTGCACCCAGTTCCAGTTCCGCAGAGGTTACCAAACACTGTGCAGAGCTGAAGGAAGAGTGCTCTGTAAACTAGCAGGAAGTGTGCAAGGAACCGAGTGTGTAAATGTGGCTAAAGTCCAGCTTGAGGGGGGTGCGCTCCTGGGAAAGAAGAGCTGCCTGGGTCTCTCACGGACATCTGGGGACAGGACCAAGCACCTTCTTCTTCAGGAAACCGCCCCTTCTACTCACATACCTTATTTCAGAACTGCAAAGCTGCCAGAATGCTCTGTGTGAATGTTCTAGAAAGATCTTGAGGTGGTGATTAGGTCTTTCAAGAACTGACAGGCCTGTGTGTGGCTCTGGGAATATCTGGACCTCTGGGTACAGTATGTGCCATTTCTTCAGAGGGTGGGGGAGGGGGGAATTCACACAAACGCACACACACTCACACACAAATGGTACTGGGGATTGAACTCAGGGGTGCTTTACAACTGAGCTACATCCCTGGTTCTTTCAATTTTTTTTTAATTTAGTTGTAGACAGACACAATATCTTTATTTTATTTTTATGGGGTGCTGAGTATTGAACCCAGTACCTCACGCATACTAGGCAAGCGCTCTACCACTGAGCCACAGCCCCAGCCCTTTTTTGGTTTTTAATTTTAAGACAAGGTCTTGCTAAGTTGCCCTATCTGGCCTGCAACATGGATCCTCCTGCATCAGCCTTCTGAGCCACTGGGATTACATGCATATGCCACGGTGCCCTGCAGGACTGAAAAACATTAAAGGAAACTTCAGCCACAGTTCCACCTAATCATGTGGGAAAGTCTTTATTGAAGGAGGGGATCAGCACAGGGAAAAGACAGAAGCAATTTACCAAGCCATGGCCAATGGATACAGAGTTTCAAAAAGCTGCTAATAAAACATTTGGATGTCACAGTCCAGTGCTTTGACTGGACTAACAGAGATAAAGATCAGATGGAAAAAACTTCTCAGAGTTTACCAGCCAAAATATTCCGTCTTCTTTTCTGAAATTACTACTTCTCTTGGCCATCTTTGAGCCATAAGGCAGGACTTGTCAAGAATTTTAAGGACAACAGTAGCTCTCCGAGGGAAAAGACTGCCGGTACCATCCAGAAGATGATGGGCAGGGCGCCTGACAGAAACCCAACTCCCACTCCCAGGGGTGGCTCCGTGGCACCAAAAATAAGCATAGAGGAGGCTGGAGAGATGGGGGAGTGGGCGAGAGGCTTGTTACTGACATTCGAGTTTCCAGCCAGGAGGCCTCAGAGGTAGCTGTGGGGTGGTGGTTTCAAGGCTTCCAAGCATCCTCATGCACAGGAAATAAATACCAGCAGGACAATAGATACTAAGATGGAGGACACTGTGGGCTTGGTGGCACAAGCCTGTAATCCCGGTGTCTCTGGGGGCTGAGACAGGAGGATCATGAGTTCAAAGTCAGCCTCAGCAATGGTGAGGTGCTAAGCAGCTCAGTGAGATCCTGTCTCTAAATAAAGTACAAAATAGGGCTGGGAACATGGCTCAGTGGTTGAGTGTTCCTGAGTTCAATCCCCAGCACCCCCCTAAAACAAGATGGTGGGCACCATGGTGATACAGACAGTGGCCACAGCAGGACAGGTGCCCAGTGTCCAGCAGGACAGGAGAAATGGCTGCAGAAGACAGGGAGGAGATTGGAGACAAAGGTGGGCCAGACTTGTAACCAACCGAATCAGTGAACAGTGCTTCTGGTGTGGAGGCTATCAGTGTAGTCATGCTGGATTTGGAAGGAAAGATATCCTACTATTTGAGGTTGTAGAACCTTACATTCTACAGAGCTCCGATAATAAAATCTCAGTTTCAGAATCCTGAATTAATGTGAGGTTACAGGTGGCAGGCAGAGTCCTGCTTGGCATAAGCATTTGTAAGTCTTCATTCAATTCTGTTTTTGTTTAATGGACTGGCATCATGAGGTTTATTGGAGAAACATATATATCAAACACAGCTCTCTATTAAAAAAATGTCAGTGTGGGGCCTATGTGGTAGAGCACTTGCCTAGCATGCAAGAGGCCCTGAGTTCTGTCCCCAGCCCTGCAAAAATAATTAATTAGTTAATTAATTAAAAGGTAATTAAGATTGCATTAACTGACCAGTAGACAAATTCCACAATCAGAACTTGAATACTGGGGATGGGGATGTGGCTCAAGCGGTAGCGCGCTCGCCTTGCATGCGTGCGGCCTGGGTTCAATCCTCAGCACCACATACCAACAAAGATGTTGTGTCCGCCGAGAACTAAAAAATAAATATTAAAAATTCTAAAAAAAAAAAAAAAAGAACTTGAATACTCTTTTGAAGAAGACTTTAGCCAGGCTCTGTGGTGCACACCTGTAATCCCAGTAGCTTGAGAGTCTGAGGCAGGAGGATCTCGAGTTCAAAGCCAGCCTCAGCAATTCAGCAAGGTGCTTAGCACTCAGCAAGACCCTGTCTCTAAAACATAAATAAAGGCTGGAGATGTGGCTCAGTGGTTAAGCACTCTTGGGTTCAATCCTCAGTACCAAAAAAAGAAAGAAAAGTTACTTGAATCAGTAATTTGTATGTTTTTAATATTCAATTTTGAAAACGAGACTTCACCTAGACTTTTCTAGATTTACTACCAGTAAATGCTCCTCGTAGTAACAATTCACTTTTATGTGTTTTTCTTGAAGGATTTTAATGTCTGTTTTCTAAGCATTGTTCTGCCCCCGGCTGGCTTCTTATTCGGGTAGGTTGTGCCCCTTTGCTTCCTGTCAGAACCGCTAGGTCAGTTGCTGTTAAATGAGCTCCTCTGCAGAGAGCACATTCAGTGCCTTATTCCGTTGATGGAGTGCCAGACTGTCGGCTCAACTCTGAAAATCTTGAATACCACCCAGATCCACAAAGATTATAAGAGCAAACTAAGTTGTGAAACTACAATACACAGAGGCATTTAGCTAAAATGTAACAATTCAAACTGATCTATATCCATCCAAAACAATTTCCTCCTTCAACCTTACTATTCTTTGAAATCTGCTAGAAGAAACAACTAACTCAAATGTGTGTGTGTGTGTGTGTGTGTTTAATTTGGCGAGGGAGGGGGTACATGCTGGGATTGAACCCAGGACCTCTCACATGCTGAGTGCTAAGCAGGCACACTTTCACTGTGCTACACCCCAGTTCCTTTGGAATTTATTTTATGCATGAGCTAATACCACTGGTTCAGCAAATACAAGTTGGTTTACTGTGGGCAGGAAAAAATTTTTTTGTAATGAAAGAAATGCATTACGAAGTAAGACAGATTTTTGCTTAGTGCAAGAGGTCCTTTATTATTGTCTCAGAAAACAAAAGCCTGGCTGACTTGATGTTTTCCATTATCTTTCTTCTGAAACCTACATGACACGATGTTTCTGGCTGGGTTTTCATATATTCACAAATGTTTGTTAAGTTGTGAAAGAAAATGGCTGGAGGTATACTTTGTGCTTAAAGGTGAGCAATAAAATATTCGTACATTCAAAAATACGAATGGGGCTTCATTCAAAATGCGAACGTCGGCCTATTAAAAAAAATGAATCTACAATTCCTTCATTTCAAAACTTGCGATCCACAGCGTACGCTGTTCATGACGTTACCACGGGGTGGCGCCACTTCAGTAGGTAAACCGCACTCTGGGAACCTCTGCGTGGGTTGGGTGTGCTGGGACTTCCCAGTTTCACCGACACGTTCTGGAAAAGATCCGGCTGGAGAAAGCATCCAGGTTGTAATCACTTTTGTGGAAAGGGAACTGAGATAAAGTGCTCCGAGAGGCCAGCCACTGTGATAGCACTTACTATTAACTTATGTGAGAAAGTTCTGCAAAATACAAGTTGGTGCTGGCAGAGGATCATGTCCACCAACTCAGTTTGTTTTGTTTTGGAGATAGAACCCAGAGTCTGCGCGTGCAACACAATCACTACTAAACATATTCTCTTCCAAGGAGCTACACCCTTCTCCAGAAACCCATCATTATCTTTATTTTTATTATTATTATTTTGCACTGGGGATTGAATTTGGGTGTTCTACCATTGAGCTACATCCCAGGACTTTTTATTTTAAATTTTGAAACAAAGTTTCACTAAGTTGGGGGGGGGGGGGCTGGCCTTGAACTTGTGATCCTCCTACCTAATGTGATCCTCCTACTTCGGCTTCCCACCATCATCCATCTTCTTTAAGTTTTGTTTTTGGTCAGGGATTGGACCTTAACCACCAAGCTTAACCACTGAGCCACATCCCCCAACCTTTTTTACTTTTTATTTTGAGATAGGGTCTCACTAACTGACCTAGGCAGGCTTTGAACTTGCCATCCTCCTTCCTCAGCCTCCCAAGCTGCTGGCATTACATGTCTGTGCCCCTTCATCCTACTTTCATCATTCTCTTTAAATATGATTGATTGTTAAAAGATTCTGATCCCTAGGAGCAGATTACCTTGCCTGATTCCATCACCCCTCCTAAATGCAGCTTCCATGTACAGGATTCTACCAACTGTAATCAAAGATATTTGGGGAAAAATGCATCTGTCCTGAATATGTGGTCTTCCTCCCCTTGTTATTATTTTCTAAATGATACAGTATAACAACTATTTATATATTATTGACAGTAATCTAGATGATTTAAAGTATGCAGCTTCCTGGCCCATGCCTCTAATTCCTGTGACTGGGGAGTTTGAGATAGGAGGATCACGAGTTCGAGGTCAGCCTCAGCAATGCAGCGAAACCCTAAGCAACTTGGCAAGACCCTGTCTCAAAATAAAAAATTGGGGATGTGGCTCAGAGGTTGAGCACCCCTGGGTTCAAACCCTGGTACAAAAAAATAAATAAATAAATATGAGGGAGGATTGTGTAAATTCTATGGAAATCCTATGGTATTTTTTACAAGGGACTCAAGCGTCTTCAGATTCTGCCATCTGAGGGGAAGAGGAGATCCTGGAACCAACCCTCCCAAGGATCCAAGGAATACGTGTGATTTACCCAGGACAGCACAGCGTGTAATCAGTAGGGTTGGGATTTGAACCTAAGTCAGCTTGACACCAAAACCCACCTTGCTCCAGTAAATCCTGGTGCTCCTACACCATGCCTGCCCTCCTATCCCCACCATCAACAAATCACCAGGAATCAGCAGGTGCCCATCTGTGACCAGGGCGGAGAGAAGGCATTTCTCAACAAGATATCATTGCCCCTTCATAAATTACCTGAACATTGTGAAGCGTCCTTGAGCAGGGTGATTTCGAAGATTGGTTAGATGGAAACGGTCACACCTTCTCTCCAGACATACTGTCACCATCGCGTGGTTAAAATGGCAATGGTACGTCAATCAGCAACTTAATCAGTGATTCACTTGCAAGATTTTATTTTAGTGAGTCAGCAGCCTTTACATTTCATGGAGTCAAGGAGAGGTTGATGCAGGTGGGGCAGAAAAATCAGAAAATTGACATACGGCAGCAAAGACAGACTGTCAAATGCTTCCTAAGTCTTTAGGAAATTGGAAAGTTATTTACCCATCCACTCACCAAACACAGATGAGGAAATAAGAGCATGAAATCTGGGGTGGTTCACCCCTTGCCAGATAACAGGCCAGCACTGCCTTATAAAATAGCATCATTCTGAAAGTAACAGTGCCTGTGTTCCTGATTAAATCAAAAATAGAAATGAAATCGAGACTCATAATTATAGGAGACTTAGATAGCACACTTTACTTTTCAAAACCCCTTTACATCTCTTATCTTAATTTATCTCTGCACAATCTCCCTGCTTTGAGCTACTTTATTGAAGCACTCAGGGGCCCCTATAGTTAATGTTTAGTGTATATGTCAGTCTCTCCCGCTGGTTTATGACCTTCTTCAGGGTTGAGACTGCATCAATAAAGCCTGAGCACTTGGCGAGGTATTAGTCAGGACTTGTTGCTAACACAGAAACCCACTGGATGCGGTTTAAGCAAAAGGAGGGCTTTGTTTCAAAGAGCCCCAGGGCAGGGGTGCAGCCACGTCTGGGACGCCCAGGAACCAAGCTCTCTCAGTTCCTCGCGTCTGGGTCTGCCTCATTAACACCTCTGCAGAAGAGTCTCTCCCGGCTTCCTAGTCCATTCCGCTGAAAACCGGCCTGCCAGCATCTCCCGAGTCGACGTGCAACTTGTCCAGCCCTGCAGGGAGCCTCAATGCTCTCACTCCCAACCTCCCCAGTCTCCAGGGGCCGAGACTCTGATTGGTCCAGCCTGGGTGAGGTGTTCACCTCTAGTCCAATCAACGGTGGCCAGAGGGGTGCGGTCCTCCGAGGTTGTTCCTATGGTAACCATGAGTTGGGGAGGGTTGGGGGGGCAGGAAGGAAGAAGAAAGAAAGGGTGAAGGAGCGGGGCGACCCCAACAATAGGGGGCCAGTTCCCGTGTACACTTGGTGCTCTATAAATGCTTACTGATCGGCCTCACTCTAAAGGCTTAGTAAAAAGAGCACCCCGGGAATGGGAAAATAAACAAGGAGAGAAATGAATTACAGTAGATGGGGTAGAGAGAGAAGATGGGAGGGGAGGGGAGGGGAGGGGGGATAGCAGGGGATAGGAAAGGTAGCAGAATACAACAATTACTAATAGGGCATTATGTAAAATTGTGGATGTGTAACCGACGTGATTCTGCAATCTGCATTTGGGGTAAAATTGGGGGTTCATAACCCACTTCAATCTAATGTATGAAATATGATATGTCAAGAGCTTTGTAATGTTGTGAACAACCAATAAAAAAAAAATTAAAATTAAAAAAAAAAAAGAGCACCCGGGGCTCTGTGTGGCCGCAGGGCTTCCCTTTCCTGGTGGCGCTTTTTTTTTTCTTTTTTAATCTTTTTTTTGTTTGTTTGTTCCCTTTCCTGGTGGCGCTTTTTTTTTTTAATCTTTTGTTTGTTTGTTTAAGAGAGAGTCAGAGAGGAGAGCGAGAGAGAATTTTTAATATTTATTTTTTAGTTATTGGCGGACACAACATCTTTGTTTGTATGTGGTGCTGAGGATCCAACCGGGGCCGCACGCACGCCAGGCGAGCGCGCTACCGCTTGAGCCACATCCCCAGCCCCTGGTGGCGCTTTCTTGCCCGCACCTCCTGGGCTTCACCGACTCCAGCTCTTCCTCGTGGCCTGCATTTGGACTCGCCTCTCTTAGGCTTTTCCCCACCCCCCTTCGTGATTTTTAAAAACCCTCATCTTGAATGACTTGCTTAATTCCAGCCTTCTCCCAGAGACTAAGTTCCAGTTGTTCTAGAGGCTCCCCAAAGAATTAATCTGCAGAGGTGGGGGCGGAGAGGGGAGTTAATGACTCATTAAGCAAACCTTTGACCTGTGGGAGATAGGAGAAGTGGATACTTCTTAACCCTTTTCTCCCTAGAGGACTGTCCCAAGGTGAAATGCACGTTGCTTTTGAGAGGGTGGTCCCGAAAGTCACCATGGCCTAGAGAGGTAGCGGCTTCTCACCCCACTGGCCTTGCCCCTCGTCCCTGTGGTCTGGGGACACTTTTCCTAAAGAAGTAGCAAAGAGGACTTCAGGCTGTGCTTTCTGGGTAACTCGGGTGCATTAAGCACCATGCTGAAACCCTGTGTCAGAAGTCCCCTCTCTCCATCTCCAGGCTCTGCTTTTCTCCACACTGTTTTTAATTGCTTGCTTAGCTTTCCCTAAAGTTCCTAAGGGTTGGCATCAGCTCCAGCTGGTTCTTCAGTGTGAAGGATGCTTCTTCTTCCTAGTTGCAGCCCAAGTTCTGGGGACTTCCCTATGGGCTCCGATTGGCCCCTAGAGGGTCATGTGTTCAGCTCTGACCAATCATCGTGGAAAATGGGGACAGAACTTGGTCTCTAGGTATTCTGTCCTTTCTAGTTTCCCTGGGGGGAAGTGATTCCCTCGGATAAGGGGCAAGATGGGAGCTGGAAATGTCGAATTGGGTGTTGGGATGGAGCAGGGAACAACACAGATGCAGAGGACAGGGTCTTCTCTGCTGACCCAATACAGATCCATGGGGCTGGGAGGAGAAGGGGGAAGGGCAGATCTGGGCAGCCAGCTCTGTGCGCAGTTGGGCTGGGAGGCTAGAGCTAGGGCTGGCCATTCCCCAGGAGCAGGCTCTGTGGCCAAGGACCTGGCGTCCAGCTGGGACTGGCTGTCCTTCTTTGCAGCACCACCAAGTTCTCAGACTCAGAGCCTTCCTCCAGGACCCAGACAGACACCTCCATCATAAGGCTGAGATCACTCAGCAGCCAGGGACCCCCCAGGGAAGCCGCCTGGAGGCTCCTCATTCGCCACACACCGTCAGAGAGGTGGCCAGGTGGCGGGAGCCCTTCCCCGGAGACACAGTGCTTGCCCAGCAGGCCCTACCTGAGAAAATCACCTTCCACAGGAGAGTTGGGACTTAGCCAGAAGCTTCAGGCCAGCAGCTCCCCTGACAGCCATCTGCCCATTCTTGGGGTCACCACCCCCGACCTTTTAGGCTTCCTCATGCCCCCATTATCATTCTTACTCTCCTTGGTATGTCTGCAGCTGTGTGAGTCCTGGGTCCCTTCGAGTAAGCTCTCACTCCCTGAGGCCTAAGACAGCCAGTACTCACAGAGCATCTAGTGTACTGGAAAATCATCCAAATGCTGCTGATTGTTTCTTTTAATACATGCAGCAAAACTGGGAGTGGTGTTGCATGCCTGTAATCCCAGCCACTCCGGAGACTGAAGCAGGAGGATCGGGAATTCAAGACCAGCCTCAGCAACTTGGTGAAGCCCTAGGCATTTCAGCAAGACCCTGTCTCTAATAAAAAATATATGTATGAAAAAGGGCTAGGGATATGGCTCAGTGGTTAAGCCACCCTGGGTTCAATCCCTGGCAACAAAAACATGCAGCAAAGACTCTCTGAGAGCCATGTTTTGGCCTTGACCAGAATCCAATCTGAAAAATGTAATCAGTAAAAACATCCAGGGGACCTTTAGTCAAATCTGAATATGGATTAGGGATTAGGTTATGTAAAGAAATCTTTGTTACTGTTGTTCAGCATGATAACAGTATTGTGGCTACTGGAGGAAAACATGTCATTTCTTCGAGCATGCTGAATCATTTAGTGGTGAAACTCAATGATGTCAATGCTTTAAATATCTTAATGACAATGACAACCAAATGAAGCAATATGGCAAAAATGTTGGAAATTGCTAAGTCTAGATGGTGGAATATGGGTGTCCATTATACTATTCTCCACTTTTCTGCATGTTTGAGCATTTTATGATAAAAAGTGAAAAACGGGCTGGGGATATAGCTTTTGGTAGAGGTTTGCCTCGTGTTCACAAGGCCCTGGGTTCAATCCCCAGCACCACAAGAAAAAAAAAAGTGAAAAACGAAAACAGAAAATGAGAGTTAATATTAGCACTCCCATTTCACAGATGAGAGAGCTGAGGCACAGAGAAGTACTAGCCTCCCTAAGGTCACAGAGCTTGAGAATGGCACACTTGTACTTGAACCCGGTCAGCTGCCCCACTGGTACACTCCTGTCTTCATCCGTTCACTTGTGCTGAGTAAGTACTTGTGGGATGGACAGTCGTGGTTTAAAGGATGTTGGCCATTTCACCTCAGGTATGTTCCCGGAACGTACGCTCTACTCTGGGCCCCAGTTCCTATACGCAGCATCTTCCAAGTGGGTCTGTGGATTGGTGCTGTGTTCCTCAGCTGGCTTATTAGCAGTTCTACACCCAGCAGCCGAGAAAACGTCCTGCATGTGATATGAACCTAGAACTGACTACTTAAACACCTTTCCGGGTTTTCCCCCGGACGAGCTTTTGCTATTGCTGTTCCTGTTGTATTAATATCGCTTGCTTCTCTGAATTAGTAACAGTGCACATGATGTAAACTTCAAAAAACTCAGAAGAAAATATAGCAAAAGGCGATTCTCCCTCCTGCCCACTCAACCACCAGGTCCCCTACCTGGAGGCCACCATTCTACATGGTGTGCGGTGTACCCTTTCAAGGATGGCCTGTGTGGATAGAAGCAAGTCGGGAGGGGGAAGGAGGGGAAAAACCCTTTTACGCTCCACCCCACCCTACCTAACACCAACCAGAGGAGCCCATTTTGTCTACACTGTGACCATTTATTTATTTATTTTGGTGCCTGGGAAAGGAATCCAGGGCCTTGTGCCTGCTAAGCACGTGCTCTACCACTGAGCTCTACCCCAGGCCCTAGTTTGGCTTTTTGTGCAAGCTTTCCTAGTACTAAAAAATATCTGAAGCAACTGACTAAAAGGATAAAGAACTCACAGAACTTCTCCTGGCCTGGCCCATTTTTAAAGCCCCAAATCTGCTGTCTCCTCCAAAGCAGCACATGTTCTGGCCCCACATTTAATGCCCTGTGTTTTGTGGCCTGAGGGGTTTTTTTAAATATTTTTTTAGATGTCGGTGGACCTTTATTTTATTCATTTATTTATATGCAGTGCTGAGAATCGAACCCAGTGCCTCACACATGCTAGGCAAGCGCTCCACTACTGAGCCACACAGCCCATGGCCTCAGCTTTGTATGGGGTGTTTCTATAACGTCCTGGTGGTTTTCTTTGTTTATGTTTGGTGAATTCATCCTTAAGATCCACTGTGAATATTGCCTCCTGTGTTAGCAGTCGATGTGTAGCATGTTACACCCAAATTTGCAGCTTAAACCACACATATTTATTATCTCTCACTACTGATTGTAAAGGTTGGGAGTCTGAGAGTGACTGAGCTGAGCCGTTCTGGCCCAGACTTACTCATGAGTCTTATTCATCTTTCCCTTCATTTTCACTCAAGCAATGGCCAGGGCCGCAGTCTCATCTGAAGGCTTGACTGGGGCTGAGTGAAGTGTCTCCAAGCTCCTTCACTGTTGGCAGAAGGCTTCAGTTCTCACCATGTGTGCCTTTCCCATTCAGTCTGCTTTTGGCTCCTCCAGTGTGGGGAATCCGAGTGACAGAGAGCACACCCAAGGTGTGGCTTCCGCCACAGTCCTTCATAGCATTGCAGAAGTTTCATGTCATAACTTCATCTTATTCTACTAGCCACGCTGACCAAACCAGGTACAGTGCAGAAGAGGCCATGCAGGAGTATGAGGTCCAGAGGTGAGGATCACCCTGGAGCTGCCTGGCCTGTTGGAATCCTCTGGGGACCTGCACTTTTACTCACTTTCTGCAAAGCTTTTTCCACCTTGTGTTATAGATGGTTTGCTTCATTCCTAAATCGCAAACTTATTAAGGGCAGTGACTAAACCTTATTCATCTTTCCCTTCATTTTCAGGCCCAAATACTTTCTAACATAGAATATATATTCAATAAATGTCAAATTAATGCCGAATACATGATTGAATGGATATAAATAAGTGAGCAAATTAGTGACTACATAAATGGATAGTTCAAAAGACCAGAGGAGGTAGGATTGACTATGAGATGGTTATCTCCCCCACTTTCTGCTTGTCGAGATAGCTAATGAGTTGGTCACTGAGTCCTTGCTTCCTTTTCCTCTGGCTCTTCTCTTTGCCCACCATTCCCCTCCCCGTGGTCAGCATCGGAGGGCTTGGCCACCATATCGACATAACAACTTCCTGGGCCCAGGTCACAGCCGACGGCGCTCTTGGCCCAAGCCAAGCCCATGGGCTCTTTCTGCAGGGAATTTGCACCAGGAAAGGTCCAACTTCAGTGTGTCTTCTTCCTTGTCAAGAGGGACATGAAAACCAAGAAACTCTTGGTAATCGTGCTTTTTTTGCTCCGTGGACTGGGGAGCAGAGAAAGCCAATGTGTGTCAACAGGAGAAAATGAAAAGAGAGGAATGCAAATGAGAAGGGACGATGGTCAGGCCCAGCTGTGTCTTAGTCCCCATGAGACACTCCTCCATTCTTTTAATAACTCTGGGGAGGGGGCATGGTGTGCGGGAACTCACTTGCCCAGATTATGAAAGCCAATTAGGCATATTCAGTGACAACACGTTGGTGGCTGGAAATGGACACAGGGGCAGGATTTGCACCACAGACATTGGCAAATGCTGTCAATCCAGAATCCCTCCCCGAGAGCTGCCAATAGACCTTCTCCACACACTCAGGGGATTTCTGCAACTTACAGCCCCAAAACACTCCGACGGCTGCTGGGCAAACTCCTCCTCAAGGTTGAAGACCGGAAGATCCCCTGAGAAACCCTTCGGGGGGTGACATTTGCAGGAAGCTAGTTCAGTGTGTGCTCACAGTACCTGAAGGAAGTCGTGAGGCAGTCCAGAACTCTGAGGGTTACGTGACACAGGCCATGCGGGAGGCAGCGACTCCACCTAGGCAATAACCACCCATGACCCTTAAGGCTGAAGTCCATGCTCCTCAGCAGGCGGGCGGTCCTCTGAGCAGTGGCCCATGTCCTCCATGCATCTCCAGGTTCTCTCCTGCCAGCTCCTTCCCTGCCCACCTTGTCACCACCCCCTGACCTGGCCCTTGCCTCCTCAGTGTGTTCCCAGCCTCTATCTCACAAGCTGATAATCAGTTGGAGAGTCTGATAAAGATCCCAGTCCGAGCTGGGCGCGATGTCGCATGCATATCATCCCAGCAGCTTGGGAGACTGAGACAGGAGCCTTTGAGTTCAAAGCCAGCCTCAGCAACTCAGCAAGTCCCTTAATTAAGCAACTCCGCAAGACCCTGTCTCTAAGTATAATACAAAATAGGGCTGGGGATATGGCTCCGTAATTGAGTTCAATCTCTAGTACCAAAAAAAAAAAAAAAAAGAAGATCCCGGCCCGATCCCAGGAGGAACCCACAGACACACCAATGATTGCAGTTTCAGGGGTCATGGACCAAACACCTTCTTGCCTTTAAAGGCTTTTAGGGCCCCTGCATCCCATGTGCCTCTCTCTAAGCCAAGCCCACCTCTGTCTCAGGATTTAAACCCTTCGCTTTCATATTCATTTTCAAGTCTTAACTGTGCTGGGGACATCTCAAAGGAAGCATCCGATTGTCTTATTTGTGAGTATGTGGATGACCAAGGGATGGCAGGGTGTGTCCCAAACCTCAAGTTCTAATCATGAGATCAGGGTGTAGCTGCAGCCACAGCCAGGCTGTCTAAGCACAGAGGTGTGTCACTGAGCATGGTATTGCCATTACTAAAGGAAGCAGATGCCACCCACAGTTAGGCCTGACACCCAGGGAAAATGAGAAGCAGGAATCACTGTGGCCAGGGTGTTCCCAGCACTGGTGGCACGAGAGGCTCAGGGGGTAAGGACCTGCCTTAAGCAAAAGATGGGGAGCCGCTCAAGTGTGGTTCTAGGGAAATAAGTTGAACTTGTAGTCCTGGAGATCTGGGTTCCCATTCTAGCTCTGTCACTTATGGTTTGTGACTGTGAGTGAATCACTTTGTTTCTCTCAGCCCCAGTTTTCTCATCTGCCCAAAACGACTTTATTGAATCACTATTAAAAGAGACAGCTGTATGAAGTGCCTGTATTGCAGGATGGTCAAGAAAAGTTAGCGTCGCCTTTACCCGTGTTTCCTGCATTCTGTCACAGGCAAAGAGTCCATCCCCTCCAACTAAAGCAAAACAAGAAGTGTATTGCAGGAGTGGAAGGGCTAACTATTTCCCAATTTCTTCCATCTCTTTCTTACATGATAAAATAATTTTTACCTAGGTACATAGTTGCTTCGTTAAATACTGCCTTCCTTTTCCCCAGCCTTCCTTGTGGATTGTCACACTCTGGTGACTATGGTCCAGACATTGGAATGTGAACCAAACCGACATGCATAACTTCTAGTTCATGTCCTTAAAGAAAAGGCACATATTCTCATTTTTCTTCTTCTCATATTCTCTCCTCCTCCCCCACCCCTCCTCCTCCTCCTTCTCCTCCTTCTTCCTCTCCTCCCCGCTCCTTGTCCTTATTCTTCTCTGTCCTAGCTAGGACAGGACTGGCGCAGTAGCAGCCATGTTGTCCCATCAAGTAGAAGTTGAGGTTTAGAAGGATGTTAGGTCTCTAGTGATTTAGTAGAGCAGAGGCACCCTACCGGTTCAGACATTAAAGTACAAAATAATTAAACTTGCATTTGTTTAAGGATTGTCAGTCTTTGGGTTTTATTATAGCAATCAAACCCGTCCTCTATCTAACACTCAGTAAGCCACGGGGGAGCTCAGAGCATCCAAGGAAGAGCCTAACCGTCAGCCTTCATGAGGAGCAGATGTCAGGACGGCTCCTGGACACCCTGCCTGTAGATGAGGCTCAAACTGTTCAGGCCTCCACTCTGGGGAGTTCATTCAGTTAACTCCCATATCAGTTCCACACATGCACATCATTTTGATTTTTTGTTTTTTAAGGATTTTGTTACATTTGTACAAGATGTTCTAAGCTCAAGTTGTAATTTTCCTGCTCCAGCCTTGGAATCTGACTTTTCAATAATGAGTTTTCCCTCTTTCAGTGGAGAATGGAAACTAGAAACTAAGATCTGGGCCGCACAGGCTGGCATAGTGGTACCGGCAGTCATTCCTTCCGGGCTTCTAGCAAACCAGAAATGTGAGGGAAAGGAGAGTTGTGTAGACACATGCATATATCTTCATCAATTTCTGCACCTATTGATGTATTTTTTAAAACCATGTATCCCCACCAACCAGTTCCAGTTTGCACCCAGGCCTGGGTCTTGCCTTTCTTCTCTGACAGCAGGAACCGGATCTCATTATCTCCAACTATTTCCCTGTTTGCTCAGCCCCCCAGGCAACCCAGTCCTCTGGGACCTTACAGGTGGCCTCCTCCTGTGCAGCCCTGCCTCACCCACCAACCAGGCCCTCAGCACTGACCTAGCTACAACCCCAGCCCCCTTGAGTATTTTATTTAGAGACAGGGTCTCACTGAGTTGCTTAGTGCCTTATTTTGCTAAGGGTGGCTTTGAACTGGTGATCCTCCTGCCTCAGCCTCCTGAGCTGCTGGAATCACAGGTGTGCATCACTGTGCCCGTCCTCTATGCTTTTTATCGGTGCATTATGGTTGTACATAATGATGGGATTTGTTGCTATGTATTTGTATGTGCACACAATATATTTGTGTTATTTTTATTGCTGTATTATTTTATTTGGGGGATATTTTCAGTCTGAGGTTGGTTGGATGCACAGCAGCAGAGCCTCATAGCAATATTTGGAGGAGGCCCTTTTACTGCGGGACTCCCGTTTTACAGATGGGACTGTGGAGTCTGGGAAGGGGAAGGAAACTGCTTAAGGCCACATAATCAGCATCAGGCCTGGAATTGGAACCACCACATCCCAGCCCACTGTCCTGATCCATGTCCTGAACGCTTCATGTTCCTTTGACTGCCATCTGTTCCAGGCTCACAAATGACGTCAGCGCCAACTTTTTAAAAAATATTATTATGTGATATTTAACACATAGAAAAGGAAATACGGCCAGGTGCGGTGGCGCACACCTGTAATGCCAAGCACTTGGGAGACTATGGCAGGAGGATTGAGGATCTAAGGCCAGTCTGGGCAGTTTAGGGAGAAACTGCCTCTAAATAAACAAAAAACAAATAAATGGAAATATGTAATATGTATTTATAAGTTACCAAGCATCACCACGAAAGAGCCCTCCTGTCTCCAAAGCTTGCCTCCTAACTTGAAATATGCTAACAACGGAGCTGGGGGTGTGGCTCAGTGGTAGTATACACAAGGCGTGGGTTCAATCCCCCAGGAGCTGGAAAAAGTAAAACACAAAAAAACAACAATAACAATAACATCAAAAACCATTAGCAAGTTTTTAAAAAACAGGTTTGCTGGGCATGGTGGTGCACACCTATAATTCCAGTGATTTAGGAGGCTGAGACAGGAGAATTGCAAATTCACAAACAGCCTCAGCAACTTATAGAGGTCCTAAGCATCTTAGTGAGATCCTGTCTCAAAATAAAAAATAAAATGGTCTGGGGATGTGGCTCAGTGGTAAAGCACCCCTGAATTCAATCTCCAGTACCCCCTCCCCCCAATAGAGGCTTAAGATTTACATTGTGTTTTCAGGACACAAAATGTCTCTCCATTTAATCTCCTAACTGGAGACCTGAATCATCCCGGTGGGTTATCCAGCTGTTTCCCTCTGTTACCCTTCCTCAGAAGCCCTGGACTACTCTGTTTTGTTTTGGTGTTTGTTTGTTTGTTTGTTTGTTTTGGTGTTGAGGATCAACCCTGGGGCCTCCAGCATGCCAGGCAGGTTTTGTTTGGAACTGGATGTCCTACCAGCAAATCCTGTGTTTGTCTTTCAAAAGTGAAACACAAATCTGACCATCTCTGGTCTTCTCCCCTAATCCAAGTAGCCTCCTCATTGCTCTCCCCTGGGATCCCAATGAGCTTTTTTTTTTTTATTATTATTGGTTGTTCAAAACATTACAAAGCTCATGACATATCATCTTTCATACATTTGACTCAATTGGGTTATGAACTCCCATTTTTACCCCAAATACAAATTGCAGAATCACATCGGTTACACACTCACATTTTTACCTAATGGCATATTAGTGACTGTTGTATTCTGCTACCTTTCCTATCCCCTACTATCCCCCCTCCCCTCCCCACCCATCATCCCTCTCTACCTCATCTGCTGTTGTTCAATTCTCTCCCTTGTTTCTCCCCCTTTCCCCTCACATCCTCTTCTATGTAATTTTGTGTAACATTGAGGGTCTCCTACCATTTCCATATGCTTTCCCTTCTCTCTCCCTTTCTCTCCCCCCACTTGTCTTTGTTTAATGTTAATCTTTTCCTCATGCTCTTCCTCCCTGTTCTGTTCTTAGTTGCTCTCTTTATATCAAAGAAGACATTTTGCATTTGTTTTTTAAGGATTGGCTAGCTTCACTTAGCATAATCTGCTCAATGCCATCCATTTTCCTGCAAATTCTATGATTTTGTCATTTTTTATTGCTGCATAGTACTCCATTGTGTATAGATGCCACATTTTTTTATCCATTCATCTATTGAAGGGCATCTAGGTTGGTTCCACAGTCTAGCTATTGTGAATTGTGCCGCTATAATCATTGATGTGGCAGTATCCCTATAGTATGCTCTTTTAAGATCCTCAGGGAATAGTCCGAGGAGGGCGATAGCTGGGTCAAATGGTGGATCCATTCCCAGCTTTCCCCGTTATCTCCATACTGCTTTCCAAATTGGCCTTACCAATTTGCAGTCTCACCAGCAGTGTACAAGTGTACCCTTTTCCCCACATCCTCGCCAACACTTATTGTTGTTTGACTTCATAATGGCTGCCAATCTTACTGGAGTGAGATGGTATCTTAGGGTGGTTTTGATTTGCATTTCTCTGACTGCTAGAGATGGTGAGCATTTTTTCATGTACTTGTTGATTGATTGTATGTCCTCCTCTGTGAAGTGTCTGTTCAGGTCCTTGGCCCATTTGTTGATTGGGTTATTTGTTATCTTATTGTTTAATTTTTTGAGTTCTTTGTATACTCTGGATATTAGGGCTCTATCGGAGGTGTGGGGGTAAAAATTTGTTCCCAGGAAGTAGGCTCCCTATTCACCTCTCTTATTGTTTCTCTTGCTGAGAAAAAACTTTTCAGTTTAAGTAAGTCCCATTTATTTATTCTTGTTATTAACTCTTGGGCTATGGGCGTCCTATTAAGGAATTTGGAGCCCGACCCCACAGTATGTAGATCGTAGCCAACTTTTTCTTCTATCAGACGCAGAGTCTCTGATTTGATATCTAGCTCCTTGATCCATTTTGAGTTAACTTTTGTGCATGGCGAGAGAAAGGGATTCAGTTTCATTTTGTTGCATATGGATTTCCAATTTTCCCAGCACCATTTGTTGAAGATGCTATCCTTCCTCCATTGCATGCTTTTAGCCCCTTTATCAAATATAAGAAAGTTGTAATCTTGTGGATTGGTTTCTGTGTCCTCTATTCTGTACCATTGGTCCACCTGCCTGTTTTGGTACGAGTACCACGCTGTTTTTGTTACTATTGCTCTGTAGTACAGTTTGAAATCTGGTATCGCTATACCTCCAGATTCACACTTCCTGCTCCCAATGAGCTTTTTTAAAAAATTTTCTTTTGTGGTGCTGGGGCTTGAATGCAGGACCTTGTGCACTGTAAGACAGGCACTCTACCAATTGAGCTATACCCCCAGCCCCTGCAGTGAGTTTTCAATTAAAAGGGAATCATGTTATAATGTTTTCAGCTGGGCTGGGTGCTGGCCCCTGGGCCATGCCTGTCCTGATCCAATCCTGCATCCTCAGGGTGGTCAGAGAGTAAGGTAAGGGCCTCTGCCTACGAGCTCCTGCATGGCCCCATCCATTCCTGGTTCTCAGCCAACATCAGTGAGATCAACACTTCCTTTTTGCAACATCCTGCAATGCCCTCTCCCATTTACAAGCGCGAAATAAATTCACAGATAATAAAACCTACGTAATTTCACACTTGTAAAGCTCAATAGAATGTACTGGAACTTATAGGAGAAATTAAAGGAATTAACATTTGATGACATGTTTCACATAGAAATCGTCTGGCAGCGAGCGGTCTGGTCCATGCCACCAGGCCACACATAGGAAGCAGGGTGGTGTGTAAATGTCCCGGTGACAAAGATGAACAGATGGAGGTTGATACAGATTCCACAGAGAGGCAATTTTCTTTAACTGTAGACGACTCTCAGACCTGAACAGAACAAAGCATGGCCTTCCCTCCGTGTCCACCAACCTTGAATTCCTGAGCATGCAGGGAGCACTCCATCTGGGTACAAAATTCTTCATCTTTAATTATCAAACCAAGTTGGGTTCTGGGCTCAGATAAATCTGATAATTTTTACCTACAGGGATGTCTGCTGGAACATTCTAGAATGACAAGTAGGAGGTCAATGTCATCCCCCATCCCTTCAACCACCTTGAGGTCTGGTGTCACTGGGCCTCTTTTGGCTCCTAGTCCCTGTAGCAGTGGGATAAGGCCTATGGGCTTTTCCAAAATGTTCACTAGGTGGCGCTGCCGCTCTGGGTGAGGAACAGAGCGGGGGCCCTGGTTTTATTTTACTTTTTTCTCATTGCCCACCAGAGTGTGTTCAGAAGGGGATCCCTGGGCTGGGAGTCAGTGTGACCTATATCAGGCCCTGTTTTCACCTGGTCTCTAGCTTCGTGGGACACTGAGATTTTCCAACAGACTGACCACACCCCCTGCTTGCTCATGCTGCATTTTAGTGAAGTCTCATGGTAAGGATTAGAGATGTTCCTTAAATGCTTGTCCTGGGCCAGGCCCTGAGCAAGCACTGGGGAAGGGTGCTCTCGTTGGATCCCCAGGATCGCCCCTCTGTCTTGTGCTGTTATCTCCCCCACTTTACAAATAAAGAAAGAGGCTCAGTGGAGACCAGATGCCAGATAACCATCTCAATGTCACACGCCCACCCACCAAGCTGGAGGCCACCAGGCTGAACACAAGGGGCAACAGGCCTCTTGAAAAACTTTGGGCAAGATGGTGAGTGATAGTAGAGAGAAGCCTTGTTTGGGAGCCAGAAGACCTGGCTGACTCTGCCCCCAATTGGCTGTGTGATGTCGGGAGTCCACTGAGCCTCGCCTCCTTGCTGATGAAGTAAAGTGGTGGAACCATTCAAAAAAGCTAATGTGACCCAAATCCACACCTGCAGCTGTCTGCCTTCAGTGAGGGAGACTCTGGCTCTGCCTGAGCCAGCCCCAGGTCCAGGGATGTCCAGGGTGGCCTGGAGCAAGCTTGGAAGACAACATCCAGGTGGGGGAGTTGGGGCCTTCAGTTGAGGAAATAGGGCCCTTTCCGCCTGGAGAGAGAAGATGGGGGTACGGGGTGGGGGATCTTGGGGGGAGGAGTGGGAACGATGGGTAGTGGCAGGAGAGTTTGCTGCTTTTTCAAGGGTCCTGATGATACCTGGTGCTTTTAACCAATGGTCAGGGTCCAGGATGGAGGTCTCTGCCCCCACTCTGGGGTCACACTCCTCACAGTGCCCCGAGTCTTAGGTTAGAAGATGAAAAAGTCTGTTTCCATCTGAGGGAACCAGGAGTACGTAAGGCACAAAGAGAGGGAGAATTTTCTAGAAGCCAGGGGCATGGCTGCAAGTCAGGCTTTCCTGATGGAGGGGAGAGCTCTGGGTGACAAAAGGCCAGTCAGGAAACTGGACAGAAGCTTCAGGCAGGTCCTTCAGGTCCTTTCCAACTCCAAGCCGTTGTGTGGATGGCCCCAGACCCCATTGCTTGAACTTGGGGCTAAGAAGTCTTTCCCTTCTCTTCTCATTGGGCCATAAAAATCCTTGAGGGCCTTTTCTAAGCCAGCATGGAAGAAGGTGCTGAGATCTGTTCCACCAACTCTGTGGGGCCCAAGCCTGCCCGGTTATTTCTGGCTTTCCCCAAGGAAAACAAACCTTAGCCCACTAATATAAGTGTTGCCAAAAGCTCAATCCTTATCCTGATGCCAATCCAATAACAAGGACACAGTTTTGAGAAAAAGGAAAAAGAAGGTTTTTTGCTTTGCTAGCAAAGGAGAAACACAGGGGACTCCTGTCCCAAAGGCTACATTTCCGCCCATCAGCAGGAACAGGGGGCTTTTAAAAAGGTGACTCAAAGGCTACGTTCCAGTGTTCTCTGTTGGAGTCGTAATTCATTTGTTAATTTGGGAGATAGTCATTTCTGAGATCTTCTGGTACCATCCCCAAAGTCTGGGTTACCTCATTCTATGGTGCTGTGAGCTCAAGGACAGATAAATCTGTCCTAAAATGGGGAAGAAAGGTGATCCTGTTTCCCCTGAAATTAGATTAAGGAGGAGAGATTAGGGAAGAGCAGGGAAAGAGGAAGAGGAAGAATCATGTCCATTTTAAAAATAAGTTCCAGTGGCCGAGTAGCAAAGGCTATATTCAAAGCATAAAGTGGTCACTGTTACATAAACAGGCAAAACCTTTACCCAACAAACAAGCAAACCAGCTCCTCTAGGCCATGCCCAGCTTCCTAATATGGCACCGGGTACCGTACCCCTGCTGTCAATCAACACCCATACTCCTTCTCCCAGGAGAAGAGGAGTGGGTACTGACCCCAGCTGGCAGATCAAGGTCACAATCACACTGAGGTGGCTTCAAAAGTTGAATAGGCTGCCGGTCACAGTAGCACATGCCTGTAATCCCTGTGGCTCAGTGGCTCGGGAGGCTGAGGCAGAAGGATCCAGAGTTCGAGGCCAGCTTCAGCGAAAGACGGCCCTAAACAACTCAATGAGACCCTGTCTTTAAATAAAATACAAAATAGGGCTGGGGGTGTGGCTCAGTGGTTGAGTGCCCCTGAGTTCAATCTCTAGTACCCCCTTCCCCCTCAAAAAAAAATAGTTGAATAGGCTCTTCAGGGTCAAGTGCTAGATAAAATATAGGAGACTCAGTTATATTTGAATTTTCCATAAATAATGATTTTCTTTTTTGGTGCAAGTATACTCCACAGTCCATTTAGGATGCACTTATACTTTAAAATTATTCATTGCTTGTAAGAGATTCAAATTTAAACGGGCCTCTGTATTTCCTTTGGCAGCCCTCTGGGCAGCTCATAAATATGGCCAATGACCTAAGCTGACTGACAGGTGTCTTTGAGGGAATGGATACCTTTCAAAGCAGGACATTGGGCCAGTAACCCTGGGCTTTGTCACGTAATTAGTTTACATATAAAAACATCCCCTTTTGCACAAACAAAAACAGCAGGAACAGAAATGGCGGCGCTGAAGAGGTGTCACAATGTAGAAGCTGCTCAGGAAGTTAAAGTTATTTTCATTCTTTGGGGTAAGACTTGGGACTTGGAGTTTGACCCTGTTATTCACATAGGAGGAGTCCTTTCCAAGGACATATCCTAGGTAAGCTTTGTGGATAAAGACATCCATCCAGCACTATCTATAGTCATCGTTAATACTTATATGGCAGTGCTGTAATTGAATGAACTGTTTAACCCTCACAATTCTAGTGCCTCAAACTAACCCTGGAGTAACCTGGGTACTCAGTATCGGGGGATTAGTGAAGTGAGTTGATGGCATAACTACTTGGTAGGCAGAGTATTAGGCTGCTGTTAAAGCTAATGATTATTGAAGCTGTTGAGACACAGAGGGTTCTTAAGGTATGATGAAAGAGGGGAGAGCTGGATTAAAAATTACAACATGTTACCTCCTGTAGGAAAGACATGAGAAGGAAATCAATGTGAACTATGATTAGGTGGGGTAAGCTTTGGTGGGGTGGAGGGTGTGCCAGGGATTGAACCCAGGGGTGTTTTACCACTAAGTCACATCCCCAGCCTTTTTTTATATTTCATTTAGTGACAGGGTCTTCCTGAGTTATTTAAGGCCTCGATAAATTGCTGAGGCTGGCTTTGAACTTGCTATACTCCTGCCACAGCCTCCTGAGCCACCAGGATTACAGGCTTGTGCCACTGTGGCCGGCTGATTTTCTTAGCTGTTTGCCCATTTCAGGCCCAGTCCAGGCAATAAGAGGACTGGAGGTTGCTACATTTGCAAGAAAGGGAGTCCCCAAGGCCTCCCCCTGCCCAGGGCCTCCTTTAGTTGTAAATGTCTTCGTGGCATCACACACCTGGATGCCCAGGACATTGGCAGTGGGTGGACTTGAATCCATGTACCAGAAACATCAGACAAGCAACCATTTGGGTGATTGTTCAACTGCCCAGTTAAAAGCAACTGTACACATGTTCAAACTTAGCAGAGTCTTGGAGGAAGAATAGTATACTCATTGAAGTGCAAAAAAGGAAAAGTAGAGAATTTATAAACAGCAAAACCATCTAGAGCAGGGGTCAACCGATCTATTCTGACAAGAGCCAGAATGTCATGATTTTATGCTCTGCTGGCCACCACCTCTGTCACAGCTACTCCACTCTCCCTTTGTGGCTGAAATCCAAAGACAGAACCTAAAGGAACGGGTGTTGCTGTTCTAACAGAGCTTGAGTCCCAGACGCCAAAATAATTTTGTATCATTTTCACTTGCTATAAATTCTTTTTCTTCTTCAGATTTTTTTCCCAACCACTTAAAAACGTAAAAAAAAAAAAAAAAAAAAAAAGGAAATCCTAGCTTGAGGATTTCGGTTGGGTTTGTTCTGACTGTGATTTGCTTTTCCCTGGTGTAGGGTATGGACCTGCAGTCAGCTCCAGCCTCACGTCCCTTACTGTGACCTTGAGGGGCCAGGGTGTTCCTTATCTTTTTAGCCATCACTTTCCTCAGCTGGAAAATGGGAGGGGGAAACACAGGGTCATTAGGAGGACTCTATGGGGGGATACTGGCTGCACACTGCAGGAGCTTCATAAATGCATGCATGGTAGACATTTTTTTTAAATGTAAAGAATATATATATATATATGTGTGTGTGTGTGTGTGTGTGTGTGTGTGTGTGTGTGTGTGTGTGTTGGGGGGGTACCAGGGATTGAACTGAGGGGCACTTGACTACTGAGTCATTCCCAGCCCTATTTTGTATTTTATTTAGGGTCTCACTGAGTTGCTTACAGCTTCACTTTTGCTGAGGCTGGCCTTGAACTCCTGACCCTCCTACCTCAGCCTCCCCAACTGCTGAGCCGCTGGGATTACAGGTGTGTGCCACAGCCCCTGGCTGTAAAGAATATGGAGTGCCTGATTATAAATGATGATGATGATAATTTCATGATTCATTTCCCTCCCAGTATCAGTCCAGGGCAAGAGTTCTCCATTCCTTTGTGTACCCAAATACTTGGGAGAACGCTTTTGCTTCTTGTGATTCTCTAGGTTGATACAGAGGGCGTTGGAATCATACTGTTCACTTCATGGCACATTTTCATCCTTGGTGCATGTGAAGTGCTGCTCTTTCTTGTTTATTTTGAGTAGTCCAACTCTCCCTCCAAGTCCCCCATGCCCGAGAACTCTGATTCGACAGACAGGTCTGGGCTGGGGCCAGACAGAAAATGTGGATTGCTAAGACTCCTCGGTGCAACCATGCTTCAGCTGGCGTAGCGTTTGCCATAGCTTCTAGTCCTCTGTTGAGAAATACAGTCTCAGGTTCTGCCTATGACCTGTTGGATCAGAACCTGCAGTTTTTATTTGTTTTGCTGAGCATTGAACCCAGGGACTTGCGCGTGCTAAGCACATCATCTACCACCGAGCTACACGGCACTGTAACAGGAGCCCCCAGTGGTCTGTGCACTCCTGGGAGTTGAAGATGCATGCACACAGGTTGCGTGCAGGGTGCACCCCTTTCTACATCAACAGGGGCTTGAATGTGATATTGGAACCACACCACACGGCTGTAGTCAGAATCAGGTTGAGACCCCAGGGGATGCTGGTGGCCCGCTGACCACAGAGCCATGGGTGCCGTGAGCTCATACTTTTTTTAATCTAGATTTCTTGTAAAGTGAGGTCCCACAGCAGTTGTCTGTCGGGCAGAGCCCAGAGGGTGGGACTGTGCCAGGAAAAGCAATTTAGGATCCAAGAGGCCACCAGGGGCCTCTTTCCCCATGACCCAGAGGGTGGACGTCACTGGGGCTTGTGGGGCTGGCCAGGGGTGGGCTGTAGATGGCATTTCTTAATATAGTGAGTCAATAGCTGTTTTCCGAGTGCCACAGAGGACTAAAGGAATGTCACTGAATGTTTGGCATGGAGGGAAATGATGGCTCTGAGAGGGACATTTCCCAGGCCTTGGAAGCGAAACAGATATGACAGAAGGGGCGACATGGAGGCCCGTCCCCACATCCAGGCTTCCTCATGCCCTTTTCCCCACTTTGGGTTGGGGCATGCATGGAGAGATGCCAACCGAGCCAGCCTTCCCTAGAGAGGCTCCGACTCGGGGCTAGGTGTTGCAGGGACAGGCGGGGCTGGCTGCCACAGACTTCTCCCTCCACCTTGGTTTATTGGCCTGTACAAAGGGCAGTCGCTGGAGCTAGCTAGGTTTCAAAACCCAATTGAACTGACTTCCTTTCTGAGCACTTCCTTCCCTCTCCCCTCCTGGGTCTGAGAGGAGGATTCCTGTCCTTGACTTCCCTCTGCCTCTCCCACCATAACCATTAGAATGGCAGGGAAGCCCAGCAGGAGAGGCCAGCCCCACTCTGCTGTCACTATGCTATGTCACTCTCAGCTGGGCCCCACAGGGTGGCTATACAAGTGTGCAAAGCCATGGATCTAAGAGTTCTCTGAAAATCAGAGCACAGAATCATTTCTCCCCCTGCAAACCCCATGCTTTCCCTAGCCCACTTTTTCCCGGGATGACAGCCAACTTGAGTGTCTGATCAGTTTTGCCACATCCAAGGAAATCGTTGATTTATTATCATCTGGTGTTAAAATCATTAGGAGGTTTTGATCAACAAGACTGTGGCACATTCATGTCATGAAATAAGACAATAATGGGGACAAGAACTTCACACATGTGATATGTCTGTACCTCACAGGTGACACTGAGGGACATTGTTCAGACTGTACATTTCATTTGTTTGAAGTACAGAGAAGCAGGCAAAAGTAATCTGTGACTTTTGAGGAGAGGAGACTGAAGTCAGAGTAGAAGTTGACCAGGTGTGGGGACCCTATCTGGAGGGCCCAAGCAGGAGCCGGGCAGGGGGCTAGGAATGTTCTCTATCTTGACATGGATGTGTGGCTGGGTGCACATGTAAAAATCTTTACAAAACTAGACCTTATGGCACACATAACACTATTTGAGCCAGAAGATTTTAACTCTAACCAAGACTTGAGATCCAACTTTCAGTTTATAGCAAATGTTATGGGATAGAAGAACAAGCTAAACGGCACTACGAGGAAGAAATGAGCCGGGTGCCATTGTGCAGGCCAGTGATCCCAGTGGCTCAGGCAGCTGAGGCAGGAGGATTGCAAGTTCAAAGCCAGCCTCAGCAATTTAGTGAGGCCCTGAGCAACTCAGTAAGACCCTGTCTCTAAAACTATATATAAAAATGGGCTGGGGATGTGGCTCAGTGGTAAAGCACCCCTGAGTTCAATCCCTGGTACTAAAAAAAATGAAAGAAGCAATGAGACAAATAAGAAAGTTACAACTTCTTCAGGGTAATCAGTCACTTTCAAGAGGGGAAAATGCTGTAGATCAGAAGAAGTTAGGAGACATCACTATCAGATGCCAACTAGGGGCCAGGTATGGATGTGGGTTGGAGGAACAGTTGTAAAGGGAATTTTAGAGGCAATTAGGGACACTGAATATTATATATATATACATATATATATATATATATGTATATATATATGTATATATATATAATTATTTTATTTATTTATCTTTATGTGGTGCTAAGGATTGAACCCATGGCCTTGCATAGGCTAGGCAAATGCTCTACCACTGAGCCACAACCCCAGCCCAATATATATATATATATATATATATATATATATATATATATATATATATATATGTTGTAGATGGACACAATATCTTTATTTTATTTTTTTATGTGGTGCTGAGGACCGAACCCAGTGCCTCTCACTTGCAAGGCAAGCGCTCAATCACTGAGCCAAAACCCCAGCCCCTTGAATATTATATTAATCCATTTCTATTGCTATAACAAAAATACCTGAGGTTGAATGTTTTATAAGGAAAGAGGCTTATTTAGCTTATAGTTTGGGAGGCCCAAGAACATAGGTTTGGCTTCTGCTTGGCTCTGGTGATGGCCTACTGGCTGCATTACAACACTGTAGATGATATCATGGTGGGAGCTTATGTGAGAAGAAATGATCACATGGTGAGACAGGAAGCCAGGGAGATTCTGAGATCTAATAACCTTCCACTAGGTCCCACATCTTAAAGATTCCACCATCAAATCGCCACACTAGGGACCAAGCTTTCAGTGTATGAAAATTTGAGGGACATACTAAAACCATATCCAACCATAGCAAATATAAATTATGTCTTAGATGATGATAAGGAGTCATTTGTAATGTCTTAAAGTAAGATAATGCTAATTAGTTCCAGTGGATTTTTGTGCATGTGGTACCAGCAATGGAGCAGGGGTGTTTTACCATGGAACTATGCCTCCAGCTCCCACCCGTCTTTTTTTTTTTTTTCCAGTGCTGGGGATCTAACCCACGGCCTTGCAGATGCTACCACCAAAACATATCCCTTGCCCTTTTTTATTTTTTATTTTGAGATAGGGTTTTTCTAAGTAGCCTGGGCTGGCCTTAAACTTGCGATTCTCCTGCTTTAGCCTCCCCAGTTGCTGGGATTATAGGTAAGTGCCATCATGTCAGGTTGGAAGATGTTATTTTTAAGAGATCCATACTGGAAAAATATTTTTCTCGTCCATTTTCAGCTTGGAGAAGGATAAGACAACCCATACAGGTGCTTCAGAGGTTTCTCTTTCTGCAAACAGCCCTTTCAACTGGAAATGGACGTTTCTTGGACTTGTGCTAGACCTAGCACATCACACATTTCCCTATTTTATAACAGCTGTGTGTTTTTCCTTGCTAAAACTATTTTTCACTGAAACAGTAATATATGCTTGATGAGAAATATTTTAATAGACTAACAAATATGTCATGAAAAATGAGGCTCCTCTCACCCCAGGTAACTGCTTTCCCAGCTGTTCTTCCAGCAGCAACTGGGACAGATGAATTCCTGTGCATCTTTACAGAAATGAGACAGTCTCTGTTCACACAAATGTATCATTGCACATGTGGGGTACTTTACCTTTACCTTTTTTTAATGCAGAGGCAGACTACCAGCCACCCGGTATAATACTTGCTTTTTTTTTTTTTTTTTTTTTTAAGAGACACTTTCATATCTGCTCTTTTGAAGGCCATAAATAAATTGTTCCACACACTGGACTGCTCCTTTCTTCTAGAAATGCTTCCCTCCTTTGGCTTCTATACCTATACATTCTCGGGGCTTCGATTTCTTCTTCTCTGTTGTTGGTTCCTCTGGTCTTCCCTGACCTCTGAACAGTCACGCCCTTTGACTCCATCCTTGACCTTCCCTCTTCTTGTATGGGGTGATCTCACCCAGTCTTAGGGCTCTAAGAAACATCTCTGTATTGACAACTCCCGATTTTATCTCCAGCCTGAGTCATAACCTGAACTCTAACCTCTTATCTGGACTGCTTACCTGGCATCCCTTCTCTGCTGGTTATCTGGCAGAAGTCTCTAACCTAACCTGTCCAGAACATATCTCCTGACTTGAGCCCTCAAGCCTGTCCCTCCTTCTGTCTTCCCTGTTCAGCTGTCGCTCAGGCCAGGAGCCTGGGACACGTAGGCCTTCCCTTATGCTTCCCTTCTCGGCTGCCCCCCAGCAAATCGCCCTGGCTCCTCCTTTGAGCTCTTCCCACAGTCTGGCACTCCTCGTACCTGGAGCTTATCACCCCAGGGCTGGGCTCAGCTACCATCACTGCTGACCTGGATTGCTGCGAAGCCTTGCAGGTGGTCTCTCTCCCTTCTTCTTCTTCTTTAAAATTTTTAGGTTGTAGATGGACACATCTTTATTTTGTTTATTTACTTTTATGTGGTGCTGAGGATCCAACCCAGCACGTCACACTTGCTAGGCAACCCCAGCCCCTCTGCCCCTGTTCTTGCTCTCGGTCTGTGGCTACTCAACGCAGCAGCAGGTGATCCCGGGGAAACTGGACAAGGCCCCATTCTCCTGTGAGGGATTCCCTTCTCACTGAGAGGATGAGCTCCTCAAGCCTGCGTGACCTGGCCATTCTCTCTGGCCTTCCCTCCAGACACTTCCTCCTTTATTCATTCTGCCCCAGCCTGCCTGATTTCCTTGCTGTCCCTTGTCAACACAAGGCCCAAGCCTACTTTAGGGCATTTGCTATCCCTCTGCCTGAGGGTTTGAATCCCAGATATATCTGCTTAACTCACTCATTCACCCTTGTCACATTTTCGCTCAAATGTCACTTCCCTGTGGCACCGACACCACCTGGTGAAATCCTCACCATAATTCTTCCAAGTAAGCATTCTCTCTCCCATGTTGAGCTCAGAGACTTCAGTGACGTGCACAGGCTGAGAAGAGCTGGACTAGGACCTCTAAGCCAGGTCTTTCAAAGCCAAAGGCCTTTCTTCCTGTCCCTGTGAGAGACACCACCACTCTGACACTTTCCTCTGTCCCCTGGCACCTTCACAACATACAACATGAAGCATCATAGATGGCACAGCCACTGGTATTCAATTCTGAAGTGCTCTTGTGGAGCAGGGCCGATCTTATGAACTTGGATGGGGGATCTGAGATCCCAGGGGCTCTGTGGTCTGCAAGGCCACATAGCCAACGAGTGTTCCTGCATGAGATGGAGCAAGTAGAAGTTTGTGGAAGTCCCAGTGGGACAAGCCTCATTCTGGTTGCAACTCAGATCAGAAGGAAGAGGGTTGTGTTGGGGATGGGTTTTGGCGGGCTGTAACCAGGGGAAGAACGCAGATGCTGGAGCTGGGCCTTGGTGGAGAGGCTTTCTGGAACCCTGAAGATTCTCTGTGCTTTATACATACTGGGCCCTCATATGAGTTCTCTCTTGGCACCTTAAATCATCTCATCAGCCATGTGTGGGGAGCATTTTATCCCCATTTGAAGGATGAGGATACCCAGAGCTTTTCCACCTACCCATTGGGAGGCAATTCTGTGCATGTGCAACCCCATCTCCAGTGTCCTTCCCGACACCCATGGTCCATTGCTCAGGACACATGTCCCTTCTCATTCTATCTTTCCACACCTGATGAGTTACAGCGTTCTCGCTCTTCATTCTTTGAACCTTTGCGCCTGTTCTCCCCTTTGCCTGGAGTGTCTCCCCTTCCTGAACTCCTACTCATCCTTCAAGATCCAGTGCCACACATAGTCCCCAGATCCAACAACAGAGCTGATCGTCCTCTCCCCTTGCATTTCTTTTGTGGCTCTCACCATGTTTCCCATCAGTGGCTTGTATCCCTTTCCTGGGACTCAGTCTCACTCATCTCTGTGCCCCACTGCTGTGAGGCACCAGGCTCCCTGTGTTTGTTGGAGGAAAGCAACCCCAGGAAGCCTCCTGGAGTACCCACCCGGCTGCTCTCTCTGCTCCTAGGAACACAGAGCACTTTCAGCCTTTGCCTGTGTTAAGGGATCTTCTACTATTGATTTGACAGTCAAACAGTGATTGTTGGCCCCTTTCTTGTACCTTCAGTCTTCCTCTTTCCATTTCTTGCCTCAGCCAGGGGGTGTCCTTGCCATGAGCTCTGGGGAGCAGCCTCTCTAAGGTGCAGCACTGACCCTTGATGCTAGCACCCCTTCCTTTCTAGGTGGCCTAGGGTGCAAAGCCCCTCCTCACTGGCTATGTGGCCTTGTAGACCACAGAGCCCCTGGGATCTCAGATCCCCCATCCAAGACGGAGTCCCGACTCCCACCCTTGACTGTCTACTTCCCACTCCCATTCTTTCCCTCCCCTGTTAAAGAAAAAATAAAGGCATTTGTTACAGACAGCAAGGAAGACTTTAAGAAGCCCACTACTCCAATGGGGGTGTGTGTGTGTTACATCAGGGGAGAGACTTAGTGCCACTCGGATGGCAACAGGAAAAGTGGGAATTTATAGTCCAGGAACATTGTAGGGGGTCGGTTTGTGGAAAATTACTAAGCAGAGACCTCAAGGCTCTGGGGATTCTGGCTAAATTGACTTGACAGGATTCTTACTGCAGGCAGGCAAGGGTGATCTGATACCAAAGGTGGCGGATTTTCCTGACTCAGCAGGACTTCTGCTGGAAAACAAAACAAAACAAAAACGACTAGGGGGCCCAAGGACAGAGGCCAAGGTCAGGGCCTAGGCAGAAAGAGGAACTCAGAGGAGCCTGGCTCGAGTTTAGTCCAGTCCCTTACAACTTGGCTCTTTCCTTTCTCCCTCCTCAAGCCAAGCCTTTCTTGTTCTCAGGCCGGAATAATCTTCCTTATTTCCCAAGACCAGTTCACAAGTCTCCTCAAGAGAGTTTCCTGAGCTCTGCACAGGAACCCAGTTTTCCTGCCTGAGAGGTGTCTATTTCTCCTCCCCACACAGGGAGGTCTCTGAGGGCAGGGACGCTGGGTAGTGCCCACAGGGCCTGGGAGGGCAGGTGGGGGTCAGCGAATCCAGACTCGGACCTCGCCCCGCCCCCCGCCCCCCGTCGAGGGAAGGGCCTGCGGGGGGGGGGAGGGGGATGTTCCGGCTCATCCTTGGCGCTTTCCTCCGTCGGTCCACAGGGACCCGGGTGTGGGGTGGTGGTCAACGTGCTAAGCCGGCCCGGTTGGCCTCCTCTGGGATGGGAGGAGATCTCATTCCACGTTCCTGCTCCCCGCTGCAGTTGCACCGAATCGCCTTGGGGGGCTGACAACCGCTCAAGGGATGCGGGCGAGGAACTAAGCTCAGCGGCTTGGCCACCCACAAAGGACAGGCACAAAGTGCCCACGCCACGATTCCCTGCCCTCGCCCACTTAACGTGTCAGAGCACTCGGCCAGGGCCAATCAAAAGCCGTCCTCGCCTCCACCGAGACACATACAGGCGCCCAACAGCTACCAGGGCCGGCGCTGCGCCTTTAAGAGGCAGCGGCGCTGCCCCCTGGCGGCCGCCCGCGCTTCCTCCGCGCGCTGCCCGGCGGCCTCCCGCGGCAGCCGGCCGGGCAGCGCGGGCGTCGCCGCCGGCTTCTCGGCGGGCTGAGCGCGAGGACGCGGCGGCCGCGGGTGAGGACCGCTGGCGGGCGGGGGCGGTCGCGTGCGCCCTGCCGGGTCTAGCTCGAGCGGCGGGGAGGCCCGGCTCGGGCGGCGCGCAGCCCCCGCCGCCGCCGCAGGAGGGCGTGTTGCTCGGGCCCGCGCGGCGCGAGGGCCGGGCGGGGGCGGCGTCGCCGAGGCCCGGCCTCCCCCCTCGGCGGCCCGGCCCGGCGCAGCCCGCGGGCAGGCGGCGGGCGGCGAGCCCCGCGGGTGGCGGGTGGCGGGGGCGGGCGGGCGCGTCGCAGGCGGGCGGGCCACCCCGCCGGGCCAGCCAGTGGCGCGCCGCGCTGAGCCCTCCTCCGCGGGCCGCCCCTCCCCGCCCGCGCCCCTCCCGCAGGACTGCGCGCCGGAGCCCGTTCCGCGTCCCCGCCGCCGGGAGGAGGTGCCCGCACGCTCGCGGCGCGCGCCGGCCCCGGACTCGGCCTGTGGGCGATTTCCTCCGGACCCAGGCTCCGCGCCCGAGGAGGAAGATGCAGACCTTTCTCAAAGGGAAGAGAGTTGGCTACTGGCTGAGCGAGAAGAAAATCAAGAAGCTCAATTTCCAGGCCTTCGCCGAGCTGTGCAGGTAAAGAGGGACGCGGCTCCGACGCCCCGGGACCCCCGGCCTCAGCCCGGCTCAGCCTCAGCCCAGCTCAGCCTCAGCGGTCGCTGGGGAGGCGAGGGCAAAACGGGAAGGAGCGGTGAGCTCGGAGGCTGTGTGCGCGGAGCCAGGTGGCCGTGGGGCCGCCGGCAGGTCGGAGGGGAGCGGTGGCCAGTATGGGCGATGGCTCGGACTGGAGCTCTCAGGTGCACTGTGCCTGGCCCCGAAGCCCCCAGCCGCGCGGGGAGCGCTTCTGGAGGCTGGCGGAGGTCCTGGGCAATCCGGGGGTTCGCGCTGTCAGCTGGGGGTTTGAGGGTACTTTTGCACAGACGTGTTTGTCTTCCTTGGTCACCTTCCCCGTAGTGGAGAAGGGCACCAACGTTTATGGGCCACCTACTACGTGCCACGCGTGTGCTCGGCTCTTGGAGCTGTCATTGCATATCACTCGGTTGAGCCCCATTGAAGCGAGCAGCAATACTTGGCTTGTATGTGGTGATTTGCTGTCTCATTAGAGCCTCACAACAGCCTTGCAAATTGGCTAGGGTGGTGATTCTAGGCCACGTGTCTGAGAAGGGGTACCGACCAGCTAGCGAGAGGGGTGGGGTACTTTCCTGGGTCCCTTGGCTTAGGAGTGGCTTGTGTAAAGAAGGGGCTGTGTAAATGTATGGCCTTCTGCCATCTGCTGGGTGCCCCCCTTCCACCATGCTCAGTGGTGGAAACAGCGTTCGGTAGATTACATTCTTGGTAAATTACAGAAGTATGGAGTCTTGGGTCAGGTGTGCCTTGTCTTGCTCCACAACTGTGGCTTTGCCCCTGAAATACTGTTAAATTCCCTTTTCAATGAAAGCCTGAGAGGCTCTGATTTCCCAAGCCTTTTGCAAACTCCAGGTGGAAACCTTTGTTACGCAGTGTCTCCATTTGGTAGATTTGATTTTTGAAAATGGGCCCCAGTTGCATTTTTGACCCTGTTGAGTGCCCAGACATCTTGGAGAATAGAATAGTTGGGTCTCTTTATCCTTGGTGTGCAGGGCAAGGCACCGTCTGAATTGGCACATGCTGGCAGCACCTGGGTGCTCCTCACTGCTGTCCCCAGGACCTTCTGCACCTCCATCCAGTGCAAGTAGCACAGGCGCTTTCTGCTGGTTGGCTGCCTCTCCCAAGCAGGCTTCGTTGGGATTTTCATGGCCGGCAAGGCATGCAGAGTGGCCCTAGGAGTTTATAAGGAAATCAGGAGGAACTCGGAGCCAGAGCTTTGACGATGGGGTATAGGGCTTCTGGAACATTGAAAAAGGACATTGGAATATTGCACCCCAGATACACACTCTTATGAAAAGGGTGCCTTAGACACTGAAGAAATTTGGAGAAGCCCCTGTGGCTTTCTGGAAGTCCAGTTGTGATGTGGGGCACTGGAGCTCCCCCTGCCGTCATCATGTAAGACTTGGGAGATCCCAGTTAACACTTTGCACCTTTTTTACTGATAGGTGTTGTGTCACTCTTCCTGTAACCAAAGCTTGAGATTTGTCCTTGGGTTGGTAGGTTTTACTCAGTAATTAGCAGCCTCTAGTAAAAGAGTCCTGGCTGACTCAGGGCCGGGACCTCATGCCAGACCTGCTGGCTTGCCTTTCTTTTGGACCCCCCTGCTTTGAAGGGGTAGGGGCTCAGGGCACCCAGAGGGGCAACTGTTCTGGGGAAAATTGGGAGTAGAGTAATTTTTGTAGAAGGGCTGTTGAGTTCAAGGTCTGGTTGTCTTTCTTTGTCCAAATATTGACTTCAAAAAGAAGGCAAAGGCCTCTAGGCCATTCTAGAACCCCAGGAAGCCCACTCTGTTTTCATTACCGAAGCTTTAGATGTTTTGTTGGGTAAGCTTAAGAAGGAAAAGAAAACACCAAAAAGAGTTTTTGTTTCTTCTTCCACTTCCAGGGCAGTGCCCTCTGGTGGCCACATTTCTATGCTGGCTGCAAAATCTTCCAACTGTTGGGATGGTGACCGGGGCCTATGCTGTTTTGTTTGGTGTGAATGTCCATGAGACAGTGTGGACGGTTGTCTTCATCACTCAGACTCTGAGGGTACAGTCCTTCTGTACTGATGGATGATCAGTATTGATGGGTGATGAATTCTATATTGAAAAGTCCAGGGATGTTGGAGATGACTTGATGTTGCTCTGAATGTTTGGGGGCAGTGCCCTCACCAGAGGGAATTGCTGGACTGGACTGGGATGAGTTGTTTAGTTCAGTGTCAGGCCTTATAAAAACCTTATCAAGACAGGGAGAGGTTGTCTGGTCCAGTCTTGTTTTACAGATGTGGAAATGGGTGCCAGAGGGAGCAGACTCCATACTTCTGCTCTTTTCCTGTGCCTTCTGCATTGAGTCCAACCTAGTGACCTTGAGATGTGCTCAGAGAGAAAAGCCTTTCTTTCTGGGCACTTCCAACAGAAGGTGCCCTTGTTCTCTTCTCAGGGTCCAGCTGCTTCTGTTTTGTCCCTAGCTAGGGACACTTTCCTTGCAAGACTGAGTTGTGCCCTCCACAAGTGTAGTGCCCTGTTCTCTCAGAGGTCAATGCCTGTGGGTGGCATCAATAGGTGGTTGAGCCAAGTCATGGGAAGTGCCCCACCTACATGAGGCAGGTACAAGGGCCAGCCCTTTCAGTTGTGAGGCCTGATAGGATGGGGCCTCTGGCCAGCCAGCAGATGAGCCTTGGAATCAGCTTGTTTTCAGTGGTACTGTTTGTTCCTGTTCCTCCTCTGTGTCTTCCCCTCTCTGTGGAGACACAAGGACATGGCTCTGGTTGAGTTCATTTTCCCCTCCCACCTGCCTCCCAGTTCCTAGGCTGGGGCCACCTCATACCCTCTCTTTGTGGCTTTTTCAAGGTGCCTAGAAGAGGCCCCCAAGAAGCAGCGGAGGACTGAAGTTGTGGGTTGGACAGATTGGGAAATTTCAGGGAGCTTCTGTGTTTATTTTGTCCCTGTGGTGCTCCTTTGGGGCATGCTGGCTGGCCTGGGTTCCTCTTGTTCATGTTTTCTGTGCCTCTCCATCAGCTCCTTTTCTGCCGGTGGAGCTACAGGAGGTTGTGACAGAGGCACGTGGCATCATGAAGCCTTCTGATATACCGTGTGGGTGAACATTGTCTGTCTTTACTATAACGACAGCTGATTTTTAATGAGTTGCTTCTAAGTACCTCCTCGCATCTCATCCTTCTAGCAGCCAGGGGTGGAGAGATGGGGAAAATGAGACTCTGCATGCAGAAGGGACTGGCACAGCCTGTCGGAGGGCTTCCCTGAGCTCAGGCTGGAGCCTTGCCACCTAGAGTGCAGCCTCCTTGTTTACTAGGTGTCTCCTTGCCAGCTGAGGCCCAGCCATTGTAGAGGCTCAGCAGGAGAATGCCTGTGAAGTTCTTGTCTTCAGAGCACTCAGAATCCAGCTGGGCCCACTCTGCTTTTGGGACTCATGCTCAGGGAGCCATCTCAAACCATGCACGTTGTTTGTCTGTGTGTCTTTTCCCACTGGGGACCCATTTGTAAAGTTCCCAGAAGGCACCATGGAGTTCACTGATGCTCAGGTTTACTGAAAGCCTTCTAGAATCCATGCTTGGTGTTAGGCTGGGGGTTGGGGTACAGTGCCTAGAGCATGCCAGGGAGAGTAGGTGCTGTTGGGCCTATCCCTTTCCCTTGGGCCCTACATTTCTTCTTCTCTTTGGTAGTGCAAGGAATTGAACCCTGGGCCTTTCACATGCTAGATGAGCACTCTTCCACTGAGCTACCCACCATCCCCATTTTTTCCTTTAAATCAGAGCCATCCTGAGGCCACTGTGTTCCAGGATGGCTTAGCACTTTGGGCTGGAAGTCTTCCAGGAGATTCTGCAGAAGGAGAAAGGAGGCTCTTTTCCAGAATTCAGTGATACCAATCTGGGTTGGTATTTATTCGTTGATTTTAATGGCAGGATTTGCCACCATCTTGGAGGCGTGGAGGTGGGAGGAGGTTCTGACTTAGGTTTCCTTTGTGTGGCACGTGGGGAATATCCATAACTCAACCTTGCAAATAAGCCTTTCCTGCCAGCCTCCTAGGGGGTAGACTGGACTTCTTGTCAGAGCAAATACCCATCTGGATGCAGAATGTCTTTGATGAGGCTGTGAAGGTTTCAGGCCAAGCTCTATAGCTGACTACCATGTGACACCCATTTGGTGGTGTTCTTGGATTTGGTAGTTTGCAAGTGGCCCTGAGGTCTGTGATGTTAGCTGATCATGGGGTGTGGGGTTTGCGGCTTCCCTGATGGTTCTATTTTCCTTTAATGCATGGCCCATCTGAATCCCACAGTGCCCACTCCTGCCCCCATGGACTGCTATTCTCACCATTTTATGGGTGGGGAAGCTGAGAAAATTATTTGACTGCAAGGTGATACTCTCATCTTTTTAAGTGTGGAGATTGGAGAGTTTGTGCTGGACTTCCTGGAAATGCCCTTTCTGTTAGTGATTTAGAACAGGCTTGTGCTTGCGTTTCTCTTCTGGTAGTGAGATGCAGGAATTCACATTGTTGGGGCTGACTAGGCATCACCAGGCAGAGCTAGGCTTATTGGCATGACAGGCTGGGTGCCTTTGGTCTTAAGCATTGAACCACTCTGTCTCCACTAGTTATTTCTCCCAGTGGGCTAGCAGGTTTGGATTATCTAATAAAATCCCAGTGAAGTGCCTTGTAACTACAGTTCCCGAGCAGCTGGATGTAAGCAGGGTTTCTGTCCCCATTTATATTTTGCATTTGGCTGGTAAGTTTACTTCCGAGGGTATGCTGTGGCACCTTCTTCCTTCCTTGGCAGAGCCACTGACTGAACCCCTAACTCCTTCCTGCATGAATTGGGCCTTGGAGAGCTGGCCTAAATTGGTGTGGCCTTGCTTTGGAAGGTGTTGCAGTCCTGGGAGGGAAACCCAGGCCTGGCATGTCCAGAGTCACACAGAGGGGCTATGGCAGAGGACGCCCTGCTCTAGTACCAGGGTTCCTGCCCCCTGCTCACTGAAGCCTCCTCTGGAGGTGGGACCCAGGGTACACGCTGGAACAGGTTGTCCCATTCCCATTGGGCTGTTCAAATCCCTCTGGGCCTTGTCGTCTTGCTACAGGTCTCCTGAGAAAACAGCCTTGTGGCTGTGATTCCCCAGCAGGGCTTCATGGGCTTTTATAAGCCAACACAATGCTAGTTCTTAGGACACCCCCTTACCCCCAACTTTTAGGGGTTAGCAAGGTTGATCTGTTACTGGCTGGAGATTAGAGAAACACTTCCAGGAGGGAGCTCTCGATCCTGGCTCCCCCAGGCCCATGAACACTGGGTGCCCTTCTCTGTTAAACTTCAGGGTGTCCCAGGGCATGCCTGCCAGCAGAGCCTACCTAATGGGCTCTGCTAACCACCAGCTGCCCCTGGAGAGTGAATCAGTATGCACAGTCAGGCCAGAGGCCCTCCCGGCTTCTGGAGAGGTCTTATTTTTCCTCCTTTTGCTTAAGTTGAAGCTTCAGTAATGCTTAGGGAACCCCAGTGGCTGGGCTTGCTCCTTCTCGGGCTATTTGTGTTCACTGTCTTGCTTGTTGTCTGTTTCACTTTTAAAAAATAGATTCCGTGAAGGTAGAGACTTGAGCGGTTTTATTTATTGCTGGAACCCTGTCTACCACAGGCACATAGGAGCTGAAAAGTTTGTCCTGCTGGTTTTGGAAGCCTTTTCCATGTCCCTGTGGCTCAACCAAAGCCTCTTGTGACTCCGCATTCTCTGGTCCAGGAGGAAGCCTCTGGCGTGGTGGCGGGAGGAGCAGGTTGGGGAGCTTGTGGGCCTTGTTCTTTAATTTGCTCAGCAGCTCCCCAGCATCTGCCTCAGCACCCTGTGCTGTGTGCTGGCCTCTGCCTCTGGAGCCTGGGAGAGGAGGGTAAGCAGCCTCAGATGCACTGGACACACTCAGGGTGCAAGCAGAACCAGGAAATCTGCAAACCAGAGAACTGTGGTGGGGTGGCTGCCACCACTTAGCATTCTGTGGCCTCTCTGAGGAGGTGGCGTTTAATGAGAGGACTGAGAGCTCCCTGCAGAAGCTGAAGGCTGGGCAGTGTTCACTGTCTGACTGCCTTGGTCCTGGGTTCTGAGTTCCACATGCACCCAGGGGAGCCACCGAGGGAAGAGGTAGCTCTGGTCATGACTGCAGGCTTTAGACAGGTGGTCAGAGGAAGCATGAGGGTGTCCATGCTGCGTCTGTTCCCTGACAGTGGAGAAGGCCTGGAGGAGCTGCAGCTGTGCTCTGGACTGAGGATCAGACAACGCACTTGGTCTGCCTTGAGTCTAGCCTTTTTGTTCAGGGAATAAGCAGCTCTGGACCTTGGGGTGGGTGGGCCCAGGTAAGCTGTCATTTCCCAGAGCCAGGCTTAGGCCTCAGTGCCCTGGGGGTGGGGTGGGCAGAT
Organism: Spermophilus citellus; assembly: GCF_964194105.1. NCBI lineage: Eukaryota > Metazoa > Chordata > Mammalia > Rodentia > Sciuridae > Spermophilus > Spermophilus citellus. The sequence goes on along the minus strand of NC_138185.1, from coordinate 216,035,557 downwards.
GCCCCCAACTGATGGCTGGTGAGTGTTCTGGGATGGTTGTTAAGCCACAGTGCGCCAGGCTGATCCCATCAGGACCTTGGGCTCAGGGTTTCTTCATGAGGAATAAAATGGTGGTGGTCTGTTATATTCTCTCTGCAGGTGAAAAACTGATGCTTGTTCTCCTTGGCAGTCATTTGTCACTGCCTAACAGTGCTTGCCCAACAGAAGGCACAAGGAGCACTGAGGAGAGCGGCATGTCCTTGTGCCCAGCCCTCCTCAGACACGAAGCTCTCAGGGGAAGTGACTGTGGTCTTTTTGTGGAGCACCCTGAAGATGCTTCTGGCAAACTCAAACTGCTATTTCCTAAGTGTGTCTCTCGACCTCACTCCAAAACTGTCAGACATGGGAAGCACTGAGTTCAACAAGGCTGAGCCAACACTGCAGGCTTCTGGGGATGGGGATCTCCAGGAGGGTGTTGCAGAGCTTTCCAGGGAGGTCTCTGTCCCCAGTGCTCCTGGCTGCACAGTGTGGATTCCCAACTCTCTCCTCAGCACTTGGGCTGGAAGACCCTGGAGGGAGCCCCATCTGGCCAGGCAAGGCAGGGCACAGCTGCTGCCTAGCTCTTCCTGCTGGTAGCTGCCTTTTGGGAAATCCCTTCTCCCTACCTGTTAGGATTTCTTGCCTCCGGCTTCTGGTTTGCTATAGAGTACTGAACGGTAGATCTGGAGGCTTGAAAGGAGCTAGTTTTGCATGGGAGACCTTCCTGGGACCACTCTGTCTAGATTTGACCCTGATTTCAGGCCTGGACTGGGAGGGGCACTGGTGCAAGCTGAGGTGTTTTCCTCTGCAGGTTGTGCTGTGAATGCATGGATTCCTCGGCTGCTATCTGCCTATGGCCTGGGGAGGGCCCAAGTTGGGACCGAAGGACGCGGAGCTTGTTAGGTGGCTGCTGTGCCTAGGAGGGCTGTTTTACTTCCCCTCTGCTCCTTTGCCCAATGGCTCGTGCCAGATCTCAGGGGGGAGAACCCACCATGGGCCAGACATGATTGTAGATTGGAAACATACCCTCCAAGATGGGTAGTGTGTGTCCATTTGCTAGATGAGAACTGAGGCTCAGGGAGAAGCGAAATGACCACTATGAGTGTCGGAGCTGGGATTTATTCTCAGGGCTGGCTGACTCCTGAAACCATGCTGTCTTTTTCCTGCCACTAAGGCATGGCACTCAACTTCAGAAGAAAACCAAAGGTTCTTTTTTGGGCATCGTCTGTGTGTAGTTGTTGGGCTCTGGGTGGTGGGTGGCTGAGATGGCAGTAAACTCAGCTTGAGACTTGGCCACCTGGCTGCAGGTGCCGGGGCATGTGATCCACCTCGCTGGCTTCTGCTCCTGCATCGTTCAGTCCAGTCCAAGTGGCATTGCACCCTGGGGCTATGAGCACGGTGGTGCCTGGTCAGTGACAGGAGCCCAGCCTGCCTTCTCTTCCAGGGTGGGCCTGGGGTCCTAGGCGTCTCTGGTGGGAGCCCAGCCCAGGCAGCAGGTAGCTCCCCTGCAGTCTTTTTTTTGGGTGTCTTCCAGTGCCACTGACCAGCTCACTGGTCTCCGGGAGGACTGGGGCAAGCGAGGTAGGTGGGTGCAGGGGTGCAAGGAGATCTCTCTGTGGCAGTTTCACTTTCATTTCTGCTTCACACCCTATTTCCACCCAGCAGCCAGGGCTGGGCTGCGGAGGTGAGGAAACATCTGGTCCCCACACTGGGGCATCCACACTGGGGCACTATTCCTACTGCTGGTGCCTGTGCTTACGCACCCCCGGAAGGGATCTGGGGTGGGCCTAGCATCTTCTTTTGAAAGGCACCCCACTCCTTCCTTCCCATGCTCACACACCGAGTGCCTGTTGGGTGCGGGGAGCTCCTGGGTCAGGGACAGCTGGTGAGTGTTCTGGGATGGTCGTTAAGCCACAGTGCGCCAGGCTAATCCCCATCAGGACCTTGGGCTCAGGGTTTCTTCATGAGGAATAAAATGGTGGTGGTCTGTTGTCTTCTCTCTGCAGGATGGACTTTCCTCTGTGCCCTGCATCCTCACTGCCTTACATGAGTGGGACAGTGACTCTGGAGGACTGTGCTGTGAGCCCCGAGCTGTAGAGCCTGCAGGGGCGGCTTAGATTAGAAGCTGGTCTTGCTGATCCTAAAGCTGACTTACTTTAAGATTTTATGAAAGTCCTAACTTTTGTTCTGGGAAACTTGAAAAAGAAAGGAGATGCTGGCTCTCCCGTCAGAGGCTTGTTGTCGCCTCCCTAGAGTGGCCTGGACCACAGTGTGGAGTCCAGTGTGAAAGAAGTTCTGTTTCCTACACCCAGTCCTTACCTCGACCCTGTGTTCAAGGAGATTTGGGTGCCCAGTGCCCTTGGCTGCTTTGCAATTGGCTGAAGCTGTGGGGTGGGGTGGCAGGTCCTGGCCCAGCTTCTAGCCTTGTAAATAAGCAGGCAGGGTGCCCCTGCTGGTGGGGAACGTGCTTCCTGAGCTTGAGGATCCCACCAGGTGCCTATAGCAAAACTGCCGAGTTGTCCCTGGGCTGCAAGATTTTAAGTGGTGCAAGTGGTTTCTGTCAGTGGACCTTGGTTGGTAGCCCCCTCCTGTCAGGGTCTTTCCTTTAGTTTTGCTAGGAATTCTTTGCTTTTGGGATGCTCTCCTGGAAAGGGTTGGGGGAGTGGGATGTTGTCACCTTCCCTAGGGCAGCCACTGGGATGTGGGTAGTTCTGGTGTGCCTTTGTATCAGCAGCAGGCTGGGATTGCCCAGAAAATGAGACCTTGTAGATGGCCGCAGACCTGGTCCCACTGCTGTGTCTTCTGTCCTCTCCCTCTCCACTAATCAGCAGACATGGTGAGTCATCAGGGTAAGGTCAACCGGCTAAGAGGCAAGTATGGCTGATTCCTGCAAGCCGTGGGTGATAGGTTATAACAGAGACCTAGTGCCACTGGATCTTGTGATAAAGGGTGAAGGATTGACTCCCGTAAGTGCTGAATCCTCGGAGGGTTCTGGCTTTGAGCATAGGTGAATTCAGGGGCTCAGTGCTGGTCCTTGGACCTGTGTCTGTGCTCTCCTGTTCTCTCCCACCGTGGCTTCGTTCTCAGGCCCGTGTTGTGGTGCACCGTGTTGTGGTGCACCGTGAGTGCTCACAATGACCTTTACCCTGGGCTAGGCGCTGTGCACTCTCTCTTATGCTCTGTGCCACAGTTCTGTCGGGTGTGTTTAGTACCCCAGTTTCCTAACCAGACTTGCTGGGGTTCCCACAGCTAGTGGTTGGCTGAGCTGAGATTCAGAGCTGGGCAAGTTGGCTCCAAGCCAGTACCCTAGGCCCTAGGTGCACAGGGACCTGGACTCATTCTGATTTGTCAGCCTCAGCCAGTGCCTGTCTCTGCACTGGGGTGGGCTGGGTGTGGAGCTAGGCGAAATCTCCAGAGGGAAGCTGGGAACTGTTCCTGGAGGGAGTGGGGTGAATGTGGCAGCCAGTGGGAGGTGGATGGACCCCCTGGTTCTGGTTCCAGTGGCTGGTGGGGGCCAGGGGGAGAGCAGGGACTACTTTCTATGGCTTCCAGTGTTTTACAGGATTGTGAAGACCAGGGTAGGGGCCTGCGGGTGTACATGTATTGTCCAGGGCCAGGACACTGTTCCCAAGAAAGGGGAGAGTACCCCCACAAATTGGAGCCGAATGTGAGACTTCTGCCTTTACCTTTCTCCTCAAATAAACCCGGTTCTGGTTTATTGCTGTGGCCAGGCCAGCAAAGGCAGATTCTTAGGGTCTTGGCCCAGAAGCCAGGTGGGTGGGCATCCTGGAGAAAGTACTGCCCCCCCTACCTTGGAGGGTGGCATTTTCCAGGGCCTGGGGATAGGTTCCCTGGGGCTCAGGGTGAAGGGTGATGTCTTCTCTGCCCTGCTGTCTCTGTGGGGAACCTTGGTGTTTTGACACTGAAGTGTTTTGGAGTGAAACAGTCTCCTGTTATGTAAACACAATCAGCCTGTTGCTGCTTGGCCCTGTCCCCACTCAGGGAGAGCTGAGGTCTCTTTTTGCCAGGACGCTGAGGATTCTGTGAGCCAGGAGCAGCTGTGGCTGATCGATTGGGGGGTTCTTGGAGCTGGAGGGAGCGCTGGTCCAGGGAGGGCCTCTGACAGGTCCATGACTTGATTGTAGCCATGTGCAAAGCCTGTCTCAGCTGAACAGGCCTGGTAGGAAGTGTGGGGAGGACACCCTGAGAGTGTTTCCACCTGGAAGGGGGAGGAAGTGGTCATTGGACGGCTGCTGGCCACTAACCCAGGCTGTTACAATCCTCAGGGCCAGTCATGTGGGCGCCAGGCAAAGAGAGTTGACCAGAGGCTGGGAGAAGGCTCATGGCAGTTGAGCCTGGCTAGGAGTTTGGGTTCCTCAGGGTCCCTTCTGGAGCCAGTGGGAGGGTGAGGAGAAACTGCTCAAGGCCTCTTGCCTGAGGCTTGCTTGGCCTCTGGGGGGTGCCTCTGCTTGTTGGTCCAGATTCTTAGAGGCCTGGATCTCTTTAGGGATGGCCATGTCAGGGCAGCTAGGTAGAGGCAGTGCTGGTGGGAAAGATTTGGGAGGAAGGACTGCTCAAAGCCTTCCCCTTTGCTGTGGTCACCATGGACAGCAGAGCTATTCTGACCTTTGTCCTCCCCAGAGTAGCCTCTTGGGTCTTTAGGAGCTGTCCAGGGAGGCAGGGATTGGGATTGGAGAGCTTGTGGGCCTGCACTGATGTCCGCATGCAAGGGTCAAGCTCAGGTCCCTGGGAAATGAATTTGCTGCCTGTCAATTCCATTAAGCCGGTAGGACTGCTGAGTGGACAGTGGAAAGACCACAGGGAAGTGCCTGGGTCTGTTGTGTGAAACTGTGAGGGGTCTTCTGTCTATCTGCTGATGAAAACAGCACTGGAAATGGAAACAAACTTGACAAGTTTGGAGACCTGACCCATAAAATTGCAGAAGTCTGGGCTGGGGCTGGGCTCAGCAGTAGAGCGCTTGCCTAGCATGTGTGAGGCACTGGGCTTAATTCTCAGCACCACATAAAAATGTGATAAATAAAATATAGGTATTGTGTCCATCTACAACTAAAAAAATAAAAAAAATTGCAGAAGTCTCAGGGGCAGGCTAATGATCAATTTGTGAATAGCACTAGATAGCTTCTATTAAAAAGTAGTACTGAGCCTGATTGCAGAGCACAGCACATCAGGGGCATGAAATGAAAAGCAAGTGTCCCTCTCGCCAGCCCAGTCTCCAGAGGCAATGTATTGCCACCTTCTTGTGTGTTCTAGACCTGTGCTGTCTTTGTACAGGCAAGCATGTGCACGCATGCACGTGCATACACACACACACACACACACACACACACACACACACACTGTGGCTCTCCTGTGCTAACTTTTTCATTTAACAAAGCTTATAGATGATTCCATATTGGCACCGACTTTGAGCTGTCAGTGGCCAGGAAATAATGTGAATATAGCTTTATTTTGCTGTTCTCATACAGCCTCAGGCTCTAACAAACCCCTTGTCAGTCTCCTCTTGGGCGCTAGGCCCACCCCAAGCTCATGGTTGCTTTTTTCCCTCGTTTCAGCCTAGGCTGCTGTAACAAACACCACCGACGTTCAGTTCTTGCAGTTCTGGGAGCTGAAGTCAGAGATCAGGGCCTGGTAGACTTGGCTCCTGGTGATGATATCCTAGCTTCTTAATGAGTCCATGGGGGGACTGGGGGCACCCTCCTCCTGATTGCATCTGACCCTAATTATCTTCCAAAGACCCCCACCTCCAAATACCATTACTCTGGGTATTAGGGCTTCAAACTTTTGAGTTTGGGGGGTTATGCAGACATTCAGTCCATATCATCCAGGCACTTTAGAGGAGGAGGTAGTATGAGGCTCATCCCCTAAGCCTGGAAGGGGCTTCAGCATGTACAGGTCCCCATGCCTTTTGCTCCTAGTGCATGTGACCCTTAGTACAGGTGCTGTGCTAGAGAAGGCTGTTCGGAGTGCTCAATTAGCCCAGGGCATGCGTGGGCCCCCTGTCCTAGTCTGTAAAACGGGTACCAGTATCCAATTGGGAGGCAGTTTGAGGGATCACAGGAGATGAGGATGGCTTGACAGAGATGGTTTCTTATGCATATGGATGGTCTGATTATAATTTACCCTTATAATTTCCCCCCGCCCCCCACTGAAGATTTATATATATAGTTTTTGGTACTGGGGATTGAACTCAGGAGCACTCCACCACTGAGCCACATCCTGTACTTTGTTTAGAGACAGGGTGTCACTGAGTTGCTTAGTGCCTTGCTTTTGCTGAAGCTGGGTTTGAACTCATGATCCTCCTGTCTCAGCCTCCTGAGCTGCTGGGATTACAAGCATGTGCACCCAGCTTGAAGATATGTTTTTTTTTTTTTTGTTTTTTTTTTTTTTTTAAAGAGAGAGTGAGAGAGGGAGAGAGAGAATTTTTAATATTTATTTTTTAGTTATCGGTGGACACAACATCGTTGTTTGTATGTGGTGCTGAGGATCGAAACCGGGCCGCACGCATGTCAGACAAGCGCGCTACCGCTTGAGCCACATCCCTAACTTGAAGATATGTTTTTGAGCTGGTGATCGTTACTGATCTTCCAGCTGGAAAAGGGAGGGCTGTGGGTGTGGCCCTTATACCAGCAAGGACCCATCTTGGTCAGTATCTCCTCCCTGTCTTCCTGCCAGCCAGGGTGAGAAGATGTGGCCAGTGGAGGGCTGGTGAGGTCCTCTCCACTGCCCAGTTAGTCCCATTTTCTCAGCTGCTCCCTAGTTCCAGCAATACCCTGGAGCCCAGGGTGCTTCTGGGAAGGGCCCCCAGTCAGCCCCTGACTTGTGCCGTGCCTCATGTAGGAAACGAAAGGGTGTCATGTTTTCCCTGAAATGTTCTGTCTTCTGCAAGATAGTTTAACATCATGGAAGAAAAATTTGAAAGGACAGATCGTTCCTCCACCCCCACCCATACACATTTCCTTTTTGTATATTCTCTTCCCTTTTTGTATCTAACTGTCATAGAGTTGAAATCATTGTACATGTAGCATTTTGGTTTCTGCTTTTGGCACATAGCAGTGTAGTGTAAACATTCTTTGTTTATAGTCTTTAGTTTTTCTTTCTTTTTTTTTTTTAGTGCTAGCATTGAACTCAGGCCCTTGCACACAGTAAGCACTTGCTCTGCCCCTAAGTTGAGCTGCCAGCCCCAGGAAAAGTTCATTTTAAGTTTAATTTTTATTCTTTTTCTATGGAAAAATTTTTAATGTATACAAAAGAAAGAATAATAGCACCACAGCACCTCCTTGATACCAAGTGATAGTCACTATAACTTCTGACTGCTATTTTATTTACTTACCTTGTAGTTCTTTGAGGTGAATTCCAAATATCTGATTTCATATGTAAATGCTTTTGTGTGATCTTTTTTTTTTTTTTTTTTTAAGAGAGAGTGAGAGAGGAGAGAGAGAGAATTTTTTTTAATATTTATTTTTTAGTTCTCGGCGGACACAACATCTTTATTGGTATGTGGTGCTGAGGATCGAACCTGGGCCGCACGCATGCCAGGCGAGCGTGCTACCGCTTGAGCCACATCCCCAGCCCCGTGTGATCTTTTTTTAAAAATATTTTTTTAGCTATATATGGACACAATATCTTTATTTTGTTTATGTATTTTTTGTGGTACTGAGGATTGAACCCATGGTCTCACATGTGTGAGACGAGCGCTCTACCGCTGAGCCACAACCCCAGCCCCGCTTTTGTGTGATCTTTAAGAGCTAAGGAAATGTTAAAAAAAATCAGAAAAGGGCATCATCACATCCGAAAATAAAGTACAGTAGAGGAGGATTATTCTGGTCGCTGTGGAACTGGTCTATTGGGTGGAAAATCATGGTCCTCTGGTCCCTTGTCGGGGATCATGAACTTATTCCTTTACCTCTCTGAACCTTGATTTTTCCTCTTAGATGGGGCTGTGGCAGACCTTCCACGGGTGCTGGTGGGATCGGGGGTGCCAGTGGATGCCTTAGACAATTTCTCAATCTCTGCCGGGTTTTCCTATGACCTCAAAAAGCCCCTCAGTTCTGGGTCTTGGTTCTCCTTTGTAGAAAATGGAGGACCCTGTGAGGGGGAGGGCCAAAGCCAGAAGTTATCCCCAGGGAAGAGGGAAGGAATGAAGGCCAGCTAGCACCTGTGATGTTTTAAGATGGAGGCCCCAATCTAGAGTCCCCAAGAGGGCCAAGCGCTAAGGTCAGGGGGGTGAGCTGCAGCGGGGGCCAGGGTGTGCTCTGGTTCTTTGGCTCTTCCCAGGGGTGGAGGCCTGAGAAGCCCAGAGTGGCACTTTTTTCATTGTTCCCAGAGCGGAATGTGAGAAGTATGTATTTGGGCTTGGGCAGAGCTGGGTTGAACTCTGTTCTTCCTCAGCTAGCCGAATGGCCCAGTGGCCTCTGGGCTTCAACTTCCACTTGCAGGTCATTGCTGTCTTGGGTGCTTGATGGGCGAGGGGTGGGATTTGGATGGGACTGTGTTAGCCACCATTCATTCCTCCAGCAGTGCCTGATCACAGATGGGAAACTGAGCCCAGGAGGTCCACAGTGAGGCTACCCTTGTTACTAACTGGTTGCTCTGGAGTCTGATTGCCAGAGATCCTAAAACTAAACAAGAAAGGAAGGAAGAGGGAAGGCATGCTGGCGTCTTCCTGGAGGGGCCCTGAGCCAGACGTGCAGAATTGAGGCTGGGCCCCCAGCTGGTGCTGCCCAGGCAGCTGGAAATGCTTCTCTCGAGCTGTCTGGCCCTGGCGCCTTTGTTGGCTCTGTTACTTTTTGCCTGCAGGGGCCTGAGCAATCTGTGCTGATGGTAAAACATTTGTTGGACTGCCGCTGTAATCACACTGCAAGGGACACTTGGAATTATATCTGCATTTGGAAAGCTAATTTTAAAGAACGTTTTTCCTTCACAATTATGTGCAATCAGCCAGCCAGTGTCGCACTGTTGGGGATTCTCCCTCCTTCTTCAGCTGAGAGGCATCTATTTTTCTCTTCCTGCCTTTCCTTCAGTCTGGGAAGGCACCACCAACCCTTGGCTGCCCGGATGCCCCCATGAAACCTTTCTGTGATGGCTGTGCAGGGCACAGGGACAGGAGATGTGGAGGATGAGGCTAGACTCAGACATGAGCTACAGGATGGGTAGGATGGGTGGTGGATTCTGTTTTCAAGATAGGAGGTTCAGGTTGGTGGAGAAGATGCTGGAATATGTCATTTCAGTTTGGATGTTGGAGTGGCCAGGATCTTTTGGTGTAAATGACAGTAAGCCCAGTTCAGGTGAGCTTAAGCACAGGTGAATTTCTGGGCCCAGGCAGTCCCACCCCTCAGGCCCTGTGTTGTCTCTCCTGTCCCTCCTTGTGTAGCCCAGTCACTGGGATCTTTTCTGCCTTCTGGAAGCTCCTTACCTGCTTTCCCCGCAAGACCTCCGTGCAGCCCTGCCCTCTGCCTCAGCCTCTCCTGCAGACCTTCCAGCCTGTGTCCCACGCTGTTTCCTTGTTTACCTTCCCCTCTGTGCTGCGAACTGGAGGACAGGGACCCTTTCTGCAGTCTTCATGGTCATGTCCCCAGCAGTGAAGTTGTGCCTGGCACAGAGTAGGTGCTTGAGAAGCATGCATGAAACAAATGCCCGCATGCCTTGGGTCAAAAAGTGGCCAGCGGGTCATTCGGAAGAGTTAGTTTAGGAGAACCTTGACCAACCTTGACCTCACCCGTGGTGACCTGTGTTCATTCCCTTCTCTTAAGTTCTTGTCCTGACAGCTGGGGTCGGTGCTGCACACTCACTGGTTCTTGGTCTAGGGAAGTGGGTTGAGGGTGGGACAGACCTGGGCTGGGGAGGAGCCCGGGTCAGGGGAATGTACCACTGCTGGCTTCTAGGTCCTAGGCTGGTGCCCCGCCAGCCCTCCTTGGCCCTTCTCTTTTGTTGCCCCGCTGTGGGGGGCTGTTCCTGGGAGAGGCCTCCATGTTGAGGGTGGTGGCCAAGGGGGGCATTCCAGACAGAGGGGCTAAGGGTGCGGGCAGGTGGCTGGAGGTGTGAAGGAAGCCTCTGTGGGTCAGGGCTGAGTCAGGTGTGGAAGGAGCAGGTAGGGTGGGAATGCCTGGTGGGGAGGTGAGCACCTCTTGCAGGGCTTGAATACCCGTGGCAAGGGAAGCGCCTCAGGAGGGCGTGACTGGGCAGGGAGAGTGCGCCGAGTCAAGTTTTCAACTTAGAAGGCTGCTGACTGGAGGGTGGGTGTGCAGGCATAGCAGGGAGACCTCATGGAGGCCTTCAGGGCAAGGTCTGTGCCTCTGGCCAGCTCACACGTGGTTTTCCCTTTTCCCTTCTGATTGGAATTAGATATTCTTCTTTTTGGTATTTTCCATTTCTGCCCAGGGGCCTGGCTCTTGACATTGGCTTGTGACTACTGTGACCCCTCCGTGTGGGGCTCTAAAGGATTATTTTAGCTATTTGGGGCCTGTTGCCATGACTCCCAGCTGCAGAGTCTGGCAAGGCCTAAAGACTGGGGCATGTGCCCACCTGCTTGGAGCTGGCCCTGGACCCTTGACTCTTGGCAGTGGAGTCCTCTGGCCCCAGGTTTGTCCACCTCTTCTAGAGGTGTAGCTGGCCATGCATTTTCATTGGCTGCCGTACTGTGATCTGGCTGATTTTTCTTTTTGGGGTAAGACTCCAGCAGTGTTATCTCTGCCACCTTCTGCATGGGTTCGTCTCCCCTCTCTGGGCATCTGAAGTCTGCTTGGATTCCTCCCACCATGGGTCGTTCACCACTTGCTTTGACATCCTTCCCCTGAGAGTTGGCAGCCTCTTCCTGAGGTTTAGCTCAGTCTGATTCCAAGCCCCTTCTGCTTCATCAGAAGAGTCCCTTCTGCTTGGAGAGTCTGACGTTGTTATCAGAAGGAGCTGGCATCCTGTTGAAGGGGAGGAATGGGGGTTCAGACCTCCTGCTTCTGGGCCTCAGGTGACACAGGCACAGCCAGTCTTTGTGGTACTGGATGGCTGAGGCCAGACACACCCCGTAGGAAGTGCCCTGAAGCCCTTTACCTTTAGGCCTTTTAGGGGATGCTCTCAGCTCTTGGGGACCCAGGGCGGTGGTGCCCGTCTCCCTGGCCTGTTGGGGCCCAGGGTCTGAGGAAGGATTTCATTTCGCAGTTGGGGCAGTGGTGGGTGGCAGAGGAGAGGCAGCTTTGTCCAGAATAGTCCTTTCCCAGAGATCCAAAGGCCTCACCCCCAGCAGACCTGGAGAGACCCCTGACACACAGGGCTCCTGCTTCTCCAGGGCAGTCGCACAGAGTCGTGGGACCAGGAGGCCTTTGCTGACTGACAGGCCTGAATTTGGACTGTGGTTCTTCTTGCTTGCTGGGAGTCTTGGGCAGGATTCTTTATTGCTCCGAATCTCTCTGCTAGAAAAAATGTGACAGTTATTCCGCTAATGTTGCTGTGGATGGTAAATGTGAGCAGAGTGCCCGTGCCAGGCCTGGTGCTCTGGGCCCTTCTGGGATCGTTGGAGATGTCCTTGGTCCTTTCTCCTGCTTGGTTTGGGGAGAGCAGAGTGGGTGGGAATGAGGGAGCGTTAGTGGTGTTGGCCTCGTGTTTGTGTGGGTCACACTCAGGCCCTAGGAATCCTCCCTGAAATTCAAAGGGCTCAGGGTCATCAGATGAAGTAAGTGATGCCTGTTGCTAAAGTTAGGGTGTCTATGAGTGCGGGACTTCAACAGGCCCCTGCTGGCCTTTCTGGGCCTGGGACTCAGGCCCAAGGGCTCAGGCTCAGACTCTGTTTGAAGCCTGTTCTTGCTCAGAGCACTTGGCAGGGCTAAGGGAGGTGCCCTTCAATGGATCCAGGTGGCCTTAGGATTGGGTGTGGCTGTCCTGGGCATCTCTTCTAGACCTTAAGATGACCCAAGGATCAGGATTTTCACCCCTGTCCCCAATTTACAGCCAGCGCTCCTGGGCCAAAGGCATTCATCACCCAGTCCCTGTTCCCTTCCCTGACCCTTGAGTCCTCCTCCCTGATGTTGCCATCGAGGACCCCTGCAGCAGTGTCTGGTTATACCCAGCACCCTCTGGAACCCTGTAGGCACCCTGTGAGGCCCGTGGAGGCCCCTGTGAACTCCTGGGCATATGCTCACCTGTCCCTTTCTCAAATGTGGACACTTTAGGGAGCGACAGTTTTGTGGGGTGGTAGAACTGCAGGAGTCTTGGCATTGTGGCACTTGGAGCAAGGCCCTTGCTAGTCCTTACCAAAGGCAGACAGCCCTCAGCACCTGTGCTCGGGGTAAGAGGGCACAGTGTGCTACAGAGGCGATTGCTGAGGGTCTTGAGATGGGGAGATGGCCCTGGGTTACCCAGGCATCCCAGTGTACTTGCCCAGGTCTTGAGGAGGAGGAAACGGGAGATGCAGCAGGGCAGGCGGAGGTCAGTCAGCAAGGACAGCAGCCAAGCAGCCAAGGACAGCCTAGGGCCTCCAGAATGGAGAAGGATGGGAGCGGACAGGTGCTTCCCAGAGCCTCCAGAAGGAAGGCCGCTCACTGACCTCTTCAGTCCTGGACCCAGGTCTGTCTGCTTGTGCCTATCCCTGACAGCCATAGTAGGAGGTGCTTGCAGCATTGATACCCTCTGCCTGTTTCAGGGCCCAGGGGGCAGTGCTGGGTCAAGGTCAGTGTGTATGACTACATGGTGTCGGATCAGGCTGCTTGGCTCCCTGCCTCATCCATCAGAGGATAAGGTGGCCCCTGCATTCCTCGGGATGGCCTTCCTGCCTGCCATCTGTGGATGTCTGAGAGGGAATTGTTTAGATAGGGCGTTTGGTGTGAGCTTTCTGAGGTGGCAGCAGGGCTGACTCTCACCTTTGCTTTGATTGATAGCAATTGATGCATGTGGTGAGAGGGGCCCAGGAAACGTTGGTGCCTGATATCTGGCCTTTGCCCTACTGTATGGCACCTGCAGGCCTCCCGGTCACACCCTGGCAGCTCCTGCCCCTGCCTGCAGCTCTCTCCAGCAGCACCCTTCTGAACCCTTGCCTCTGCCTCCTGCTGCCCCGATGTTGGCTGTACTCAGGGCCTGTGGCATACACACCAGTGCATAGCTCGTCTCTCACCCACCTTCCCTGTGGCCACCAGCATCTCTAGGCAGGACTTGTGGCCTACAGGCCCCTATGCACCTGGGCCAGCCCAAGATTGCACAGAGGAACCCAGCAAATGTTTTTTGAAAATTAGCCAGGGAAACCTCTTTGTGCCTGTGGTTGGCAGATCAGTAGCTTGGTAAGTAGGGAACTCCTAAACCTTAGTGGTTGGAGAATCCTCTCGAGGCCTTGGAGCTCAGGGCTGCAGGGTGCTTCCAACTGTAGGATGTGTCGGCCGCGGCCGCGGCAGCAGGCAGCGCAGAAGCTCTGTGTCTGGGGTGCAGCCTTGAGGGCAGGTTTCTCAGTCCCTGGAGTCCCAGGGAGGAAATGCCAGCTCAGGGGCATTCTCCCTGCCTGCAGAAGCCTGCAGAAGCTTACCTCACCAGGCTGAGATTAAAACCGACTTGGCATTCTTGGGATTAAGAGAGTGTTGAGAACAGAGCGGGCTGTGTCTGCGCCTGGCAGGCTGCTGGAGCAGGTGGGGGAGGCCTGGAACCCGACTTCCAGCGTCCCTGGCTTCCTTCTCCAGGGACCATCCCTAATTAGGGGAATGAAAAATTACAGCACCTGCAAGACCCAAAATGATTTCAGGTAGAGAACTTTTGTATTAGAAAACGGATGTGTTTTCACTGTTAAGGGACAGACTTAATATCTGCTCTTGGCTTGAACCAGCAGCACTTAGGTGCCGCATAGTATGTCCTGGGGCACTCTGCAGCCCACTCTGTCAGCCTGAGACTCTGTCCTGAAAACCAAGGGGTGGGGTTGCCAGGCGCCTCTCCAGGAGGCCCAGGAGGGGAGTCACTGGCTGCCCTCCCCCACGCTGGGTTCCAACAGCTGCTTCTAGGGGCCCCACCAGCTTGTCTAGGTCTGAGATCTGGTCCTGATTCAGGCTGCACTGTAGGGCCAGCCTGCCTCCCTCTGGTGGGGCACCGAGGCTAGGTAGGGTCTCTCGTTAAGGTTGGTCGTGTCTGACCAATCGAGGGAAGGACCCTCCCCCCATAAAAGACATATGGCAGCTTCCAGTTTATCTGGTTCTACTCTGGAGCTGTCCAAATAATTCAAATGTTTGTATTGGCTTTGAAAATTCTGTTCATATGTTGTCTTTATGTTGGGTCATTTCAATTTCTGGCATTGTCAGTAGGAGGAAAATCCAAATTACAAAATAATGGGCCAGGGAAGCAGGATGCCATGGGGGAGCAGGCAGCCAGGCTCTGGGCTGAGCTCAGCACTGGGGGGCTGGGAGTGCAGTTTAGGGAGCTGAAATAAAGACCAGTCTCTGAGCCTTGGGGGCTCACTGTCTGCAGCGTGGGATGGCTGTGGCAGGGGACAGGGCAGGAAAGGGTCCCTTGGTGAGGATGGTGTTGGAGCTGGTCTCTTTGGATGACCTGGAGTTTGCCAGGTAGGGATAGGTACTCCAGTGGACAGGACAGTTTGTACAGAGGCATGACCTGTGCTTTTGGAGAAGCGAGTCTCTCTGGGAGGGTTTGAGAGGAAGGCCTGGTGCTGCCTTCTCTCAAATGCTCACGTACAGTGAGCTAGGAAATTGGAGATATAGATAGGCACAAGCCCTGCTCGATGAGGGGTGTTTAATAGTCAGGCAAGGTCAGGTAGGTTGCAGTGGCAGATACACCCCCAGGTCTGAAACAGCAACACTTGATCCAGTGGATCTGCTACCCCCAGGGCTGCCCCTTGTGGATCTGCCACCCCCAGGGCTGCCGGCTGCTCCACAGCAGCCCTGTGTTGTATCTTCTTGGCCTCAGCACCGTTGTCATTTTAGTCCAGATGATGCTGTTTTAGGGTTTGTCTGTGTACTCCACACACTAGATGCCCACAGCATTCACTCCAGCGCAACAATCGGGAATGTCTTCAGGCCTTCCTAAATGTCCCTGGGGAGCAAATTGCCCCTGTTGAGAACCAGACCTGGCCGAAGGTTCTCTTGGTCACTGGTTTCTTTCTGGACCCCACCCTGGCTTTGATGCTGCTCAGCCAGGGTTGTTTCCAGGCAGTAGGTCTGGCTGGCTTTGGTGCCCCCACACTGCTGAGAGGCTGAGAGGACTGGCTGGAGGGCCTTGCACTGGCTCTTGAGTGCTGCTTCCTAGAAGTGTCACTTATTTTTTTTTTTTTTTATAAAGAGAAGAGAGAGAGAGAGAATTTTTTTTTTTTAATATTTATTTTCTAGTTCTCGGCGGACACAACATCTTTGTTGGTATGTGGTGCTGAGGATCGAACCCGGGCTGCACGCATGTCAGGCAAGCGCGCTACCGCTTGAGCCACATCCCCAGCCCGAAGTGTCACTTCTGATCACATGTCATTGACCAGAGCAAGTGTTGTGGCTATGCCTGGCTCTGCGGTGGGGTGTAGCAGGTGCAGTGCGGTGGCACTGAGCATCTAGGAGGAGGAATACTGGTACTGGTGGCCACTGTTGGTGTCTGCCTCTGAGTAGTGAACCTAGGAGTGGGCAGTGCTGTGGAGCCAGGGAGTCCGCTGCTCTGTGCTCAGTGCTGGGCAGGGAAGCTTGGGTGTGGGGCCTCTGAGGCTGGAGACCTAGGAAGGCTGCTCCAGAGAAGCTGACTTGAGGGGGTCGGGGTGTGCTGGGACTGCGGCATTGCCTCTGCACACAGGGGTAAGGGAGGAGGCCCTGTTTCCTATCAGTAACCCCAGGTCCTTGGGAGACATTGTGGGCTCTGGGTGGCATGCAGAGACCCCTGCCTTTGTAGGCAGAGAAAGGTGGGGGATGTAACTCAGGACCGTTCCCCACATGCCTGGTACCTTGAAGTGCTAAAGGGTCCTATTATTCTGGGTGACTGAAATCTCAGTTACCAAGCCGTGCTACAAATTGTTTGGTGAGGTTGCCTGGCCTCCTGTTTTCCTAATCACACCCTTGCCTTCCCTAGGTGGTTGTTAACTTGGGGTGTGGTGCATGCAGCTGCTTTTGTTGCCCACAGGTAGGGGTGGGGGGGGCACAGTGTTTCCAGCAGATCCCTCCTGCTGTGAGATGGCTCCTGGGAGGCCTGGCTGGGTTGTCCTTTGTAGTGGCAGCTGGGCTCTGGAGTGGGCAGTCCTCAGCTGTGCCTGGGAGGGAGGCAGTGGCTCCAACCTTGGATATGGCAAGAAAGCAGTTCTTGAACCTGTGGGATCCTTTTTGGACAAACCTCACTATTCTTTGGTGGCTGCTCTGCTGTTTCTGATTGACAGGAATTCTCTTAGCTGTCAGCAGGCCATTCACCTTGTTGGCAAGAGGGGACCCTCCCTCTCCTACTGCTGATGCTGATGTTCACGGGCCCTGCACCCTTCTGTCCTCCTGGGCTGTGAGGCAGGCTGTGTGTGACGGACTCTGTCATCCTAGAGTGACCTGCATTGGCCTTCTGGATGCCGCGGCCAGTGGCCTTGCATTGGGGCTTTTCAGGGCCTTGTGGTGTGCACCGTGGGTGCCTTTCTGAATCTTACATCACTCTTTCTACTTCTCTTTTTTCTGTTTCTCTTTATTGGGACTCCATTGTTGTCCCTATGCCTCAACACCAGGTCATCCAGGATAATTTTTGTCATCTTCAGGAAGTGGAAGCTGCTGTCACTTCATTGAAAGTCCCTGTTGTTCAGCCTCCAGTGACAGAGACTCATCTTAAACTAGTTTAAGCAGAAACCTGCAGGTGCAGATCCAGAGAGGACTAGATCTAGGCTGGACCAAATCCTGAAACTCCAGCAAGAGGGCTGTGTCCTTGCCTAGGTCCTTCAGCCATTTCTCCTGGTTTGGTCTCTGGTCTAGATTCCGGCCACTAGGAGGCAGGGCCACTTACATTGCTGACAGTCCCCCAGGACCCGTCCTCAGGAGGACCAGGACTGGCACCTTGGAGTCAGAATCATGTGGATAGGAGCAAAAGTAGCAGAGTCTGTTGCTGATATGGGCCTGGTGATGCGCTGGGCCTGAACTCCTGGTCTCCCAAAGTCCCATGGGATGGGTACTAGGACTCTCCCCATGTCACAGGGGAGAGCATGGGGGTAGGTGGCTTAGGGATGGCGGCACAGCTGGGCCTGAGAAAACTGAGGTACCAGGTGCCTTGGGTTTTAATCAATATTTTAATTATTAAGCTTTAACTCTATTGTCACTTTTTTCTGTGGTGTTGAAGTAACATATGCTCACTGTAGAAAACACAGGGCAGTGGAAAGGAAGACCAGCAAACCTCTTTCTTGCTGCCACCAGCCACTGCAGCGTGTTCCCTTCTGGCGTTTTCCCAGGACCCAGGTGTTTCAGTGGGTGCAGAGTCTGCCGAGTGTCCACCCGCAGTGTGGAGGCCCCGCCGAGGGTGCCGCCCAGCTCCTCTGCGAGCAGTCTGTGGAGGCCTCCTGCCTTCCTCAGGAATCCCGAGTGCCCCCCGCCTGGCTTCATCCTTCATTTGGTGGTTGGATCTGTGCCTTCACAGGCATCGTCTCAATGTCAGACCCAGCCAGCAGCCAGGGTTTCACCTATTATTTTAAAAATCGTTAAGAACTCTTTTCCTAGAGTTTGAGAATATGCTGTAGGCACTCTGCCAGAATTCAGGGACGTGGTGAAACGGACATCGTCTTCTCCACGCTGCCTTTGCCCTCTCGCTGGCCGCGCTGTGGTCATTTTCTTGGAGTTGTTTTAGTTTGTTCTGTTTACACACAAGCACACCCTCTCGTCCTGACTGCTGTTCTTCACACCGATGGCTGTGTCCTGCACACAGGGTTTTGCATTTTTCACATGCAGCTTTGTGGAGGTGATTCTCCTCCTGGGCGCAGGGAGGGCTTCCTTGTTCTTTCTACTGCTTCATGCTGTTCTTTCGGGCATGTGGTTTGTTAGTGGAACCTCTTGGGGACATGTAGTTCACTACCAACCTTTTGCAATCACAGACGGGTTGGCAGTGGGATCCCCGAGTCTGAAGTATTTTGCACACTGAGTGTGTCTAGGGTGACAAGGTGGGCGGTGGAGTTAGGGTTTTCAAGAGGGAGCAGCTGGTACTATTCCTCTGTTCCTCATGTCCCTCCCTTCTCCCTCTTGCCCTTTGGCTTCACAGTTCTCTTTCTGAACTTTCTGGTTATGGCAGGATTTCAGGAGCCTGCTCCTGGGGATTTCGAGGTTGCTGGTACCTTTGCTTTTCAGAAGTTTCCGATGAGGGAATGAGCCCTGCCTGACAGGTTATTTCCCAAGAGGAGGTGGGGTAGTGCACCGGGCTCCACTACCAGAGGGGACATGGTTTTCCACCAGTGTTCCCTGTTCATCCCCTTACAATGTGGCCCTGGAGGCCAGAGGTGCTAGCCCACTGGGTGCCACCACCCACTGTGCTACACCTGGCTGTGAATGCAGGTGGGGCAGACCTGGCTCTGGCCAGCTCCTGGCTTCCTGAGTCCCCTGAACTTCTGCTTACTCACCTGAGCAGCGGGAAGCCTGTGCCCTCCCTCCTCGGGCTGCAGGAGGAGTCAGCGGGCAGGAAGGGTTCAGGTGTGTGTGACCTGACGTGGACTGAAGGGAACCAAGCCCCACTTTTTGCCAAAGTTCCAGTTTATCCTGTTTTAGGAGCTCTGAGCTGGTGGGGCTGGTGGGACTCTGGGGAGCTCAACCCCCTGAAGAGTTCAGCCTACCTTTTCTCTTGATTACTTTTGTTGTTGTTGCTTTCTTATTTTTGTGTTCCATCTGTTTTCAAAGCTAGGGATCTTTTTTTTTTTTAAATATTTATTTTTAGTTGTTGTTGGACACAATACCTTTATTTATTTATTTTTATGTGCTGCTGAGGATCGAACCCAGCCCTTGAGCGTGAGAGGCGAATACTCTACTACTGAGCCACAAACCCAGCCCCAAAGCTAGGGACCTTCTTAAAAAAAAAATTTTTTTTAAAGGACTAGATGTTGTAAAATGTGGACTGATTGGAATGACTGCAGTTGGCTTGGTAGAGATGAGAGCCATGTGCTAGGATAATCTGGATGCCAGCAGGATTTTCCCAAAGGGCATTTGTTGTACCCTCAGAGTGCTGGACTGGGCTGGGCCCAGGAGCTGAGCTAAGTTTTCCTGTTTCTATACCTTCATTTACCAGCAACTGTTCATGAGCATGTACATGCCAGGCAAGCACCAGAGCTAGGTGTGGGCACACAGTTTTTAATCTTGGAACGTTCTTTACTCTACGGAGCTTGGGGAGTCAACTCTAGTTCCTGTTGCCTGGTCCCAGGCTTCTTTGAATGGCTGTCAGAGGCCCTGCCTTCTTCCCAGCATGCACACAACATGCACTTCAGTCTTTCTCAGTCCCTACATATCCTGGTAACCCTACCCAGGGCACTCCTAGGTGATGGTGATCCATGCTCTTGCACAAAGGGCTGGGAGAGTAGCAGCTTAAGGTCTGTGGGAGTGTTGCTGGGGGGGTTGGGGAGGGTGCTGTGGGATGACACTGTGCTGTTCCACACAGAGGGGCCCTGGCTATGCTTGTGGGAGGAAATGTGGGGGGCGAGGATGAGGGCTCTGTGCTCTGGGCAGACCCAGACCCAGGCTCTTAGTAGGTGGGCAAAGTCAGGCATATGTGGGGACAGATAGTAGCCTGAGACTATGTGGGAGAGGGGGGAAAAAGGGGGAGGACGTGAGATTTAGACTAGGAGGGGTATGGGTGGACTGGGTCAAGGGACTGGCAGGGAGTCCATGGGGCCAGAGATGGCTGGTACTGGAGACATGTTTGGCCTGAGAAGGGTATGAGGTCAGGATCCTGTGGCTTCCCGTGGGTGAGAGTGTTTTGGGTTGGGTGTAGCAGGCTATTTCAGGCTGTGGCACACCTGGGCGCCAGCCCAAGGTGTTCAGCCTGAGGCTGGATGGCATGGGGAGCCATGGGGGGAGGTTGAGCTGAGCAGAGGCACTGGCGTCCATGGTGAATTTGGTGGTGGGAGAGTCTTGGGACAATGCAGGCTGGAGCCACTGAAGAAGGCCTGGCTCCTGGATCAGAGGGAGGACAGCCATTATGAGTCCTTAATGGGACTTCAGCCAGCTTCACCCTCTCCTCTAGCCCTTGGTGGCTGTGAGAATCCCTGCCCTGGAGAGCATGGCTGTCCGGGCGACATGGAGACTGGTGCCCACTCTCCCAGGGCGGCTCTCAGCGCTGGCCTGCCTTTAGCTGTAGTGGATGTTCTGCTTCCTGCCTGCTGTAGTAACGTGTGTTTTCTTTGTTTTTCTCCACAGGAAGCGGGGGATAGAGGTGGTGCAGGTGAGTACAGACTGCACTTTGACCGCCTTCCAGGTAGCGTGACCTAGTGCTCCCCTTTCCCAACTCCATAGGAGTCTGAGTGCTTGGCCCTCTTGTCACACTCTGGTTGGTAACTTTCCCCTGAGGATTAAATGCCATTTCCTCACCAGGCTGGGCACAGGTGGTTGATGGCTGCTGCCGTGCAGAGTTACTGTGCCTTTTTGGGGAAGGAGCTGGGGTTAGTTTGGGAGTTCTGGGGGTCATGGTATTGCTCGCATTGGGGGTGGAAAAGCTGAGGGTTCAGCAGTCGCCCAGGCAGGTGTCCATTGTTCTGTACCCTATTCTGCCTCATTCCGAGTGGACTTGGGCCAGGAGCTCATTGGCTGGAAACGGAAGGAAGGAAGGATAGATGGAATGGATGGATGGAGAAGAACGGATGGATGAATGGAGAGAGAAGGAAGGGTGGGTGGAGGAGGGTGGGAGAAGGAAGGAAGGAGGATGGATGGCTGGATGGAGAAACTGTCCCAGGACAGGAAGTAGATGCACAGGCTCTGACAGCAGCTGTCTCAGGAGAGCCAGGAGGTCTCACCTATCAGAGAAGAGCCTGGAGTGAGGGGCTGCCTGGGTGCTCTCTGGCTGGTGATATTTGCTGCTGTGGTTATGACTCATGAGGGTGGGAAGGGGGGCATTTTTGTCTATGTAAACACAGATACCTTCAGACCTGCCGTGAATGGCAGGCAGGACATTGCAGCCACAGGCACACCTGGCACCTTGTGGCACGGAGACCCATGGTCACTGGCCCCTGCAGAGAGGGCCAGCCAGTCCAGAAACCAGATCAGGGCTGATGAGGAGCTGGGTCCCCCGTAGGAAGCTTCCAGAAAGCTTGCTGGGGAGCTCTCAGAGGCTGTGTGGTTGGCTTCAGGAGCCCACTGGGAATGACTGCCCCATTCCTGGCAGATTCAGCACTTCAGGCCCAAAGGGGCAGCACAGAGGCCCTGGAGCATCCTCTGCTCAGGGTCAGACTGGGCAGTGGTTGCTCCTGCAATGCTGTCCACAGCTCTGGCGAAGGGTGCTGCATGCCCCTCCTGACTTCCTGCTGGTGGTATGAGGGTTGATTGGTCATCAGAGGGCTGAGGTTTGCTTTGGGGTAGAGAGAGTTTCTGGAAGCCTCTGGTCAGCCATCTCCTGTTCATGAAGGCTCATCTTGGCTTTGTAGAGTTGCATGACTGACAACTGAACTGAATTGTGGACTTTGATTTCCCTGTCCATTTCAGGAATGGCCAAGAGGTGTGCCTCCGGGCCTTCTCTGCTGCCTGGGGGTTCTCAGTGTGCATGGGTGAGGATGGGGGTTGGTGGATAATGCCTGCCACAGACACAGGTGTGTGCAAAGGAGGTGGGTGTGGACCATTTCTTCTCCAGGATGCTGGAGAGGCTTTAGCCCTTTCTGAAGGCTAACTTGAAAACCCTTTGCAGATGTATACCCACTAAGGAACTCTTGGTGCTACTTGGTGCTCGATGTGCAAGGGACAGTTCTGGGCTTCCCTGTGGTTTGCTGTAGCACTGATAAGGGCCCAGGAGGGGGGTCGCTGCTGGGAGTGGTTCCTGGAGGAAGTGAGGGCCTGTGCTTACCAGCAGACTCCCTTCTTGACAGAGGAAGAGAGGCGTTCCTCCTCCAGACCCTTCCATTCACATGATCCCATTCACATGCACAGGGTGTGAGAGACAACCAGGGGCCACAGGAGGTTTTCCGGGCCTCCTAGGAGGCTGTGCCGAACCTTTCCTGCTTAGTCATGGGTGGGACAGGAGACTGGAGTCACTGCTTCAGAATGTGCTAGGCGGGCAGAGGAGGGGCTCTGAAGTCTTTCAAGATGTGTCTGTTCTTCCTTTGATGATGACTCGGGGAAGGAAGTGGTGGCTGGGGACCAGAATGAGGCCAAACTGGACGCTTTCCACTCTGGCATCTAAAAATAAAACCCACAGTAAAGCCTCTCCCTCACCTCCTCTTGACACTCCTGGGTGTTAAATTTTAAGACATTGGGAAAGGCTTTGCAAAATTTGTAAGCCACATCACCTGTCTGGTTTTACAAAATTAGGCTTCTGTGTACCCAGTCCCTGGCTCTGGGCCCTGGTTAAGGTGGTAGTGAGGGTGAGGGTGACCTTGCACCAGCCACCTCCACATCGGCTGTGTCAGGTCCACTTTCCCAGTCTGGAGAGGCACCCAGTGATGGTGCGTCCTCTGTAGAGATGAAGAAACTGAGGCTCAGGACAAAGTGACCTCTTGGGGTGTTCAGCAGTGTTGGGGTTGGTGTGGGCCTGTTGTCTGCTGGGCAGGCGGTCTCCTGAGCATGGTAGTGGGCTGCTCCACTTACTAACTGCTTGCCTGCCTGGCGTTCCTGCCTTTGGCTACATATAAAAGGATGTTGGGGCTGGGTCAGGACCCAAGGCTGAAAACCCTGGAAAGGTCCTGCAGTGTTTGTTCAGGTCATGGAATCATTCCTCTTCCTGCTGTTCATCAGTGTTCAGTACATATGGGAACTTCAGTGTACCAGGCATCGAAGCCATTTACTCTGAAGGAACTTTGTGTATAATCCTTCCCAGGTGGAGGTACTATTTACGCATGTTCACCTCCTCAGGTGCTGGTCCTATAGCTGTGTGCTGGGAAAAGAGCTTATAAACTCCTTTCCTGTCACCCCTGCTACCCCTTCCACATTGTTCCTCCTCCTCTTTCTAGGGACAGTGTTATAGTGGTGTGGAATAAGACCACCCAGGTTTAGGTCTCTGGCTGTGTGACTTGGGACCAGTTGCTTAAGGACTCTGTGTGTTAGTCTGCTCAGCTATGAAGGGGGATAATTCTACTGTCTGTGCCCAGGATTGGTGTGAGGACTCAGTTATTTTGGGTAACAGAGTTGGCACTGGACCTGGCTCTAAGGAACTGGTGATCTGCAGAGCCACGTGTTCTTGCTTCCTTAGGCAGGCCTGAACCCAGGGGTGGACTGCAGGACAGGAAGCCCGCCAGTCATCGTTATAACCCTGGGCCAGGGAGGTGGTCCCCGTTCCTTGTTTGCAACAGAATTGGAAGAGGAACTGCGCAAGTTGTCAGCCGATAGCACGTCAAGAGTGATCTTGGAGGTCTGGGCTGCACGTGGTAGTGTAGTGCTTGCCTAGCACACAGGGCCCCCGGGGCCAGCCAGTCCCCAGCATGGAAAACAAAGATTTGTGATGAGAGATTACTGTAATTCTTGGCATATGATTCTACAGGAATCCAAAGAATTTGCTATGACAGATCTCTTTCCATTTTTTTTTTGAGTAAGTGGTTTTAACACATATCCATGAAAACTGAAAAATGAAGATAGAATTGATAAGCCTGTCTCGTTCCAGCAGTAGATGATACTCATCTGTGGATACAGGAAATGACTTTAAAGGTCCCATTCACCGCCTCAAAGTTGTGTTTCCAGTAAAGTTGTACTTTCTGTGATTCTCATTTGTATAATTTTAAATGTTTCTGTCATGTTTTTCAGTTGTGTCCTAATATTAATTGTAATGAGAAGAAACATTTTGACACTGAAGAGCTTTATGGTCACATGAGAAATGAAGAAAAGAAACATTATCTATACATGTGTATGTTTTGGCTCACTTGTGGAATAATCAGAACAAGGCTTCCCAGCGTGTGCTGTGATTGCATAAACATCCCAATGGAAAGTGGGCTGGGAATTAGAGTCCAGGAAGAAAAAGGAACGTGGTGGGATTTCCAGGTGTCAAGGAGAGCTTGGTTATATAATTTTGAGATGGATGATGGTGGATCTCAGATCACTAAGGTATTTAGATTCCATTGGATCCATTTAAAAGAGAAATAGTAACAGTTTTAGTTTAAAATGTTAATATTTACAGTATGTTGGAAATTACATCCTCTGCAAGTATTTAAACTTATGATGAGAAATATTAGATGTCAACTGTAAATCGTACAAATAGAGACATTGTTTTAGATGCTCATTTGGGGGGTTTGGTTTGAAGGCCATTTGTTTCTCAGGACTAGGTAACTCCTCTGAGAGGGACAGCAGTGGGCCTGGCTCTCAGGCCATCTAGAGACCCCTCTGGGACTTGCCCAGCCCCATGCACCACTGAGACCCACAGGGGCCCTCTGGTTTCCCAGGCTGTGGACTCATCTGGAGGCCGCTGGCTTCCCTCAGCCAGGCCTGCTGGGCTGAGTGATGAGGATGATGAAGGGCACATGGCCCCTCCCTGCTCCTCAGAGAAGAGCTGCAGTGAGCTGGATCCAGGAGGCTGGGGAAGCAGCCCTGCTCTGTGTCTAGCATGAGGCAAGGGCTGTGGGACATGAGACATTGTGTCCTCATCCTGTGTCCTGAAGAGCCGTCTGTCACAACAGCAAGGGCTGCAAGTTTGCCTCAGTTTCCTGCTTCGTAGTGCTGTCCTGAGGAAGCTGGACCCATGGGCCCTGACTGCACTGTTCCAAGTGCAGTCTCACCAGCTGTTGAGGTGAGAGCCCCTCATGGCCAGGAGCCAGCGGGCGGGGCAGGCTCTTCTCAAAGCAGTGGTGCAGCAGCCTCTCTGGGCCAGGCTGTAGGTGCTGGCCCCGCCAGTCCCCTTGGCTCTCTGTGAAGCCTGCGGTAGGCTGTCAGTGGCTAGGTGTGGGTGAGCACATGGGCTTAGGCACAGAAGAGGGCCTGCACCCAGCCTGGTCATTCAGGAAGGCTCCCTGCAGGAAGAACCTGGGAGTGGTGATGAGCCTTGTCCCCCTGACAGAGCTGCCTGGGAGGACAGTCGAAGCCTGCAGGCCCAACCAGGTCTTGACTCACTCCCTGGGCCTTTGACCTTTAAAACAACTGGATGCTACAGTGATCGAGAGCCAGGCAGGGTATGGCTGTCACTGCCATTTCACCCAGTGAGTCTTTGTTGGAGAAAACATTCCTGGGCAGGTAGGGTCATCTGGTCTGGTGGCAGGATATGGTGGCCTGGGGCCTGCCTCAGCTTTGCAGGACTGGGGGCATTTTCCGCTCTGGCCTGATCTGGGGGGAAGCTCAGAAGAGATGGTTACTGGTCCTTGGGATCTACTGCCCCTTTCTAGAGCAGCTCACATGGGTGGGGAAGACCCCAGAAGGAGAGCACTCCTGTCACCCTCCCTGCCTCTGGCCAGTGCCCTTGGGAGAATGTGCTATGTCCTGGCCCCACCCCAGTGTGTTTCGTGGGCTCTGTCCCCGGTTATTATAAAGGACCAGGGGAGAAGGAGATCTGTTAGCATGAGAGGGCTTGGTATTTTATTTGAAAATGCAAGTGAGTGAACCGCAAATGTGAGAAGTACAGTAGCCGATTATAGATTTACTGTCTTCCTTCCAGATTCCCTGAGAATTCAGACATTATGAAACCCTGTCTTGGAACAGCCGCTGTTTCTCAAGCAGGCAGGGAAGTAAATAAGTTTCCCCATTTGCAGAAGGGAGAGGCTGCGGCAGGCCTTTCTGTCATGGTCTCTCCAGAGCTGTCACTTCCTTGAAATGCTACTGTTCTTGGTGTATGTATCTCCTCCTTGCATGGTGGACAGACAAGCCAGGGAGAAAAGGCAAGACTGAGAAAGGCCAGGCAGACGGTTCTCCTCCGAGAAAGGCCATGTGCCCAGGGCTGACGCAGAAGTGGGTACTGGGCCTCTGGAGCTTGGGGAGCCACGGCGATGACCTCCTAAGCTCCTGAAGAGCTCAGTGGGCAGGACAGGCTCATCTGTGCTGTGGGTGGGGCCTTTGAGGGTGGGAATGGGCGCTGGGCAGTGGGCTGTGGTAGGGAGGTCTTCTGGGGAAGTGATGACAGAGGTGTCCATGGATGGGTGGGTATCAGAATGGGTTGAGCTGGAGCACATCCCTGCACACTCCGAAGCTGGGATGGGGGTCTGATGGTGGCCAGTGTTTTGGCTGGTCTAGACTCTTGGGCCTGAGAGGGTTGGCAAGAGACCTGGCTGGAGGTGGTGGGAATGTCAGTCCCCAGAGGGCTGAGGGACTGTTGGATGCTGAGTCAGGGCATTGAATGGCATCTGCAGGGAAGGATGAGTGCTGGAATTGGAGGTGATGGGGGCAATCCATCTGGCAACAAGGCTGGACTGGAAGTGTCTCAGCATGGGGTAGGACCTTGACCTAGGGAGGGTATTGAAGCCTGGCTGGAAATTCTTGTGGTAATGAGGTCTGGGAGGACAAGTGGCAGGGCTTGGTACCTGGGTGGATGTGGGTGTGAGGAGAGAGGGGACCTCCCCCAGATACCTCCTTCATTGCTGCCTAGGGTACCAGATTATGGGGTGCAGGAGGAGGAGCAGCCAGAGGAGGGCAAGGTGGTGGTGACATCTGCCTGTTCAGACAGATGTGCTGGATGCAAGCAGCAGAGACGCGGGTTCAACAGCTGGCCTCCCCAAAGCAGATCCCGCGGGTCCCGAGGTTGCAGGGCCTGCTTCTCTCTGGGGATTGTAATGCTGAGTTCTCCAGTTCAGTGTTAGAACGTGTCCTTGTCACTTAGGGAGTGTTTCCACCTGACTCCAGACTTGTTTCAGAAGCTATGCAGATGCATCATCTGATGATTCATGCCAGCTGTGCGCCTGCACCACACACTCTACAGAGTCTCCAGCGGCTGCCCTTGCTGGATTGTCTCCTGGGGGCACAAGTAGGCTGGGACTTGCCCTCCCTCTTCCTGGTGCTCTGCAGCCAAGGGCAAGAGGCTTTGGGAAAACTGAGTACTTTGCCCTAATTGAAGGCCTGATGTCCTTACATCTAGAAGCAGACATGCAGCCACTTCCCCAGGTAGCAGTAGCTATATGAGGGCCACCTGAGTTGGAGTGACCCCCAGCAGACCTCAGCATCGCAGGAAAGACTGCCAAGGGGTTGGAAGGTTTCCATGTGGTGATTGAGGCTAGTAATGGATGTAGATTGTCCTGGAATGACCCTGGGAGTCCTGGGCTTGGGCTTGAGTTTCTGTTGGTCTGTTTTCTGGCTGCGTGACCTCATTTTCCTCATCTTTAAAGTGGGGATGCCACTCAGCACATGGGACTCGAGAGACCTGACAGGTCCTGAGGGAGTATTAGGTGACTTCCCTCATTCCTTGTCAGGCACAGCAGCAGAGGCGGAGGCAACGCACAGTAAGCTGTGCTGCAGAGGAGGAGGGTTGCTGCTGGAGGACTCCACACCACAGACGTACTACTACTGAGTTTCTAATTATTACAGATTTTAGTTCACTACGTTTTTTTTAAGGTTTTTTTTTTTTTTAAGAAAATTTGAAGTACAGATTTTTTTTCCAAATATAGAAAATTATTTTCACACTCAGTCATTTACTTAAATCTATTTGTTAACTATGTATCTTATCTGTGAGCATGATCTCCATAGTATTTTTTTATAATACTGATACACTGGGTGGGGGAGTTATATAAATCAGTGTCAGCTTTTTGTAGCTATTAAAAACACCACATTTTGGGAGATGGTGTGGGCAGTGATGGAGAGAGGCTGCCGGGAGGGTGGGTGTCGGGGTGGCTTCCCTCCTGTTGGCATTTTTACTCCTGAGCCTTTTAGGCTTCCGTTAGGGACGTGGTGGGGGAGTCCCGGGTGTCCCACGGTGCTGCTCAGTCCTGGCACGGCCCTTCCTGGCCTCTGACATGCTGAGCCAACAGGAGCAGATCCTTATGAAAGCAAGTTCCTGCTTTCCATGTCTGGGTGACAGAGTGGCCAGGAAATCAGAACCCAGGCCACCCACACTGCTGTGCTGAGTTGGGACTCCATTTCCCCCAGCCCCCAGACCCCTGGTCAGCCTTCAAAAAAGTTCACAGTTGCCTTGGAGTGTGCCAGGCAAGCACTTGAGGTAAAACCAAAAAAAGAAGAAAAAAAAAGGTGGATGAAGGCACACGGGGAAATGGGAAGGACCTAAAGGGCCATCGTGGAAGAGCCAGAGGAAAGTTTCTGCTTTGAAAGTAGCCACCTGTCCTGGACACTCAGGGTGAAGTTGTCCAGCGGGTAGCCACCTAAGGTGGCTGTGCAGCCTCCAGCATCGTGGTCCTGTGAGCTGGTGAGCTGGACACGCTAGGGTGGGGAGTTGGGTGCGGGCTCCTGGCTCCTCACCAGGTGGGCCTGTCTGGGCTGAAGGGCACCTCTTGTGGACAGCACAGCAGCAGAAATGGGAGTCTGAGAAGCATGTTGATGAGAAGGTCCTGGGTCATGCTTCAAGCCCAGCTGGGCTCGCAACCATGAAGTCACAGGCAGAAATGCAGACGTGTGTTTCCTCAGCTGGTTGGGCAAGGGGCTGGCTGCTCCCTCGCCAGCTCAGGTGCAGTCTGGCCTGTGATACCTCTTTGCTTCCCGGCAGACCCCACCTTCTCCTCCCCAGAGCTGCCGGTCAGCATGGGCTGATGAAGCCAGAGCTTCCTAGTCTGCAGGGAGAGCAGGTTTTGTTCCATGTGTGCTCTGTGTTTGCTGGATGTGGACGAAGGACTGAGTGGTTGCTGCACCACGTGTGGCAGGCCCTGCAGGTCTGTATTTGTTCAGAGTGACTCTGGGTTATTCTTGTGCTCTGGAAGTAACGTGTACTCCTTCTTGAAATCTTGGGAGGTAAGAGGGGCCTAAAGGTGAAAATCCAGAGGTACACAGTAAAGTCATTTGTTCAGTGTTTTCCTCTGGCTTTTTCTTCCGTCTTGACATAAGCCATACTCTTACGTGTGGTGTGCGCCACGTTGTGCTTTTCTGTCCCTAGTTTTGTGACCTGCATCTGAGGGTAGATGAACCTTTGCTTGTGCTGTTGAATGAAGCATCTTGTAAGTAACTGCTACAGTGCCTGCCTCCATTCTCATTGGCCCTGTGTCTCAGCACCTAGAACCATCCGTCCGCCCCAGAGCCTCATCTAAGTTATTTCTGACTTGCTGTCACTGACGGTGCTGCTGTGGGTATCTTTAGTCTTCAGTTGTGGTGTACCTAAACTATATCTCAGATATTCACTTTGGATAGATTTTTAGGAGCGACTTTGCTGAGTTTAAGACACCAAGCCTTTGCAATATGATGTTAATATGCAGTATGGGGGCTTGCAGTTGTGCCTCTATGACTCCCACCCATGGTGCCTACAAGACTGGGGCTCAGGCCCAGTGTTACTGTGGTGTCCCCACATCTGACTCTGTGCTCAAAGCAGGAGGTTGGGGAGCCCAGGGCTGTGCAAGACAGTGTAAACCTTGCACATCAGGCTCTCACTTCTCTCAGGGTGGTGTGGCCCCACTCTGGCACACTGCCCTGTCACAGTGGTGACCTCCGCTGAGCACACCCTGGGTGCCAGCCTAGGCCATAAGTATTTATGCCCACGTATTCATGTATTCCTTACAATGGTCTGGTTAGGTATATACTAGTGTCATCCCCATGTTAGGTAGCAGAACACTGAAACCAAGGGCGAGTAGCTTACCCAAGGTCGCATGGGCAGGAGGAGGAGGAGGAACAGGCTGATGGGCTCTTGAGGGCTTATTTAGGATTATTTAAAAAGGTTTCTATTAGGAAAAACCATATGACATACCAGAGTCAGGAGAGCTTAGTCTAACACGGTCCATGTGCCCTTCCAAAGCTCTGTGTGTCCACACACGGCCAGGATGGCTCCAGGGAGATCCTGGCTCACACTGGGTTCCAGTGAAGTCTGTCTCAGCATTCTGTCAATTTGCCTATGACGTTTTTGAATGTGACTCTGAAAGATAAGGACTAACCCTTGATTTTAAACCTCAGCTGGGCCACTCAGGACGGGTGGGGCTGCCAGGTGAGGGGGCTGCCTCTGGTTTGATTCTTGCCTCTGGATGTGTGGAGGGTGATGCTCAGCAGGTTTGTGCTGGGCTTTGGGCCTCTGGCATGGCTATTAGATGCATGGGTAAACTGGTCAACACCTCTTAAGGAGTGGTCATTGTGACAGTTGACATGACCACAGCAAATATGAAGTCAGCCTTACTGTGTTTAGGGGCCCTTTCGAAGAACTTGCGTGTATCAACTAATTCAATCCTCACAACTACTCTTATTCTCTTTATAGATAATGTGTTTATTATCATGCCCACTTTAGATATGAGGAAACCGAGTCAGGAGTCCTCATCCTGGCCCCATGGCAAGCAGGTGGTACAGCTGGCACGCCAGCCCATCATGCTGGCTCGTGGTCCATTCCTTTAAGAGTTAATATATATATTTTGTTAATTCTGATTTTTGTGGTTTGCTTTCCCTTCTTTATAGTGCTGGGTTCAAACCCAGAGCCTCCTGTATGCTGGGTGAATGCTCCTGCACTGAGCTACACCACAAGCCCTTTAAAATTAATATTATTTTTAGTTGACACATCATTATGGATGCATATGGAATCCAGTGTGAGGTTTTAATGTGTGTGTACAATGCGTGGCGATTAAATGAAGCTAATTAACTGTGTTACCTCCTTTACCTCTGATTTCACCTGGTGGGACCTTTGACATTTACCTAGTTACTTTGAAATGTGTGTCAGAGCGCAGAACTCACTCCTGCTGTCGCCCTGTGGCCTGGCAGCCCTGCCTGGTAGCCACATTCTGCCCTCACTGCCGGGGTTCAGCTCTTTTGGTGTCCACCTGTGTAGGAGATCTGTGGTGTGTGTCCCTCTGTGTCCGGCTAGTGTCCTCATCATTAGGGCTTCCAGGTCCCTCTTAACTGCCACTGTCAGCTGTGGCTTTCATGTCCCGACGCCAGTGCATCCCGTGGTTCCTTTGCCCAGGTGTCTTGGTCTCTCTCCACTTCCTGACTGCCAAGTGCTCTTCTCACACAGCCCCGTCTTGCCACTGAGTGGCTGCAGGCCAGTCTGCAGGGATGTGACCTGTTCCTTGGAGGGCCCCATGAGATCCTTAGCAGTTGATTCCTGTTCCAGGGACCTCAGCCAGCTCCCACCCACCGAGGCACTCTCCAGGAACCCAGTGCGGAGCCCAGGCATCCACAGGGCCTGTTCCTCCTGGTGTTCCGACTGCTGGACACTCATTGATCTGTCCAACCAGGTTCACAGTCACTAGCTCTGAAGCCTTCTGGGACCCCCCTTCCCTAGGCCTGGTAAGCCCTCTGTTGTGTGGGCCCCCAAATCTACTGTGCATCCTGCCTCCAGGCAGGCAGGTTTCATTTTATGGTGTCATTGAACACTGTGGGGGCTTTCCCTGTCCTTCTCTGTGAGCTCCTTGGGCCACAGGCCACAGCTCATTCCTCTGGGGACTGTGGAAGCCTCTTTTATGTTCTGACACATAGAAACATCTTACCAAGAAACTTTCAGAAAATAATTGAATGTTATAGAAATAGGGGAATTGGAGAAGTTCCCCAGCATCCCACTCCCCAGCGCCCCTGCTGTGAGCTTTCTCTGTGCCTGCACTAACCCATTCTTTTTCCTTCTCTCTGGTTCTGTATTTAAACAACTTTTAGTGCTTTTGAAGTTGATGAACATTTAACATGACTGCTATAACTAAGGGAGCCCTTGAGATGGGACGTGGGGTAGCTGTGCATTTGTGTATGCTGAAGATTCGTCATCTGCGCTTGGTAGTGGTACCTACGGGCTGGGACAGGGATAGATCTTGGATTTCTTTTTCAGCAGGTTGATGTGTCACCTAGCACCTTTCAGTGGCTTGTTCCATGGTATCCATGGGGCATTGGTTCCAGGAACCCCTCTGGGTGCCAAATCCCTCAGATGCTCAGGTCCTCATAGAGCATCCTCAGTGTCTGCCTGTGATGTGCACTGTCCTCCCGTGTATGTCTCTAGAATATTTAGAGTACCTCCAACAGTGTCCACATGGCAGAGGAAATAAGGACGAGGGAGAAGGTTGGCACGTGATCAGTACAGGTGCAGGTTTTTCTGCCAGACGTTTTTCATCTGAGGTTGGTTGAATCAGGGATGTGGGACTGAGGTAACAGAGGCCTCAGGGAACTCATGAACTGGAGACCACTTTCTTTGTTCATATGAGATGCTAGCTTGTTAGGTAACTTGCTATTTGACTATCCTGGAATGGGAAGAATGAGTTGCTTCCATTATTTTTATGGCTTAAGGATGTTCCTAGCTTTTTGGTGTTGTATATACTTTACTTTCTACCTCTTTCCTCAAAGGAAATTGAGTGAAATAGAAGTAGGTCCAAGCCAAGGAACAGAAGATGTTCCCTGTTAGCGCTGCTGCTGTGAGAGTGCCTCAGGATAGATCTGAGCTTCCTGGCAGCCAGTGTGTGTGGGGCAATGAGATTAGTTACCCTGGTGAAGAAGCGTGTTAAGTCTGCAGGAGGGAGACTAAAAACCATGGAGAGGATTGAACTTTTCTTCCTGAAATATTGAAGAACCTTGTCAGTGTCACAGGTAAATCTTTTGTTTTTCCTGGATGAAAAAGGACAGTGGTAATGGAAGCAGAATAGTGGCCTGGCCACATCTTCCAGGAGTCTCTGTTGCAGGGGCATTGTACTTTGGGCAGGGCTTTCCTCTCCTCAGCCCCCACGTCCACTCTGCCTGGTCAGCTTCCATTCTGCAGCATCCTGTGTACCTGCAGCTCACTGTGGTGCCATCCCTCACTTGCAGGACGGCAGGATTTGCATTCATCTCCCAGGATCCAGCTGGAAATAACAGTAGCCAAAATTAACCACGTCGCGCCTCTCCCCTGCCAGAGGTGCTGGAGGCAGGCAGTATAGGGCTAGGTGGGCCTCTTCTGCTGGTGCTATGTCCCCACCCTGCGTTCCAGGCTTTTTGAAGGGAGGTCACCTTGCTGTCCCTGGTGCTGGAGCTTGGGCCATCGTGCACGATTACATTCTAGGCAGGGGGAAGGCAATGAGGGAGTCGGGCACCCCAGCCCCTGGCGTCCAAGTCTTTTCTCACTTGTGGCATGTTAGCTTTCTGATGCTGTGACAAAATATCGGAGAAAATCAACTTAAAGGAGGAAAGGTTTCTTTTGGCTTATCGTTTTGGTGGTCTGAGTTCAGGGTCGTTGGCCCAGTTGCTTTTAGGCTGCCAGGAGGAAAAACATAGTGGAGGAGGCAGGCTGTCAGCTCAGGGTGGCTAGGAAGCAGAGAGTGTGCAGGCGAGGGCACTCTTGGTACAGAGCCCCTCTTCCCAAACCCACTCAGCTGGGAGTCCATGGTGGATCAACCCACTGGTGGGATTGGAGCCCTAGGGTCCAGACACTTCCCAGTGGCCCCACCTCTGAACAGTGCTTTTCTGGAGAACAAGCTTTTGGGGGACATTTCAGATCTAAACCATCACAGTTGGCCTCCCTAGAAGCCCCTTGGTGCACTGCTTCTACCACGCCTGGGTCACAGTTGAGCCACCGGCAGACAGCAGGTGGGAAGCATGGTCTTCAGCATTTGCTGGTGCCACCATCACCATCGTCATTGCCCGTGGCCCATGGAAGATGGGACGTAAGTGAGGTGTGGTGTGGTTAAGTAAGGGGTGGAAGTGAGCCCCACCGAGAGGATCTCTCCTGAGAGTGGCTCTCATGAGGAAAGAGACTAGGGGTACCTGGTGTGCTGTCTCTGGTCTGCCTGAAGCAGGGCTGGCCAGGGGTGACTCCCTGCTGTGGCTGCGTGACGTCTTGGTTTGGTAGCCCTGAGCTCTTTGCCGTATTCAGGAGTGGGTGCTGTTGGCCAGCAGCACTGTCTGGAATTGGAGCAGGGTTTATCCTGCCTGGGCACATTTAGCTGATCTACTTTCTCCCTCTTTCTGGGTTTCCTTGAGTCCAACCATGCCGGGGTGAAGGGGTCCACTCTGAGGGGTGCTGACCCTGGTCTACTCCCATAAATACCCAGTCCCCCTAGCCTGGTGTGCTGCTTATCATTGGCCCAAGAGGATACCAGGGAGTCCTGGGCACAGCGATCTCATGGCTTTTCCTTGTGAGTCCAGAGCTGTAACTTAGCTCTGCCTTTCTTGCCTCCTTTTCTCACCTCCAGGCTGGAGATGATCTCTGGGAACCACGGCAGCCCCATGGTTCCTTTCCCCAAGGCCTCGGCTGCTCTCCTGTAAGCTGCAGGCAGAGTCGGCCCTTTCAGGGACCCAGCTGCTCTGGAGCTGCGCTTCCCAGGCCTGTTTTCCAGCATCACTGTCAATCTAAGTCTTTTTCTTTTTGAGCTTTAGAGAATGGCCCTGCAGCATACCCTATAAGGAGATGGCTCGGGGTGCCCAGCCCTGCAGCTGTGTCCTAGGAACTTGGCTGGTGTGGGGCTCAGTCGGCATTACTCAATGCCATTCGGGAAGGCTGTCAGCGACCCCATGGGAATGGGGTACAAGGACTGGGTGGGGGTTTGATCAGGTGTCCTGGGTCTCTGCAAGGAGACAGCCTGGAGTCTCCTGGGCTGGGAGGAGCCCACACAAATTCCAAAATGCATTTGGTGCCTTTCAGCTGGACTTTTATGACCCAGCCCAGGCAGTAGCAGTGGTCATGTCTATTTGTGCCTTGCCTTCTGAGGGCCAGTACGAGTGTCTGCACTTGCCAGGCGGGAGGACAGAGGCTCCCCAGTGGCACTGTCTTCACCCCATGAGCCAGCAGTAGAACTGGCCCTGGGTTCCAGGTTGTGCAGTGGCAAGGTCAGTACCCTCTTTGCCCTGAAGGCTGCCTGCTTGGTGAGGTCCGTGACTCAGCCCTAGTTCCAGCTCTGCTCCTTTGGAGCTGGGCAACCCTGAGCAAGTGACACTGCCTCTGCGATGCCCATTGACCAGATGGTGGCAAGGTTGACTGAGATGAGGTGAGGGCAGGTAGAAGGCCTTGTGAAACTGTCAGCCCTCCTTGCTGGAGGGGGAGGTCGCTTGAGGTCAGGAGAGCTTAGAGGCTGGGTAGGGTTGTGGGCTCGGGAGACTTCCTAGCAGCTCACTGGTTTTCTTGCTCTGAGATGACTCCAGTCTTGGGAAGTCCACCCTCCTAACTGGGCAGGAGTCTGGCCTTGACTTGGTGTCTCTCCCATCTCATGTAGGTGGGGCCTGGGTGGCCTGGTGTGAAGGGGGTCTTGGGCTCACTCCCTTCTCCCTCTCTGGGCAATACTTTTGCTGTAGGCCCTGCCAGGTGGCCATGTGGTTCAGGGTGTTTTGACAAGCTCGGCAGGAACCTGGGTAGACTGGGATGCCTTTGGGTCTGAGCTAAGAGCCTAGGAGTATGGTGGGGAGGGGCCTGGCTGGGAGAGGGCCGGGGGCCACAGGGGCACACACTGACTGCACTTGGTCAAGGGCAGCACACCCTAAGCTGAGGCAGCGGGCCCTTACGGGAGCTGGCTCCCTAAGCCTGGCTGTTGGCTGCGCGTCCCGGCCTGGGGCTCAGGGCACACAGTTGCCTTGCTATCTGGGGCCTCAGTGCCTTCTCTTGTCCAAGGGGCACCAGGACCACATCTGTCCAGCTTATTTAGGGGAAAAGATGAAAGGCCTCGAGGTCCTGAGCATGGTCAGTGAGACAGACCCTCCAGTTGGACTGCTGGGGACCCATGCTGTTTCTTGGGACAGCACAGAGCATTGTAGCCGGGCCTACTGGAACCCTGCCTCTGTCCAGCTCATTTTCTGACCCTCTGGAAGGGGATTTGAAAGAAGAGCCTCCTGTGTGGCCTGTGGGAGCAAAATGCGTTTCCTTACCACCTGGGGGTGCACGCCATTGCACGCTTTCTTTGAGCATAGGAGTGGGCTGCACGCTCATGCTGAAACCAATTTTGTTTTGATTTTTAAACCAATGTGACCCTGCTGAGATCTGTGGCTGTCCCGGTATGTCCCTGTTAGATGCATGCTCAGGCTGCTTTTCTCCATGGCTGAATGTGTTTTCTGGTGGTGACCGCAGTCACTTGGCCCTCTGGGTGGATGCTGGCTCAGGCTGTGTTGTCACCGTCACCAGAGGTATTACAGTGAGCATCCAGTCCTCGTGTTGTGGGGGCAAGTCTGTGAGGCTGCTTACTGTTCCGGCAGTTTGTTGATGTATCCCTCCTGGGGAGTGGAGCCGGGCACAGGGGCTGGGTCCTTCAGACTTGGGATGCCCTGTTGTCACCTGCGTTCCCTGTCAGTATGCCTCCCTCCTGGAGGGGAGTCCGTGCCCTCCCTGCTCTGTGTGGAGGTCTGTTCTAATCTCTCCAGCTCAAGTCAGTTTCTCTTCTTTGGTGACCCAGACTTTGTCCCTCCTATATTTTAGCCAGGAATCCGCTGGGAAGCAGGGCTCTGAGATGGTTCTGGTGAAGAAACTGGAGTGGAGGAGTACTTTTGGAGTGAAGGCAGGGCTGAGGGAGCAGGGGGACTGGGGAGGGCCCAAGCCTAGCAGCCGTCGGAGCTGTCACTGTTCCTCAGGCTGACACGGGAAAGAAGGTGTCACGGAGATCCGTGATGGTAGCTGGGCTGCCAGGTGGTGGTTGTGGTCATGGCGAGCTGTGACCACTACCCAACAGGGAGAGAGAAGGAATAAATATCTCTAACCCTCTCTCTGCCACCCTCTGGTTTCCTGCCAGTGCCCATCACTGGCCCAGTGCCACTGGAAGGCCAGAGTCGCAAGTGATGCATTCCATAGAGGTCAGCCTCCCAGGCCCGGAGCAGGGCGGAGGGGATGGAGTTAGTGGGCATCGACTAGGGCCTCCTCCACCCCTGCCTGTGACCCTGTGGCCTCAGGGCTGAGCAGGAGTGCATCCTGTGGCCTCTGTCGAGAGGGGACCCAGGGTCCTCGGTCCCACTGACCTCCCTATGTGGCCCTCCAGCCCATTTCCAGGCACGGGTGGTTTGTGATGGACCCTCTGAGGGAGCTGGCAGCTTGCTGGGCAGGGCCCTTTGTGGCTGAGCCCTTCATCCCTTGTGTTGCTAGGTGCTCCCCCAGGCCCTCCTCTGTCGTCTGGGGACCCTAAGATGGCCAAGTCTTTAGCCTCCTCTGTGCTGGTGGCCCCAGAGGGCTGCTTTAGAAGAGCTGAGAAGGGTGGGCCCCTGCCCCCACTCCCGCCCCTTCAGGAGCTGCGGAGGGCACCTGCTGGTGGGTGGTCCCCTCAGA
This sequence comes from Spermophilus citellus, assembly GCF_964194105.1. Classification (NCBI taxonomy): domain Eukaryota; kingdom Metazoa; phylum Chordata; class Mammalia; order Rodentia; family Sciuridae; genus Spermophilus; species Spermophilus citellus. The sequence continues at coordinate 215,998,285 of NC_138185.1, read as the reverse complement.
GCTTTGGAGTCTTAGTTACCTGCAGCCACCAAGTGTGGTGACATTGACCACCGACCACCTGTTGGGCATGTCCCTGTGTGTGCCACTCACGTGTAGGACAGAACATGAGGCCCAGGCTGCTGTCTCTGCAGGCTTTGGGCCAGGCTGCAGGAGCCCTCGTTCCTGCTGGCCCTGCTGCTTGTGCTGTGGCCTTGTGTGGCTTGGGCCAGGCTTGCTTCCTCCTCTGTGAAATGGCTGACAGCATCTCTTGGGTCCAGTCTCCCTCTCGCCCTCGGTGAGTCTGACTCTGCAGGGCAGGGATGGGGAGTCTCCCGCTGCTATCTTCTTGTCCGTCTCCTTTCTTAGCCTTTCATCTTGCTGTGTTATTACTGCAGAACGGAAGGATCTGAGCCTCCCGTCACCACGGGTGCCGAGTGCTAGTGTGAGTGTGTGTTGAGCTGCTGGAAGCGAGCTCTTCTGACGGTCTTTCAGCAGGACAGATTTCCAGAGGGTTTGGCCAGCTCCCACATCCACCTCCCTTGGTTACACTATTTTTGTGCACAGTGAACATACACGTGGCTGCCTGCGCCTGTGTGCGTGGGGGATTTGGAGTCAGGCTGACCTTGGTGACATCCTGCGAGTGACCTTGTCTAGATGTGTGGCCTTGGGCCAGTGTGCTGCAGGCAGTTGACTGCCAGGCTTAGTGTCACCGCGCTCCTCATGCTTGCCCCGCTTGCCTGGTAGTGCTGGGAGGACCAGGTGGGTGCGTGTGGTGGAGGTGCAGGTGCTTTGTGTCCGTGCAGCCCCTGCGGGGTGACGCACCCCAGTACCCTGCGCCAGAGGCGTTCCTGAGAAGGCCCCTTTTTAGCCTTGCAACATCATGCTCCAAAAATGCTCGCATGCCGTTTATTTAACTTTAAGTGGGGCAGATTCTGAAATGGGTTGTTTATTGTCCAAGTTGAATTTTTAATTTCTCATAAATATCCCACAAATTGCTGTAGTACATTTATATTTATTGAATCTGTCAGGGTTGTTTATGACACTGAGGCCTGGGCTCTCCGTGTTTGTGGGCTGTTGCCATGGCGACGCCTGGGTCTGAGGCTCTGCGTCTGTGTGGAAGGTTCTGGAATGGGCTCTCTGTGTGAAGAACTAGGACTGCTACCCCAGGAGCTGGCCTTGGGTGGCTGAGCTGTGTGGGATTCTGGTCCTGTTTCGGCTTTTCCTTGCTCTGTTGCTCTGTCCCCCCGAGGGGGTGCACACTGTATCTCCTAATTCTTACCCCAGCCCTGGCTGCTCCAGTGTGGCCTGGGCCTCCAGTTGTGCTGGCCCAGCACCTGTGAGAGGAGTAGACCCTCAGGCCCTGGAGCCATCGAGCCCAGCTGCAGTTCATTTGGCACTGGGGCCTCCTGGTGCAGCCACTAGTGACAATCCCCTCTGCCATGTTCCTCAGAAGCCTGTACCCTTGGGGCGGATGCATCAGCAGTGACTTATTACACTGGGGGCCGCCCAGTGCCACACATCCCCGAGTCCAGAGACACTCAGGCGGAGAAGCATAGTGGTGTGTGATTCTGTGCAGAGGACTGTCGTGAACGGGAAGGTCTGCGCTCTGGAGAAGACAGGCCAGAGGTCTCCCGGGGACAGGGTGCTGGTGGGAGGGAGCCTGCCTGTGCCAGTGGGAGGCAGTTGTGAATGGTCGCCAGGCTGTCCACTCGCTTCCTTATCACAGGCTTTGCTTTGGTAAAATGCTTATAAAAAATAAAAGGCATGAAAGCCGTGGGAGGCGGAGGGTGTGCTGCTTGCTGTGGTATGTACTGTCGGGTTCTCTGGAGCGCCGGCTCTCAAACCCCTGTGCCCGTCCTCCTGAGCTCCCCTTCAGGAAGATGCTGCCCTCCCCAGGAGTGACACGGCTCTCAGGAGAGGCTGTCTGGGGAGCCACAGTCCAAGGGCACCCTTACCCTCCAGCTGCCTGGAGCCTCCTGGTGATCACGGAGGGTGGTACCAGTTCTGCACCCCAGCCCTTGGCCCAGTGTCTGGTATGGAGTGGGCACTTAGGTTTATGTCCTGGTGGCTTCAGCTCATCTTGGGAGCAGGTCTGTTTCTGAGCACAGAGGTACAGGGTTTCTTCTCAAGATTTAAATCTGCCTTTGAGAGGTGCAGTGGCAGGGATGAGACCGTCTTGTCTGGATGTTGCTTTCTGGCAGCCAGTGTCGGGGCTCGTCTCCACCAGGCTCTTTATGATAGCCTGGTTTGTTGTGTGTTGACCTGTGCCACGTGCCAGGCTGTGTCCCGTTCAAGCCCCGCAGGACCCTACACTTATAAATGAGGACAATGAGATCAGCACAGATGAACATGGCAACGGGCTCAGATTCACTCCCTAGGAAGGGGGACTGGTCACACTAGGCAAGGAGGGTCCCAGGCTGCCTGTACCCTTAGTGCATGATGGGAGTGTTCGGCCATGTGGACAGGGGTGTTAGGAGCACAGTTGGATGGATTGTTGGGGTACAGGAAGTGCTGTTTTAAGTCTCTGCCCTTTCACTTCCTTCCACCTCCTCTGCCTCCGGTGGCCAGTGGGACTGCCCTCCTGGAGTTTTCCCTGATGGCTCTGGCCCTGGTGGTTTTACCGACTTTGAAGCCTGGTGTCCCGTCTGCCTCCTAATCATCAGCATGGTTGCCCAGGCCACCTGGATGCAATCACCCAGGAGATTTTCTTTTTTTTTCATAGCAAAATTGGACAGAAGGTACCTGTAGTTCCCCCTGCCCCTGCCACACACACTTGCAATCCTCCTCCACTGTCAGCAGCCCCCAGCAGAGCTGTCTGTTACATGTGATGAATGGGCATGGCCATATTGTCACCACCCACCTTGGGGACCACAGTTTCCATTAGGGCTCACTTGTGGCGTCGTCCTGTGGGTGTGGACGGGTGTCTGATGGGATCACACAGCAGTTCTGTTGCTCCAGGAATCCTCTATGCTCCCTCGTTCTTTCTTTTTCTTTTTAAATATTTCCTGGTTGTCCACAGACCTTTATTTTATTTATTTATTTTTATGTGTTGCTGAGAATCGAACCCAGTGCCTCACACTGCCAGGCAAGTGTTCCACCACTGAGCCCCAACCCCAGCTCCCATCTGTTCTTTTAAAAGTCCTTTTAAGCAAGTACTGATAGGATGGCACGAGGTAAGTGCAGATCTCCAGGCAGGTCCCGAGCATTGGGTGTCCTGAGCTTCCAGGTGATTCCGACTGACATGTAGCCAGAGGTAGAGTGGCTGGATTGGAGCGCTGGCACACTTCAGTGTGTACAGAACCCCTGGGAGTGTGTTGGCAAGCAGGTGGTGGACCCACTCCTGGTTTCTGGGCCCGTAGGTGTGAGAGGCTGAGAATTTTCATCCCTCTCCGGTTTCCCAGTGATGTTGATGTTGTTGGTCTGAGTGCCTCCATTTGAGAACCATGGGTTTTAAACTGTGATGGTGAAAGAAGTGGTGGGGCCTGATGTCCTCCCACAGAATGCCACCAGAGTGCTTTCCACTCCTCTGGGGTGCCTGGAAGGTTATCCTGACCCCTTTCCCAGCTTGCACTGGGAACTGAACCTGGCCGCGGGAGGTGCAGGGCTGTTTTCTACCTCCCCAGGCCCCAGCAGCCTGGTTTGGGAGAAACCATACCATATCATATTGAAAGCCGTGTTCCAGGAGGCCAGGTCAGTCTCGGGGGTGAACTTCCAGTCCACTGACGCTCTCTCAGACCATCTCTGACCTCACTAGGGTCCCTTTGGCCTTTCCACCAGGACAACTGCAGGCTAGCCAGGCCTCCCTGGAGAGCGTGTCAGCCCTGGCCGCCATCAAGTCCTGGATCTTGTACAGAGCCCAGTATCCAGATATCCTGTTCCCCGGGCTCAGGCTGCCCCGGATGCCTGGCATCTGTCATGAAAGACCTTGAGTGGAAGCTGAGCCCGATGTGCTTGGCCTCCTGGGAGCCCTGCAATAAAATCAATGTAAATATAGCCAACATTTGGGAGTGGTTATAAAGCACTTGAAAAAATCCCTCATATAAACCCAAAGTCAGTCCCACAAGATGTAAGGAGGATTGATTATCCCACCTTTTGGCCTTGGAGACTGAAGTTCAGAAAGGTTAACTAGCTTGCCCAAGGCCACAGACTGGGGGAGAGCCAGGAGTCCTGGATGCCCTTCCTCTGCGCCGAGTGCTGTTTACCTGCCAGGTGGGCAGCGCGTGGCTGCCAGGCCCCGGAGAGCGTCCAGTTGGTAAGGAGCTTCCAGCTGGTGGCAAAACAGACTGTCCCGAGTAGACTTGGAGCCTCTCGGCGCCTCTGGGCACTGGCCTTTGAACTTCCCAGGCAGGTGCTCCTGCTGTTTTGATTTTGCTGATGGGACGGCTGGTGGCAGGACCTACTTCCTCCCAAGATAGTGTGGGTGCACCCCTTCCTGGGGACCGCAGGTTGGGGCAGGCCTGCAGTGGCTCCCAGCTCTCTCTATAGTCCCCATCTGATTCTGTCTTTTAAGAATTACTTTTGCCAAACCTCCCAACTTCCTGGACTTTAATTTCTGGTTGAGTAAAAGGAATAAAGCAGAGGCAGAAGAGGGGCCCACAGGAGGAGGGATGCAGGAGTCTCGCAGGCGGGTGGGATGTGGTCAATGGCTGCTGCACTCCGACAGCTCATGTCCTTGAGTCTGCAGACGGGATAGAAGTTGCTAATCTGGGGGCCCTTGGAGAACCCCTTGGTGAGCATGGGCTTTAGAACACATTGCTTGTGTGTGGCTGTGTGGCCCGCCACTGTGACGCCTCTTTCCTGAGCTGCCCCACCCATGCTGCACGGATGTGGTGCAGATGGGAGGCTGCTGTCTTGGGAGATGTTGACAGGTGCCAGCTCCAGGACAGCAGAGCCAGTGGGACCTCTGGCTTTTTCCAGCAGGCACTCTCCGGTGTCACCTCCTCCAGCCCTGCTGTGGCTCTGGTTAAGGCAGCTGGCTGCCCCTGGCTTTCAGTCAGTCCCAGGACGGCTGCTGCTCCCAAGTTCCTTGTGACTGGGTGAAGCCCGGGCAAGGCTGCCCTTCCTGTCCCCAGCAGCCTAGAATGTTTTGGCACCACTAGGCCCAGCTCTGTGACCGACGCCCACTTTGCCCTCCAAACCTCCTGCTTCCCTGTCCTCTGTGTCCTCATGAAGCACCTCCTCCCCAACTTGCAGGTGCAGCCAGCTGGTGCCTCTGTCCCTCCACATCACCCTGCATCCGTTCCTGGGTCCTGAGGCTTCCTGGATGATCCCCCATCCGCTGCCCCAGTCCCTGGCCCCTCTGGCTGAGCCTCTTGCTGAACCTCCTGCACCCACCTGTGATTGGCAGCTATTCTGCGTTGCTGCCCTGCCTTCCCCTTCTGCTCTCCCTGGTCTGTAGGTCGGATCCGAGCTCTGCACAGGGCTTTACAAAAAGCCCTTCCTGGTGAGGCCCAGGCAGCTGGAAGCCACTCCCCAGTGTGAACCCCAACAAATCCCAGCTACCCCTGGTCCACGCCTCCACACCTGCTGCTGCTGGTGCCAGCACCTTGGCACCCTGCACCCTCGACTTCTCGGCTCCCCTGGGTGGTCTCAGGTTGCCTGGCCCAGCTTCCTGTGCTTCCATCAGGCGCCATTGTCTGAGGCTCGCCTCTTCCCCTTCTCCTGTGACGGGCCCCTCCTGTCACTGCAGTACCCAGCAGAGAACCTGGCCCAGGGGAAGCCTCCTTCACAAGGACTCTCGTCAACTGTGGACTCCAGGCCAGGCCAGTTTAGAAGCCACTGCATTGGGTTTTCTGGGTTTCCAAGGGGCAATGGACTCTCTCAGTCTTTAGGATCTTCCAAGTTGCCTTCCCAGTGTGTCTTTACTCTCCGGCTTCCATGAAGTCACTTTTGCTTTGGGTGGCATTGGAATTTCCCACAAACTTGCACTTCAGCCTCCCTTGCAGCTAAGGGTGCCTATTTTATGCATTTCTGATCAGTGAGATGTAAGGGAAACAAGTGTTTCCTCTACTATGGGAAGACAGCTGTTTGGCCCCGCCCTCTTCTTCCTGCCTTCCAGATATCCTGTGGGGGTGTGGGAGCCTTGGCAGCCATGTTGTGAACACGAGTGGACAGGCATGAGGACAACAATCACCCATGGCAAGTACTGCAGAGTAGAAATTTGAAAAGAGCCTTGGTTCTTGATGATTTCAAGCTGTTGAAACACCTAGGAGCCCCCATCTTGCCATACTTTGTTTTTATGATTAAAGCACTTAAAAATCAAACACATCTTCATGATTATGAGCCTGGTGGAACTGTGTTTTGTTATCAAAAAGTCGTATGTACTTTTGTGAGAAGGACGGCCATCATCGAAACAGCTGGGACGAGTAAAACTGGTTGTCAAGGAGGACACCAATGCTCCAAGTGCTGTCCCTTTTGGGACAGCTACTGGGCTTTTTGTTTGTTTGGACATGTGTTATGTTAAAAAACAAATTATACCCTCCATATGAGACAACTTAAAGATTCTTGAGGTTTTCAGCATGAATGAAGAAACTTAAGGAAATGTCAGTTGATAGAATTATTAGCAAAAGGTCCATGGATAGTTCTGACAGGTTTCAGGCCACTGGAGAAATACTCCATTTTTCAGACGCCTTTTGTCTGTGTCTCTGCCAAGTCATGAGAGCTGTGGCCAGTTGCTCCAGCCTCAGCTTCAGAGCCTCACAGGACGCAAGTGTCTCTGAGCAAGATTAGCAGAGGCCCAGGGCCGGCTGTTGCTCCCGAGCTCTAATTGATCTGGCTTATTCCAGGTCTGTCAGTATTAGTTTCCTGGGGCTGCTGTAACATATTACCAGCAGCCAGGTACCTTAAAGAACAGACGTTTACTCTCAGCTCTTGAGAGTTAGAAGTCAGATTGTAGACGCCATGCTTCCTCCAGTACCTCTTACAAGGACACTTGGATTAGAGCCCATCCGATCATCTCCTCCTAGCTTGATAACATCAGGACCCTGTTTCCACAAGGGTCACATTCGCAGGTACCAGGGGTGAGGACTTATCTGTCAGCTGGATCACAGTTCTCTGCTCTAGTCACCCTGGACTAGGAGATGGGATGCTTTCCTTGGCTAGGCCTGAGTCACATGCCCCCTGGAACGAGAGCGCGTCAGTTCCCAGCCCTGGCTTGGAGGTGGGAAGGAAGGTCCCCAGAGGCAACTACTTTGTGGGCAGGCCCAGGACGCCAGCCACAGAAGCAGCACCATGAGGGATTCACCAGCACCGATGTGGCCTCAAGGGCCCCGCTTCTAGGTGTGCAAGTGGTCCCGTGGTCCAGTTCTCTGTGGCTGTCCTGCGTGCTGCTCTCTGGGACGGAATGGGGACGAAGCAGCCTTTCTCTGCACCTGCAGCCCAGCCCATCCATCCTTCGGCTGGTTCCTGAGCCTAGTGATGACCACAGGCAGGGTAGGCTGTGTGGTCCTGAAGCTTGGAAGAGAACGAGCTGCCCACTGGCTGTTCTTTATCGTCGGGGTTTTTAACAGCCATGGGAGGCAATAACAATACCGTGGGGCAGGAGAAGGTCGCCGGAGTGTTCCATCCATGGAGAAATGGAAAATTACCCACTCCCTGGCTCCGCTGCTGGCTTTCCAGTTGGCCACTCATTTGGGGATGGTTTCATTTGCTTAGTTTTTCTCCTGCCCACCTGGTCCCTAGCTCAAAGTCCTAAAGCCCTTGTGCCCAGGCAGGTCTGCGCTGCTCGTGACTTGTGTTCATGCTTCCCACGATCTGCTTTATCTCCTTTACGACAGAGATGTGGCCACCGTTTCCTTTTACTGGAGCATAGGAAGGCACAGGTGGGAGGGAGACAACCCAGGCTCACCCCATACATCAGTGCGGGGCCCTGATTTCTCAGAGCCTCTGGGTCCTCTGCAGAATGGAAACAGGAGTCCCCCAGGCCTGCTCAGTTGTCGCAGTGGCCCCAGCTGACTTCCTGTCGGTGGGTTTGTGCGTGTCTGAGACCCTGCGCACAGGCCACAGGCAGGTCTCAGTAGGCGCTCCCGGTCGGCCTGGCAGGTGCTGTCAAGATGCCCTGGGAGTTGAGAGAATGGAATGTGATTGCTTCAGATCCGACAGGGAGTTGGCAGAAGCAGAGCCTGGTGGTATTGTGTTGCGTGTGCTGCCCATTGAGGCCTAGGGCCAGGCTCACCACCAGCAATGGACTGGTTTGAAGATGCTGTGAGCTGCTTTGGGAGGCGGGGAGGCGTGTGCGTGGAGGAGGCAGTGTGGGTGCTGGCTTAAGGACAGCAGGGAGCCATGGAAGGTTTTTAAGTGGGAAGAGCACGTTCAGGAAAGGTATTTAAGCAGTTCTCACCCAAGGTGAACTGGGGTTTTCCCAGACTAGAGCCTGGATTCTGAAATTAGTTCTGAAACAGCAAAAATGTCTGCACTGGAGAGCGAAGCTTCATCTGATGACTTCTCTGACTGGGGTCCCAGCTGGTTTTGGAGTGCCCTCGCCCTCGTGCATTGAGGGAAGCCCCCTACCCTTTCTACCAGCCTTCCTGCTCTCTGCATTGGTGGCAGAACCTCATCAGTGGGAGGCAGGGCAGGGCACTTGGGCGTCATCAGGGGGTTGAACTCAAAGGCCTTGCTGACCCAGCCACCTTGGTTACCTGTCTGGTCACCTTGGTTACCTGGCTGGCCACCTGCCAGGAGCTGCCAGAGGCAGATTGCTACCAACTGGGGCTGGCCAGGACAGAGGGGCCCCGAGGTTTTCCCAGAGAGGTAGCCGGCCTCTGCTTCCTCCTGAGAGGAGGCTCCGAGTTTGGCTTGACTCTGAGGCTGGTGTGTGCGAGGAGGGCGCTGTCCTGAGTGTCATCGCCAGACTTGGAACTGTAGATGCAGGCTTCCCTCTCAGGCTGAGGGCACATGGCACGGGCTGCCATTCAAGGTCTGATTCTTCAGGGTGGATCTTACGAGGGTAGGCCCTTCAAAGCCCCTGCTCTGGAGCCCTGAAGCCTGCACCTGTCGGGCCCCTGGGTCTAGACCCAGTGTGCCATGGTGTCAGCATATTTTCCTCCTTCTTCCTCTTTCTTGGTGCTACAGGGAACCCTTCTGGCTAGTCCTGCAGGCAGAGGTTGCATCCTCTCCCCAGTCTGCAGAGCTGGTGTGCCTGGGCCACTGACCTTCCCTTCCTTCAAAAATGCTTGGTCCCACACAGGTGAGTCAGTTACTGCATAGAATGACCTGGCACCTCTCAGTTCTTTATCTTCAGAGCCTGTGGCTCCTTTCTGGTCCCTGATAATCCAGCCCTAGAGTGTCCATCAGAGCCTATCCTCAAACCCTCACTTGCTGCCAGGCAGCTAAGCTGATGGCCATGGCCTGGCCTAGGCTTGGGTTAATTTTATGCTGCGACTTCTCCATAATTCCCTGCTTGGCCTTAGCCATGTTCTCCTTCCTTTTGGCCAGACCTCTGCTTTCCCCTCGTGTGCAGGGAGTTGAATCAGATTGACTTTGACTTAGGTATGTGGCCCACACGTGGCTTATTTTTTACCTTCGGTTCTTTGAATTAGTGACCAGCACTCAGGCCGGGTGTCCCCGGTTCTGCCGTTCCCTTTCTCCACCAGCCAGCTCCACTGCTGCGTTTTCCCTGGGCATTTCACTTTGCTCTTCTCCACTGGCTCCTGCTCCATACACCCCCAATTCCCCTGCTGTCTTTGGCCCTCAGGGAGATGAGAGAGAGGAGAGAAGTGAGCAGCTGGTCAGCCATTCACCAGGTGATTGGAGTTGAGGACTCCAGAACTGAGAGGAGAAGGCTCTCTTTTTGCCCAGCACTTAGAGTGGGGACAGTATGTGGATTAGTGGACTTTGAGGCTGTAAGTGGCTGAGGAACAAAAAGTTGAAGCCTGGGCTGTGGCAGGGTGCGAGTTGGAGCCATTGGAGGTAACAGGGAGGGGTGGGCAGGTATTGTGGAAAGGACTGTGAATGGGCTCCAGAGGGCCCTAGGCAGGATGCCAGCCCTCTGCTGCCGGGGTCAAGGGGAGCTTGTGGTTTGGGTGTGACCTCTGGACCCTTGGAGAGTCCTGTAGCAGGTGCCTGGCTCCAGCACCCCCAACCTCGGGCTCACAGGCTATGGTTTTCATCCAGCTGTAGATGAGCATTAGCCTCCTGGCTGGGCAGAAGCCCCCAAGTGGGGTGCACTTTCCTGTCTGGGGCACTCTGTTCCAGGTAGGTGGAGCCCTGTGGGAGGGGCTGTTTTGGAGCCAGGATGGCATTTTCCCTGTTTGCCAGACCAATCCTGTTGGAAATAGCCCCCGAGATAAGAGACTTTCAGTTAGTGGCAAGATTAATGCATGAATTCAGTGTCCTGTGCAGGACCCCAGAAATATGCAGGTGTGGTGATGTCTGTACCTGCTGTCTTCTGCTTTCCTGTGGGCATTTCCTGCCTCTATCCCTAGCTGGGTGATCTTGGGCAAGTTACTTTACTTTATTTGCAACAGGGTCTCCCTAACTTGTACAAGTCGTCCTCCAACTTGGTGATCCTCCTGCCTCAGCTGGGATTACAGGCATGCACCACTTACCACTATACCCAGCTTAGGAGATTTTTTTTTTTTAACTTCTCTGAGCTGGGGCTTTATACCTCTTTAGGCCATGAACCGCCCCTAGCCCACGTGACTAATCCTGGGTCAGTTATTTTGTGCTAATGCCAAGAAATTTCTAAGGCTTTCCTCATAGCCTGTGATGGGAAGTTGGCGGTGGCTGGACAGGGAAGAGTTCTGGCTTCGAGTCACACTTGGGAAAGGATTACAGCTTTTATTTCCTTCTGCTGTTGCCACTCCCCCCCCCCAATTTTTTTTTTCCCTCTATTCCTGAGCTCCCTAGCCTTCTTGGAACCAGAACATGGGTCACCCACAGACCCCAATTCCTGGCTGCTGGCCCAGCAGGAGAAACAGACTAAGCACAGGCTTGAATTCTAGGTCTGTGCCTCAGTGTTCTGTTGGGGCCCAGCTCACCCTTGTCCCACTTCCTGGCCTTGTCTCTGGTCTTAGTATCTGATCAACACCCTCAAAGTGGGTGAAACCTTAGCCTCAAGCAAATCCTGTTGGCAAATGGCTATGAGTCAAGGGGTTTTGGTGACCTCAAAATGAGCTCAGTTCCAGCATCAGGGCCCAGTCAGGGTTGGGAGTAGAGCTGTTTGGTGAGCAGGGGACCTTGTATGTGTTCTTAGCCACAGGTGAGCCAAGTGGCTATTGTCATCAGCTGAGCATTCCCCAGGACCCCGGGCACAGAGGGCAGGGAGTGTCTGCGCCATCTGTTTGCACCTTGGCTGTGCTGCCGGGTGTCCAGGTATCACTGGGCTCCAGCATTAGTTTCCTTAACTGTGCCTCTGTGGGGATGCGTATGAAGGCCCCGAGGCCGAGCAGAGTGCCTGCATGTGGCAGGTATGCGATATTGCCGTTTCGTATGTGGACTGGGGTGTTCAACACCTCGGGAGACACGGGCTGGGGGTGATGGGATCCTTGCTCAAGAAAATTGTGTGAACAAGGGCCAGCAGGCACTGCAGTAGAGGTTGGCTGTGTTTTGTGGTTCCCAGTGTCTTGACTCCTCCCAGTTTATATCTGATGACACTCTTCCTTATGGTGCTGGAGGTGGCACAGAGGACCTTGCCCTGTCCTCCCCTGCAGAGCCCTGTGGGTGCAGTGCTGGTCGGGGTGGCTTTGCAGCAGAGGCAGGAGCCAGGTGGGGTAGGGAGCACTGTGCCTGGGTTTGGGCTGCATGGTGGGCCTGCCTTGGTGTGCTTCTGGCAGGTAGCCTTTGTTGTGGGGGCCTGGCTTCTGAGTGGGGCTCTCCTGACTTCCTTCAAGGCCATTTGCTGCTCAGGTCAGCCCCAGATTGTTTCTGGTGCCAGCATCCCAGGACCTACTGGTTTCAAGGATCCAGAGTAACACATGCACAGAGTAACATAGCAACAGGACAGCCCCGCTGCTGCCCAGGCAAGGTACACACCTGCTGTGACCAGGGACAGGGAGGGGTCCTGCGGAGCTTCTGCTTGGAGCTGTGCATGCTGGATGTCCTCTCACCTCGTCCAGAGGACACCTTATCAGGTGGGTGTGCCTGTCTCTTACAGGTGGGACATGCAACCTCAGGGAAGCCAAGTGACTCACCCCTTCCCCCAGGTTGGCCAGCCCCCTCTGGGCAGGACTGCATGACCAGTTCTGCCTCCCAGGCTTGGCTGTTTCCCACTTTGTAGGCCTGACCTGGAGGGTGACAGTCATAGGGAATGAGAATGGCAGTTGTCCAGGGAGGGCACAGAGCCACTTCTTGCCCAAGGAGTGCTGGGTGGCTTTCCAAGGAGGGAGAGTTCAGAGAAGGCTGCGAGCTGGTGGGAAGGCTGGGGGATGGCCATGGCAGACCCTGAGGCTTGAGCTAGCATCGGTACTGGGGACTTCGGTCTTTGGAGTCTGTAGTGTGTGTGGGGACTGTCCCCAGGCAGGAGTGATGGGCAGGATGCCATGTGCTCTTGTCAGGGACCTCAAACCCATTTTGTCAATGGTGGGGAGAGCCTGGTGGGCAGAGACCCAGAGGTCTTCTCCTCTCCCTCTTCACTCCCCTGCCCTGCCCTGCCCTGCCCTTGGCTTCAGGAGGATCCTGGGCCCTAGCTCCACTTGTGCAGGAAGAAGCAACCGTGCTTCCTGAAGCCACAGCCTGGGACCCAGCTCACCCCTGTCTGCTCTCACTCAGACCCTGTGAGCCCTCAGTCCCCTGGTTCGAATCCCAGGTCTTACCTTTGATCCTAGAAAATGACAAACATAGTGAACCTGCCAGACGTGTGAAGGTATAGTTTTTAAATAAACCAGTTCAACCTAAAAGGAGTGGAGAGTTGCCTGAGTTCATAGATGATGATTGGACATCTTTTTGGTCATCTTGAATCAGGTGAGGCACCTCCTGGGGTGGTCAGCATTTCCCTGCTCTGGCAGCAGGAGGAGGGCCCGTGGAGAGCTGGGAAGGGGTGAGAGCACTCCTGTAGTGTTCTGGAGGAGCGAGAGGGCCATTGGTCTCCTCTCACCCACCCTGCATCTGTGTAGGAAACTGCCGGGCTGGGAGCACACAGAGCTAGGTCGTGTGAGAAGCTGAGGGCCCCTGGCTCCTCCCAAGACCCTGTGAGGTATGGGTGTGCCTCCTCTGTTCCTAGTCATGTAAGGAACACAGTGAGGTTCAGGGGCTTCTCAGCTCTGCAGATTGTGATTTTCATATATATACATATATATTTCTTTCTTTTAGTTGTACACAATACCTTTGTTTTCATTTATTTACTTTTACATGATGCTAAGGATTAAACCTAGGGCCTCGCATGCGCTAGGTGAGCACTCTACTGCTGAGCGAGAACCCCAGCCCTGTAGGTTGTGATTTTATAATTAGATTGTTGAGTCCACGGCCATGACCAGTCATCTGTGCATTGTGAAGATGCATGGCCTCCATGGGCTCAGGTGGGCAGAGCAGGGAGGTGGTGGGCATGAGCAGGGGCAGGTAGAAGGGGTGGGGCAGTGAGGCTGGGGGGCTGGACCCTGGCCTCAGCACACTGGCTTCACTTGGCAGAGTGAGGGGAGTCATGGGACTTTGAGCAGGGACGAGCAGAATGAGCCTCAAGGAGCCGTAGTGGGGGCTACAGATATATGGGGTAGCTCCAAGAATTTACTCCAAAACATGGAGACATCTTTAGGCTCAGTTCTGAGAAAAACTGAGTAAGAAATAGGTTCAGGTTTAGGAATAGTTATTTTCTGGCATGCTCTAAAGTGCCCTTTCCCCTGGTGCCACATTGTTAGGCACCTGGAGCGTGCTGCTGGGTCCTTAGAACTCTCCTCTGGCCTCCTCAGATCCCACGCTCCTCACCCTCTGAGAAAGTGTGTATGGGTTACTGCATCCTCTTTTCTGGGGGATTTGTAATTGTACAATTAGGAGCAGCCAAATGTTAAATGGTGGGAAATTGGTTCAATAAAGTATGCTCCATTGGCCTTCTAGTGACAGTACTTCAGAAGAATATGCAGTGTCACAGGGATATTGTCGTTATAGCATGTTAATTTAAAAGTAGGTTCCAAATTTGTTTGCATGGCATAATTTAAATTTTGGAAAAATGTACACCTAAAATTTGGAGGGGCATATGGTAATATGTTACGAGTCATCTCTGAGATCAATTTAACTTTGGTGTGGCACTGAGGGTGTAAGTGGTAGAGCACTTGCCCAATGTGTGCAGGGCCCTGGGTTCCATCCCCAGCACCAAAAAGAGAAGGTGTGTAAGTAACTGGGAGTGCAGACATCCTTTACAATGGGCATATATTGATTCGATCATGGAAAATCGACCCATTTTTAAAAGCTGCATTTCTTTGCAGTCACATCTGGACTCTTTCCATCTACACGGGAGGAGGCTCTATTCTGACCTCCAGGCCAGCAGGGGCAGCTGTACATAGTCAGCGTGCGTGGCACGAGTACCTGTGCTCCGTCCTGAGCTCTTGGCCCCCCTTGTCTGAGGCCTGGTGTGAAGCTCAGCCCTTTGCTCTCTGGCTGGGTGTCCTTGAGTCTGTCTGGATCTTGGGCTCTGTGTTGTGCAGTGAGGACAGGGGGCGAGGGGGACCTTGAAGATGGATGCCCGGGTGGGTCCTGGAGTTCCTCTCTTTCAGTCAGGGGTTGCCATTTCCTTTTCAAGGGAGGCCCACTCTTCACAGTTCTCAAACTATTTTTAATGCTCTTTGCTGAACTTTGAACTTTGATTAGAAGACAGTGTGAGTTTGGCCCTTGGTCGACTCTTTGAAGAAGGCAGATGCATGTGTGTGCACACAGGTGAGCACACAGGTGGGGTCTGACATCCTGGGCTAAGCAGTGCTGGCCTTGGCCTGCCTTGTCATCACTGTCTAGTTAGCTGCGCAAGGGGCATGGAGGTGGCTTTGTCCTGGGACTGGGGAGGTCTGCTTGGACTCAGGGGCTTCCTGTGCAGCTCTGAGGATTAGGACTGGCCTGGCCCAGAGCAGAAGCCACCCAGGGAGCAGGGGACAACCCTGCAGGGGTCCCCTTGTCCAGTTGCCTGAATGTGCAGGCCTCTCTGAGAACAGCCCTGACAAATAGGGGACACTGCCCTAGAGGAAAGGACGGGGACGGCCAGGGGTCCCGGCCATCCCATGTTCTGTGTGTGTTCTGTGGCTTTCCTGGTGCCCCAACAGGCACTGTGGTCAGGGAGTCCAACCCTGAAAGCAGGCAGATCCCCTTTAGTCCCTCAAGGTAGCTTTGCCTTGGCCTCTGCCAGTGTCTCTCAGCCCCTGCCCTCACTACAGCGGCCCCTGCCTCACCCTGCTCCGCTGTGTTTGGGTGGGAGAGAAGGTGGTGTGCTGTTGGTGATGGCCCCAGAGCTGGGGTCCCAGTGCCGTGTTCTTGGGGAGAGCCCCCTCCCCAGGTGCTGAGCCCATGAGTTGTGAGTGGAGTGAGGTCTCAGAAAGCTGTTGGGACTTGGTGGGAGCTGCGGGGAGGTGCCACCTCCAACAGCCAGTGTGGCGAGGGCCAGTTATCAGAGGAGGTCACGTTTTGTCACTTGTTGGTGTCTGGGATTATGTGGAAGGAGCTGTGGTGTGGCACTTGGGGGCCCAAAGCACGTTTCTGCCCGTGCTTTCAGTGCCGGTGGCTTTACGTGGAACTCAGTAAGATACCGCAGTCCTCTGCATGCTGTGCTGGAGGGGTGGCTGCTGGCCCGACCATGTGCCCTTTGGACATTCTGGTTCACTGCACCTCTGCAGGCCCCCAGGGCAGCCGCTCCCAGTTGGGTGGGGATAGTGGTTGGTTGTGTTGTCTGCTTTGTGGCCTCATGGTGGCTGACTGTGGGGCCCTCAGGAGGGACAGGCTCCTCTGACTCCTCTGACACCCCTCCTCCCCCAGCCATTTCCATCCCCTCTAAGGGTGCTCCTTCGGGACCAGAAAACTTCAAATTGATGATCCAAGTGCCAGAGCCAAACTGGGGTGAGGCAGCCACTTGGCACCACACAACCCCTCCCCCAGCTCATGTAGGCATCTCTCCGCAGCCCTGGGCCTGAGATCCTCACGGACAGGCCATGCTCAGGGTGCTGACCTACCCGGGCCTATGTCTGCTGATTCTAGGAAACAACGGGGCCAGTAACCAAAAGGGAGGCTCTAGCCCCAGCTGCCGTCTGCAGTCCGAGGGAGTGTCCTGGGGAGGCTGAGGGCCTGCAGTGCAGCTCCTGCTGACCCTGGCATCCCCAGGGTTTTCACAGACGATTTTGAGACTCTACTTCTCTTTTTTACGGAATATTAAAAAAAATTAACATTATATCATATTCCAGATTGGAAACTGCCCTAAGGATTCTTTGGGCTGGAAAAAAAGGAATATAGAAAGAATCCTGCTTCTTGTCTTAAGAATGTATGCAGGCTTTGTAGAAATTCTCAAAATGTTCCATCTTTATTGTTGAAGAGAGTATTTTGGGCTTGGAGAATTCCTAGCCCCTTATGGTGGGAGCTGCCGGTTGCCATTCTGGGAGGAACATGGAGATAGAGGCAGCGTTGAGACCCTGGAAGATTTTCCCTGGTAAGCCCAAAAATATCAATCCCGGGCCTGTTGCCAGGGCGGGCAGAGAGGGAGATTTGGGATATGAAGTGGGGATGCAGATGGGAGTGGCAGCTTTCTCAGATCATCAGTTCTTGGAACCAGACCATAGGCCTTGGCATGGCCTGGGACCCTTGTGTTAAAGCCTAGACCCAGGCCGCAGAGGAGGAGGGTGGTGGCCCACGTCACACTGTGGGTCAGTGCCAGGTCCCACGCTTGTGCTGTCTTTCAGAGCATCATGGTTTTTGAAGTTCTTATTTCAGCCTTGTGTTGCACCAGGTTGTGAAAGAGACAGCTGCCAGGTGTCACACGAGGTGCTGGTGATGTCTCTTCCAAGGGAGCCAGGGAGCCGAGAAGCCCCTCTGCCCTTCTGTGAGCCCTCGGGGCTTCCTCCCACAGTGGGAACTGTGGCTTCCAGACCTGTAGTTCAACTCTCTGCAAAACCTGCACCCCTTCCCACATGCCCTCGCCCACCCTGGACTCCATGCTGCTCCCATGCTGGCTTTCCTCCTTGCTCAGAGCATGCCCCCAGGTCTCTCCAGTTCTTCCTCGCTGGGTTTCAGCCCAGACGTGTCCTTAGAGAGGTCTTGCACTTGTTTGCTGGGACAGCTATGACCAAGTACCATGCACTAGTGGCTTCACAGCTCTGTGGATTTTCTCCAGTTTTGGAGAAGGGGGTTTGAGGTCACAAGGTGGGCAGTGCTGCTTCCTTCTGAGGCTGTGAGGGACACTCTGCTGCTGGCCAATCCTGTGGCCGCCGGGGCTCTGCTGGTGTCTTTGACCTGCCTTCTTTCTCCACGTGTCATCCTGCTCTCCACCTTTACCTTAGCATGGCTTTGCCCTGTGTGCTGTGTCCAGGTCTCCCCTTTTGACAAGGATGCCAGGCATATGGGTTTAAGGGTCTGCCCTCTTCCAGAGTGACCTCATCTCTTCCAGTCACATCTGCAGGAGTGAATTTCCAAATAGAGTTACACTGTGGGGCAGTGGAGCTTGGGACATCCCATTTTCATGGAGCACAATTCAAGCTGTGCAGGCCTCCCGTGGCCGGTGCCTGCTCTGCCTCTCAGTGCCTACTCCACTGCTGCGGTGATGTCACTGGCCCCCTGAAATTACTGTTATGTCCTCATCTGCCGTCCTTGTCACCTTCCCTCTAGTGTCACAACTCAGTTACTTCCAGAAGTCATGCACTGATCCACTGAATAAATAAGCAAATGAGCGAGAATGGCCCTCTGCAGCAGGTGCTGGCTCTGCTGAACCCCGTCCAGAGCCTTCATGGACAGCTGAGGCCGCGGTGGTTTCCTTGATTTAAATCCCATGTCCAGGTAGAAGGAGGGTTGTTGTTGCCGCGCACGCACTGTTTCCAGAGTGTGGTAGCAGGCTAGCGCCCTCTGTGTTTTCACACCTGCTGCTCTGCTGAGTGTAAAGATGCCCACCACAGTGCCTTGTCCTTGGTTGCCACCTCTGCCTGGCAGGGAGCACGTGGCTCGTGCAGGCTGCTGTGGGTGTCTGCCTGCTGCCTTCTTACCTTCAGGGAAGGGCACTGGATTTCAGGCTGGTCAGTCCTCATGGGGAGCCCCGATGAGAGGTGGGTGAGGAGGGTGGGAAGGGCGGGGGTCGTCTGGAATGGTGGCAACTGCCTCTGAGTCATCTGGCTGGAGCTCAGGGAAACCCACGCCTCGCTGCAGCTCACACATTCATCTTTGGGACTGTCAGAGGTGGCAAGGAAGTCCATCCATTGGGACTGTCACTTGCTGCCTCTGTGCCTTCTCTTTGCCCACTCTTAGGTCTGGAAGGGTCCTTGTCTGGTGACTTATCTCATCCTTGTGCTCAGCTCTAGACATACTGAGTGTCAGGGTCTCTCCAGACATTCATGGTCGTCTTGGGGGTACATGACAGTCCTGGAAGCTATAATGGTGACCAAGTGATTGTGGCTCCTTCCTCTGCCTCTCTTGTGGTCCTTGTCAGAGCCATGGTACCTCTAGTCCCAGGGATGGAGGCCTGCTGATGTAGCTGAGAACACGGCTGCCTCTGTGGACACTTCTGCTCTGCGAAGTACATGCCCTAGGCTGGGACTGGGGTAGCTCTAGTGTCCTTGCTTGATCTCTGGCCCAGAAAGTCCTGAACTTCTTTTCCCTGCCGGGCCCAGGATGTCTGTTATTCCTGGGGCCACTTGGGACTTGCAGAATTTGTTGACTGAGTGCTTTTTCCAGTGTCCCTTCCTAAGCCACTGTGGGGGATCTAGACCTAGGGGCAGGTGGGACAGTACTGTGTTGAGGTTGATCAAAGTGATGGCTGTTAGGAAGGGAGTGGATAAGGATTTGTGATCAGAAAACGTCTGGGCCTGCCCCTTCTTGGTAGTGACCTTTTGTGAGTTACCTTATCACTTTCAACCTTCATATTTGCTTGACAGATGCTTGGGTGGGTAGATAGGTAGTGGACGTGTGTGTCTGTGCCACCTCAGGAAACTAATTCAGTGCATGTTAACTGACCCCTGGCACTATGCCAGGCCACCAGGAGGAATAGGACATAGTCCTGGCCTTGGTGAGGGCACAGAGGAACAGGCACAGAGAGCTCTTTCTGCAGCTCATGAGGAGCAGGGTTGGCGGGGCTGGGCGGCTTCAGTCCCTCTGGAGTAGGATACTGAATCAGTCAAGACGTCTGAGTGGAGTGGCAGCCCTGCCACCACACTAGGCCCCTGAACCTGAAAGGCAGTTTCCATTTGGCATTGGAGGTGGGGTCTCTCCCAAGAACTGTGGCCAGTGTGGTGCTGGAGGGACTGAGTGCAGAGGAGTGGCAGGAAGGTGCTCATGCCCTGTGCAGGGCCCTGGCTGCCCAAGGCCTGCTCTGGGCCGGGATCCCTGCTGAGGCCCCACTTACCCTCTCTGGTTCAGTGCTGGAGCTGGTGTCATGGCTCCTTGGTACCCATAAGGACATGGGTTCAGTGTAGTCACAAGGACCCAGGCACTGCCCACAACTGCCTGCCCTCTTCCATCGTTCTTGGCTCCAGAAACCAGAATCCTATGGCCACTACTTTGTGAGGGCCCAGGGCAGAGATGCCCTGCCTCACAGGCCTTTGTAGGTCTAGTGAAGTAACACACGTGGCGTGCCAGAGCTGGGCCTGGCATACAGTGGGCATCTGTGAGCCCAGGTTCTCTTTGCACATGCCACTCACCTGGCAGTGAAAGGTTTAGGTGCCTTCAGAATAGCACCGCATGGGAAGGCCCCTCTCCTTGTCCCTCAGGCCCCGCTCCCCACCCCAGGGAGGCTGCCACACAGTGCCTTGGGAACACCTTGAGATGCTCTGTGCAGGCCCAGGCAGGAGAGAGACACCCTCACACACTGCCCTGGGGCTGCTCCTCCTCAGAGGTCGCTTTCCAGGGTTTTCCACAAGTGATTCAATCTGATCCTCCTTCATGGACTTGATTTATTAATTTTGGTGACTACAAACAATGCCTTGTCTGTCAGCCACCAGCAGGATGGACTGACCCAGGGTCC